>NC_089587.1:24898037-25208372 GCF_019320115.1 Miscanthus floridulus | reverse complement strand
CTAAAAAACTATTGAAGGCTTATCCGGGAAGCTGGAGACGGCTACTGAAAATTGGAACGTTTTATGGAAATCTTTTCGTTCAGTAGCCGATGTTCTCCGGACTCCAGCGGATGACGGGCAATCTTGGGCGCAGTTCATTCCCCGGATTCCAACTCGTTTCCAAGAGTTCGCGAAGAAGTGTGCTCAAGTATGTACCAAGAATGTGCTGGCCTAGGTCCGGGTCCTTGCTCTAGAGGCGCCTCTGTCCAAGATAGCAGAGGAAGCTGAAAGCCAAGAATACCTTGATGCCATTGAGAGGATAGAGCCTGAGGTCGAAGGTTTAGCCAGTAGGGTTGTAGACAGTCTAAATATTGACATTTTCCTTCCTGATGACAATGCCTGATCCGATTGACCAGCCCCTTGTAATGTTACACTCCTCTTTAAATGAAGATTTTTTATTTTTGTTGATGTATTTTTTGCCTGGGTGTGGTCGAAGTTACTTGACTTGCTGAGTACTTTGTCCCATTTTCGTCTCCGCTCTGCAAACAACTCTGTGCGTTATCCTGACGAGACCCCTCGATTTGTCGAGTACTTTTCTTTTCTTCCTCTTTTGTGATCCGTCGAGTGCTTTGTCCACGCTATGACCTGTTAGATGTAAATCTTTGTGTTGACAACCTCTCGTCCGTGCTATGTAAAAACGACTCGGCATAGAATGTTGCCTTGATGAACTTCGGCATCTGAATGCTTTTTTGAGTGGCGCTTGTGCTTTTCTGAGGAAAAAGTATTCCTGTCTAGATGTAGCCCCTGAGCGTCTTGCTTTTCGGAATGAAGAGCTGGAGGGTCTTTTGAAGTTCAATTTCGGTCGACTAGTTTTAGGTGTTAGCTTTTAGCTACCCTCATCGGTGTGCTCAAGTGTCTTTTCAGCTATTTTGCTCTCGGCCGGGATGCTCAGGCATGTTTTCCGCCATTTTGCTTTTTGTTTCGGGTGTTAGCTTTTAGCTACCCTCATCGGTGGGCTCAAGCGTGTTTTCAGCTATTTTGCTCTCGGCCGGGATGCTCAGGCATGTTTTCAGCCATTTTGCTTTTTGTTTCGGGTGTTAGCTTTTAGCTACCCTCATCGGCGGGCTCAAGCGTGTTTTTAGCTATTTTGCTCTCGGCCGGGATGCTCAGGCATGTTTTCAGCCATTTTGCTTTTTGTTTCAGGTGTTAGTTTTTAGCTACCCTCATCGGTGGGCTCAAGCGTCTTTTCAGCTATTTTGCTCTCGACCAGGATGCTCAGGCATGTTTTCAGCCATTTTGCTTTTTGTTTCATGAAAACAACTCGTTGGAAGTCATGACAAGACATGCTGTGGATGAATATCATCTTTATTGATCATGAATATAAACTAATACATATGTTGTCGAAGAATATTGTCCTTCGTCGATTGTGAACGTTGGTCCCTTGTGGCTTGCATATCTGTTTTTTCTTGAGTTGTTTTTACACGTAGAATCTTCTTAGCTGGCTGATGTGCCATGTATTGCTGACTTCTTTTCCATCTTCGGTTATTAACTTGTATGTGCCTGGTCCGGTGACTTGTGACAATGAACGGACCTTCCCATGGACTGAGCAGCTTATGTCGTCCATCAGTTTTTGTATCCTTCTTAGCACTAAGTCTCCGACTTGTAATGACCGAGGATGGGTACTCTTGTTGTAGTGTCGTCTTAAACCTTGTAGGTATCTGGCTGATTGGAGGGTAGCGTTTATTCTAACTTCTTCTGAGCTGTCGAGTTCTAATCTTCTTGTGTGTTCTGCTTCTCCTTCATCGTATTGTTCTATCTTTGGTGATGTCTAGATCAAGTCGGCAGGCAGTACGGCCTCTGACCCGTAAACTAGGAAGAAGGGTGAGTAGCCTGTTGCTCTGCTTATTTAAGTTCGTAGGCCCCATACTACTTTCGGTAATTCTTCAATCCATTTGGACCCATAGTCCACTAGTTCTTCGTATAACCTTGGTTTTAATCCGGCTAGTATGAGTCCATTAGCCCTTTCTACTTGTCCGTTGGCTTCTGGATGTGCAACAGACGCATAGTCTATACTGAAACCATAGTCTTGTGCCTAGCTTTTGAATTCTATAGCTGTGAAGGGGGAGCCTAGATCTGTGATGATTCGATTGGGCATGCCGAAGCGGTGCGTAATGTCTTGGATGAACTCGACTGCTTTGGTTGCGCTGTACTTCGCGAGTGGTTTGTATTCAATCCACTTGGTGAACTTGTTGATTGCTACAAAGATGTACTCGAAGCCGCCTTTTGCTTTCTTCAGGGGTCCTACTCGATCCAGCCCCCAGCAGGAAAAAGGCCAAGCGGGTGGGATGCAGATAAGATTGTGAGCTGGTACATGGGCTTGTCTTGCAAACATTTAGCAACCTTTGCATTTTCTGACAAGTTCTTCTGCGTCTTTCAAAGCGGTTGGCCAGTAGAATCCGGTGCGAAATGCTTTGCCAACCAGTGTCCTTGAGGCGGCATGATTTCCACAGCAACCTGAGTGTATTTCGTCTAGGATCTCTTTGCCTTCTTCAAATGAGACACATTTTAGGAGTACTCCTGATGATGCTGCTCTTCTGTAAAGTCTATCTCCTACTAAAACGTAGTTTTTGCTTCTGCGAACAACTTGGGTGGCTTCTGCTTTATCTGCTGGTAATTTATTTTCTTTGATATAGTCGATGAAAACTTGGCTCCATGAAGTGTTGATTACCAAGATCTGAACGTCTTTAGCCTGAATTTCATGGGTTGTTTCACCAGGTTGTTTGATAGAGAGAACTGATAGCTCTTCTATGAATACACCGAGTGGAACCTTCGCTCTGTCTGACCCGAGCTTGGCAAGGACATCTGCTGCAATGTTGGAATCACGCAGGACATGTCAAATTTCTAATCCTTGGAAATGTTTTTTAAGTTTCCGTATTTCAGCACAGTAAGCACCCATGTTTTCTTTGGTGCAATCCCAATCTTTGTTGACTTGGTTGATGACTACTGCTGAATCGCCGTATACGAGTAATCTCTTTATTCTGAGGGTAATTGCCACTCGTAGCCCGTGGACGAGGGCTTCATATTCTGCTTCGTTATTTGTAGCTTGCCATAATATCTGAAGGACGTACTTGAGTTGTTTTCCTTCTGGAGAAATGAGGAGAACGCCTGCACCGGCTCCGCCTAGTTTGAGTGACCCATCAAAGTACATCTTCCAGTGGTCAAGGATTGTATCTGATAAAGGCTATTGAATCTCTGTCCACTCGGCCACAAAATCGGCAAGGGCTTGAGATTTGATTGCCTTCCGCAGGGTGAAATTGATGTTAAGAGCTCCAAGTTCGACTGCCCACTTTGATATGCGTCCCGTTGCATCTCTGTTGTGTAAGATGTCTCCGAGCGGGAAGTCTGTCACTACTATGATCTGGTGGCTTTCAAAATAGTGGCGAAGCTTACGTGAAGTGATCAATAGGGCGTAGAGTAGTTTTTGTACATGCGGGTACCGTATTTTTGATTCAGATAATACTTCGCTGATGTAGTATATGGGTCGTTGTACTTTATACACGCATTCTTCTTCTTCTCTTTCTACGACTACTGCCGTGCTGACCACAGCAGTAGTCGCCGCAATATATAACATCATGTCTTCATCTTTCCTTGGGGGTGTGAGAATTGGTGAGGATGTGAGGTATGCCTTAAGTTTCTTGAAGGCTTCGTCAGCCTCCTTTGTCCACTCAAACTTGTCTGTCTTCTTTAGTAGTTTAAATAAAGGTAACCCCTTTTCGCCGAGTCTTGATATGAAACGGTTGAGGGCCGCCATGCATCCTGTTAGTTTCTGCACATCTTTGATATTTCTAGGTGGGCCCATTTCTGTTATAGCTTGAATTTGCTTGGTGCTGGCTTCAATCCCGCGCTGACTGACCAAAAATCCGAGTAGTTATCCTGAAGGAACTCCGAATACACATTTATTTGGGTTCAACTTCCATCTCCATCTCTTTAGGGTTTCGAATGTTTGCTCTAAATCTTCAATCATAGTGTCTGGGTTCTTCATTTTCACCACTACATCATCCACGTATGCCTCCACATTTTCACCAATTTGATCCCCAAGGCAAGTTTGGATAGCTCTTTGGTATGTGGCGCCGGCGTTCTTTAGTCCAAATGACATGGTCTTGTAATAGTAAGCACCGAACGGAGTAATAAAAGATGTCTTGCTCTGGTCTTGTTCTTTTAATGCGACCTAGTGATACCCTGAATAGCAATCGAGAAAGGATAATAATGCAGACCCTGCTGTTGAGTCGACTATCTGGTCAATGCGTGGTAGCCCGAACGGATCTTTTGGGCAATGTTTGTTGAGATCCGTGTAGTCGACGCACATACGCCACTCGTCTGTGTTCTTCTTTTGCACAAGGACCGGGTTTGCTAGCCAGTCTAGATGAAGGATTTCTCTGATGAATCCTGCTGCCATTAGTTTTGTGATTTCCTTTTTAATCGCTGCCTTTTTGTCGGGTGAGAATCGTCGTAGCCGTTGCTTTATAGGCTTGGAGCTTTCATTAACATCAATTCTGTGCTCAGCCAACTCTCTTGGGACACCTGGCATATCGGTCGGCTTCCAAGCGAAGATATCTTTGTTGTCCCGAAGAAAGTTGGTGAGCGCATGTTCCTATTTTGCTGAGAGGTGAGCGCTGATAGTTGCTGTCTTGGAGGTATCACCAGTACCCAGGTCGATCTGCTTGACATCGGCTTCTTTTGGTGGCGTGATGATGCTGGGCTTTTTAGCCGGTATTTCTAATTCTTCTTGGCTTATCTCTGCAGCAATTGTGGCTATTTCTTTTCTACTTTGGTCATCTTGTGCTCTGGCTGCGATCTGGATTGCTTGAACATCGCAGTCAAAGGCGTGTTTCAAGTCACTTCGAAGGGAAAGTACTCCATTAGGTCCTGGCATCTTGAGCAGCAAATACGGGTAATGCGATATCGCCATGAATTTCGCTAGTGCTGGTCGTCCAAGAATCGCGTGGTATGATGACTCAAAGTCCGCCACCTCAAATTTGATGAATTCCGTACGGTAGTTTGAGGGTGTTCCAAAAGTGACTGGTAGAGTAATTTGTCCGAGCGGCATGGCTGCTTTGCCAGGTACTATTCCGTAAAAAGGTGTGCTTGTTGGTGTGATCATCCCGGCGAGTTGTAGTCCATCTTCCTTAGTGTTTCCGAAAAGATGATGTTGAGTCTGGCTTCCCCGTCGATTAATACTTTGGTGACAGTCATACCAGCAATAGTTGGATCTAGAACCAGTGGATAATGGCCTGCATTTCCCACGCTAGTCCATTGGTCTTCTCTGGTAAATTGGATAGGATACTGTGACCAATTGAGATATCTTGGTGTAGCTGGTTCTGCTGTCATGATAGTCCATAGTGCTAGTTTTTCTTGATGTTTGCTTCTGCAATCTGGAGCCCCTGAGAAGATCACTGCTACCGTTCCTTTGGGTTTTTGGAATCCTTTGTCCTCGTGGTTGTCTTCGTCTTTTTTCTGATTGTCTTCTTTGGTGTTCTCCTTACTATCTTTTCTTGTGTATCGATCATTGAAAGTGTAACAATTTCCGATGGTGTGCCTCCCATTAGGGTGCAATGGGCAACGTATGTTTTCAATGTCATCATATCTTCTAGGTTTGGAAAACTTCTTTGATTTGTCGGCCATTGCCACGGTATTGTCTGGTCTACGTTTCCTTTCTTGATGTCTGCTATTTCGATGATTTTGCTTGTTCGGGTTGTCCTGGTTGCTTCTATCCGGAAACCTCTCTCGTGTTTTTTCTTCTGCAGTAATCATCTTTTCCACTGTTCGCCTGAATTCTTCATTGTTTCTCGGATTTTCTTTGCAGAAATCTTGAAATTGCCACCTAGCCATGATTCCGTGAGAGAAGGCTTCAATTACTTCTCATTCGGTGATGTCATGCACTTGAGCCCGTAGTTCGTCGAATAGTCGATAGTAATTTCTGAGACTTTTGCCTCCCTTTTGCTTGAGTCCTTTCAGTTCTACATGAGTGATTGGGTGTGTAATGATTCCTGCAAAATTTTCACAAAAAGCTCTTTGCAAGTTCTCCCAATTTCTGATAGATCCTGGATTTAACTTGTCAAACCATTGGAGGGGCATAGTTTCTAGTGCCATGGGAAAGAACAAGGTTTTGATATCGTCGTCTCCTCTGGCTAGTTCAATTGATTGTGAATATATTCTGAGCCATTGCCTTGGTTCGGTTTTGCCATCATACTTGGAGTGGTTAGACGGTTTGAATTTGTGAGGTAATTGTACTGATGCCAACCTGTTCGCGAAACAGGGGAATCTGTCGTGCATTCCGGCTTCTTTGAATTCAGATTTGGCACCTTCTTCTGGCCAAGTGTTGTTTTGATGGGAATAAGTCTATGAGGCTGTCTGGGTAGGCACCCTACTCCTGGTCTTCCTTGGTTGTTCAAATTGGTGGCCTTGATTATGTTCCTTCCTACTTTCTCCGTTATGGCTTCCACTTGGCCCAAGTCTTTCAAAAGCGGACTTCCTTTGATTTCGATCTTCTTGCCTACGGGTTGTTGATCTGGCGGGTAGTCTCGATCAGGCTCTCTCTTCATGCGTTCTTGGGATCATCGACCGAAGCAAGTCCTGGAGCTGTTCGTACTTCTCTCCATGATGTGAAGTTGCCCTGAGTTCTTCTAATGCTTCTCGAATCTTATCGTAAGGCGTATTCACCGTGCGTCTTTCTTCGGGTTCTTGTTGTGATTTTCTTTTATCATATTTAGCCAAATCTGACTCGTATCTGATCCAGGCTTCTCTACGCTGCCTAGCGCGGTGTTGGCGCCCTTGCTTCAACTTGTTTTTCCTTTCTCTAGCCTGTCTCTAACTCTCGGTTTCTCCATCGTAGCCCTGGGTAAAGGGTGATATGTTGGATTCTTATTCATCTGATGACCTGACATCGGGTGCTTCTGGGGGGTTTAATGGTGACCGAGGACGTCGAACCATGAGCACTTCCCGTGCGTGAGCCGTTCTGTTATTGGTGTTAGTTTTCATACTGTCAGAGTTGCTGATGACTTCAGTAGATGCCTCGATGTCGCAGATCGAGTCTCCTTCTTGGTAAGGTAGAATAGCTATTGTTGTTGTGCCGACTAGTTGGGTTCCGCTATCTTCAGGAATGGAACCTGGCCAGTGGATGATATAGTCTTGCGATGTTATTGTTAGCACAAGACCCTCCTGGGCTCCTGTCAGTGGTATCCCAAGCATTGGATTGAAAGACCTTTCGAACTGTCCCTGATAGGATTTTGCCGTGTTGTTGAGCCCAAATGGAAAAGAACTCGACTTTTTGAAAGAACTCTGAGGGTAATCCGAGTTGTTTTGGGTTGTGCTCTGGAATCCTGCCAAAAAAGAACTCGGTTTCTCGAAAGCACTCGAGTTAGACTTCACCTTGGATACGGAGCTTGAATTCGAGTCGGATACACATAGCCGTGAAATCTTATTTGAATCGGATATTATGAGCTGCGTGAATCTTCTGGTGAGCCCATCGGGAAGATCATGTTATCGAGGTCCATCGAGCTCTTCGGATGCAAAAGTCGCCGAAGCCCCTACCTGGCGCGCCAGCTATCGATGTTTCACCACCGATAGCCTACCACGGGGGTACCCGGGGTAGTTTGTTCGGGTTTCAGCGTATGCAGAACTCGACGGTAAATGCAAGAGATAGTCGATTTATCCTAGTTTAGGCCCTCGATCGTAGATCGAGTAATAACCCTACGTCCAGTCGGCGTTAGCCTTTGCGTTGGATTGATTGTGATATGTTGTGTGGTACAATTGTCGTCCCTGTCCAGGAGCCCTGCCCTCCTTTATATAGTCAGGAGGCCAGAGTCCTAGTCGGTTTATAATGAGAGTTACTAGTAGGATTACTGAATAGTACTACTACTAGGATTACAAGGGAAGAATCCTAGTTAGACTAGATCTTCTTTCTCCTTTGTGGGGTATCCTATGGGTCCCGTATCGACAGATACCCCTTCTACCTATTATGTTCCTATATGTCATATTTGGGCTACAACGGTCTATATTTTTACCTAGATTTGGTGACTCCATGGTTCCCACTTGACTTGTGACGAGAGTCAAACATAGGGGTATGTTAAGTCCCTAGGAGAGAAGCTCTTGACTGACGAAACCGCGGCCACTGCTCAGGGCCTAGGGGGCTTGTTGGCACTTCCTAGCATCACTAATAGAATGACACTACGAAGTGTACTTGGTATTTACTTGTGACTTAAAAAGAATATATAATTGAGAATGTTCTGCGCATAGATATACCATTGTAGCATTTCACCCGAGAGTATTCTAGGTATCGTTATTTATATTTTTACCACAGGGAGGAGCTTTGGCTAGAGATGTTGATAAATATAATACTTATGATGATATCATTAAACTAAACACTTACTATAAACAGGGGTAAGTCAATTGATATATATATATATATATATAAATAATAAAAGCATGGCAATAATAATAATCCAGAGATAGAAATAGATACTCATAAATGTAGTATAGCTAGACTAAGTGATTAATTAAGAGAAAGATTTCTGAGCCATTCCTATGTACTAAGTCTTATGTACACCCCAAATAAATATACTTTCATCTACAACGTAATTAACTCTTCATCTACACATAACTCTTCATCTACACATAAGGAACATTACTAAGTGAGATCAAGAACAGAGCTTGACTCCCTTCGCAATCAGGTCCTACTTGTTCTACAGACAGGGAGTAGACTACAAAGAACTCAACGAGAGTGTTACACTCACGATCTACCACATGGCCTGGAATGTAGAATGCATCCATAGGTAAAGAACATATAAGCACCACGCTTACATAATGTCGACCACTTAACTCACTCGAGTACTGAGCCAAGCGCTTTGTGAACTTATGCATAAACTTAGTTTCAACTATGACTATATCAAGCGTACTACTGAAGCAAACTAAGAACATAATAGATAGAAAGATAATATAAATTAAGAACAAGTCATGAAATATAGAGGATACAATGACTATACTAGCCTCCAGATGACGAATCCAGAATCCTGAGCAGTAGCCCAACTCTACTTGAATCTACTAGCTAGCCTATACTAGAGCTTTGAGGAATTAGAGATCTATTCTATTCTCTCTGGTCGATCTTCTCGAATAATGGTGGTAGCTCTTGATCAGCTTCAGATGATAATGATGAAGATGCCTCAGTGGGGTCTGGGCCGATATATATAGGGGTAGCGTCAATTCTGGACCCTCGGATCAAACCGACTTTGAGCAACGACATAGATTTGATCTTTAAGATGGTGGAGAACTGACGTAGCGAGGAGGGGCTGACTGGTGGGCCCCATAGGCTAGTCGGCCTGCAGGTGGCATGTGCCCTACTGCAGTGGTTTGCCTTCTGGAGTATTCTGGAATCTTCCTAAGTCAGTTTCGTTGTAGATAAGCGTGATTAAATCTGATGATTAGGTCCACCTTGACGGTTTTCTGGAATAACACTGCTGGAATTTATCGATTTAAACCCCTAAACCTATGTTGGCGATCATGTTCTTGCATTTATACAGGTTTTATTGACGATTTATGATGGGTGATAACTACCGTCAACAGGGCTCACTAGGGCCTCGGGCTTCTGAGCGACGTTAGCTCGAGCTTGACTCCAGCCTAGCACCAGCCCGAGCCAATACTCAGGCAGGGCACTGACATCCTAAGCGATGGCCAAACCCACTAGGCATTCAAGGCCCCGACAGGTAGGAAGATCCCATGACATGTGCCCGTTCAATGGGTAGGAGGCGCTGTCCGCTAGTCCCTCGACAGGGTCACATAGTCGGCGTGACACAACATGACAAGTAACTTCACCAACTCTAGGGTAGCGAGGGATCTAAGGCCTACTCGTTAGCCCCCAAGTCGGGGCTCCTTCACGGCCAAGGAAGCCTCAAGAAGGTTCGCTCAGTGGAGGGTGAACCGCAGCAGACATTAGGGATGTTAGGCGGCGTCCGCAGCTCCCCCTTACTCCACAGTGAAACCGAGGTCCACCCACACCACGGCAGGGCCCACCTGCACCCCGGCGCATGAAGACCATAGACTAAAGCCCCCAAACTGACTTGTACCTTACCTCCCTCGCAATATAAGGGGAAGGTCGGCTCCCATAGAGGGGGGCCGAGCAAGCAGAGTTCGGTCGATCGATTAGACATTCCGATAGGAACAATAGAGTGTTCGTCCCCTCGGCAACCTAGCAAGAGAGAGGGATGGTCCCTTACTCGCTGGGGAAGAAACCTCACTGTCGACGAGCTGTAAGATAGCACCGAGCGATCCCCTACCAAACTTTCATTCTCCTTCATTGTAACCCCCAATTTGGGTGCTCTTGAATATGAAGAACTCCTCACTGCTAGATAGCCCGAACCAGGATAAACCGTCGTGTCTCTCTTGTGTTCATGAGTACCCGAGCCACCGGAGACCCGCACTTCCAACATCCGACGAACAACAATGCTTCCTAGGTTACGAACCCACAACACCTTGCTTCCCACGTCATCGGTTCGAGGTGTGAAGCGAGCCTTTGGGTCTATGCTAATTTGGTTTTAACGAAGGTGGGGCATCTTTAAATGCCCTTAATAGAGGCGAGTCTCTTATGTTGTCTATATATCTCTGTTAACTCTCTATATTAACAGACAAGGATGATTTACGACGGTCACCTCTGTTAATACAGTGTTAACAAAGGCAGGTTTTCCAAAGGGCATGCCTCTCCATTTTTCTAGAGGTAATGCCCTTGTGTGTCCTCTATTATCTATTAATAAAAGGGTGTGCCTCCTAAATTAAATCTGTGACTATGGGAAAGCCGCCTGGGGGAGTATTATCCTAAACGCTAAACGGTAAACAGTTGATCACCCTTTGTATAGTATTTAGGCCGTTTGCATGGTGTTTAAACGGAGTTAAACGGGCTAAACGGTTGTGCATAGTAACACTAAAATATACATATTGACTTATATAAAAATCAAAATATACTAGAGAGTATACATATTTACGTATGTAAAACGAATTAATATTTTTTTATGAAGAAAACTAAATCCCACTCTACCTCATATACTTATGGTGTTAATTAGTTGGGTACCAAATATGATAGTTGTAATCCTCCTGTTAACTAAATAGTGAGTTAAATGGTCGTTTAGCTCATGTAATCACATTTAACTTGATTTTGTTTAGAACGTTTTGACTGTTTTTAATGGTTTAAACGGTCCAACCGATCAATTCACCATTTAGGGCGTAAATGACATGGATGTCTACCGTTTATTGTGTAAACACTGTTTAAGCGGACTAAACGGCTATTTAGGCGAACAATACTCTGGGGCCCAACTGATTGATGAGCAATGGTGGGAGCCCGGTAAGCGTTTAGCAGGAGTGGGTGACAACAGATGGGGGCTACCTAAGCGACAAGGAGATAAGATGGAGATGGCGGCGCCACAGCCGATTCTGAACATGAACAGAGAGAGAGGAGAGATTGGAAAGCCGAGCGGGACTGTTCTTCCGTGCTTTAGATGGAGTCAGGCTAGGCCTTCAAGGCTGGATTTTTTGTGGGCTGCTAAGGCGAAAACTATAGGGGTAGTCATATTTTCTTGGGTTAGCCCCCGGCTACAGCCCTCCTTAGAGCCTGGGGCCGATCGACCTATCCGGCAGCCCTTCCAAAATATTGGCATATGGACGGAAATGGTGTGCAACTGCAAAGACATTTCGTTCTGATCATTTAGACGCATTTAGGACAAGGTTGGATGGGATCGTCCCATCGTGTGTAAGGGCATGACCCGCCGAGCTATGTGTTTGTTTGGATGGATATGATGTATAAAATTTTTGTTTGGTAGGAGCCATAAGAGTGGATGAGATAATAAGAATACTTTGATTAAATATATCTTTGAACCAAACATGATAACAACTAATTCTACACTAATAAATCTGCACTAATAATTAACAACACTAATTTGATCATAAGAATTATTAGTTAAAATAAAACAAATTAATTAGCACTACTTCTATCCTAATTGATACACAAATCATGAAGTAACCAACTTAGTAGATCATAACTATAAATAATAATATAACATAGCACTAGTTTAGATCGAAGTCAATTCGCAACAATAGTTTAGATCGAAATCAATTCTGACAGTAAAATCTGCAGTAGTAGCTTAACATATACCATGTCGCCTCTTAGCATGGCACCCTCTAGCGTAAGCAGGAAATAATTACATGTTATTTGTATTCATCTTGGCGAGTTATTAATTTGGTGCCCATCTCTCATGTCTTATATCTTAGGCATATATAATATAAATGACGTAGCCCTTGGCATATATATATATTATCTGTGTGATCGATTATATTCATCGACAAATCGCTTCTCCTACATTGGGGGAGATGAATGCCAAGGGGCTGACACCGGTTCTCGCCGTTCTGTTGACATGCCTCGTGTTCGCTGCAAACTGTAGTACGTTCGTTCTCACCCCATCACTCGACTGGTACTTTTGAGGAAAATTGTGATGAGATGAAGTGTAGCGATTGCATGCAGGCAACGAGGGCGGCGACGTGGATATACCGGCTGGCAGTCTCCGGAGCCGATCGCCGGACGGAGAGAAGATGGTCATCAGGAGCAGCGAGATAAGCGTCATATTGTGTGTGAAGACTCAGTGCACCGGTCCCACCAAGACTTGTTATTGCTGCATGTTGCTCCCGCCCGATGATTCGCCGTGCTTCAGTGATCAGCAAGAGTGCTGGCGCCTGTGTCCCAAGCTGGTGCCCTTGAGAAAGCTTCCGAGCGGCAATTTGTGAGATCGTGTCACATGCCTGAGTTGTAGGATAATATGCAGCAACTTTGCCATGAAACAATATGGATAGGAACATCTGGATTCAGATTCAGAGCTTGTTTCAAGTAAGGATCTATTAGAATATTATAGGCTTGGCAGGCTGTACATTAGTCCTGATGATACTCGTTATTATTATAAAAAAATCCTATTAGTACTAATTTTTATAGAAAAAAATACATCATGCCATTAAGGCCTAGTTTGGATGTTGTCGGATTCACCTCGATCCACATGTGTTGAGTGTAATTTAGTTCAAGTTCCACTTTAATCCACCCCAACACATACGAATTGATGCGAATCCGACTACATTCAAATAAGTTCTAATTGGTGGTTTTAGATAATGGAAGAAAAAAACGGCTTCATTCTCTAGAACGAAGAATCAGACCAACTTATTATAAAGCTCACATGACATAGACGGAACCAAGTTTACCAACAAATTTGACTCATAACTTAATTCGTGAAATAAAATCCATCCAAAGGACATGGAGAAGGTCATAGATGCATTCTCCAACTTGTGGCATAACTCCAACATCATCTTCTTCTCCTCACACCACCGTTGCAA
The DNA here is from genome assembly GCF_019320115.1 of Miscanthus floridulus. Taxonomy (NCBI): domain Eukaryota; kingdom Viridiplantae; phylum Streptophyta; class Magnoliopsida; order Poales; family Poaceae; genus Miscanthus; species Miscanthus floridulus. The sequence goes on along the minus strand of NC_089587.1, from coordinate 25,194,980 downwards.
TTAGATCCAGAATTAAAGTCAATGTGCTCCCCTTAATAAGACGTGCAACAAAGCTTTTCTACAAACATTTATCAAAAATAACTTTTATCCTTATCCATCTATTATATATTTATATCTATATCTATATCTATACTATAAAAGAGCGAATGAACTGAAAAATACCATGTACCCAAATAAGTTATATACCCACCTAATATCTGAACCATTGATGGCTTAATCTCATTTAATCTAATGGTTCCTGTTAATCTAACAATGGACCAGTAGTAAGATCTTACGCATAAGATCACATTATTCATTTGGTCCTTTTTTTTTGAGTCGGTCTACCCAACAACTATGTGTTTTATGCAGTTTCAACATATGAATTTTTTTACACCATAGGTTTAAGATCCAACAGCCTCCACCCTTTCTTCTACCTCTAGCATCCACAGATCACACATCACAGATCACAGATCATAGATCATAATTTTTTTCTATGGAAGGACAAAAAGACAGAGTCAGTGACACGCGGGCCCACGAGGTGAGGTGGCGCCTCCCCACTGGTTCGTGCGGCATGGCCTGGGACACGGCATTGAATGCCATCGCGAACGCGTCGGTCGTCGTCGTCCTCATTCCCATCCGTTCAGTCAACGAAGCGAGAAAGAGAAAGAGCGAGAGAGAGGAGGAAGGAGAGAGGGAAGGGAAAGAGAGAGGGAGAGAGATAAAAAAAATCCATGTGTTTTTTTTGCTAAAACACATGTGTATGTATAGCATTTCTATTTTTTCACCTGTATCTTGTGTACACGGCCATCTGTACCCAACGCGTGACCCTTCGTCTACCCACCCTACGCCGCTGCCGCCACCGCCACAACCAGAATTTTCAACTTCTCCTAATGATGTAGGGTTTTCCTAGTGTTTTAGCATTCAAAATTTAGCATAAATTTTTTCTACTAAATGCCTCCTAGTGTGCATTTCCTAGTGCTATGACTAGTGGTAGTGTTTTATTATTAATTAAAAACACTAGGAGAACTCTACCATTTTGGTAATGTGCGGCCGGTGGCAAGCATAGAGAAAGCGTCGGCCCGAGACGCTTCACACTAGTACAGAAACGGGCTTTACTCCCGGTTGGGAAACCCCTTCAGTTCTGGTTTCCCAACCGGGAGCACGAATCCGGGACTAAAGGGCCCCTCCTTTAGTCCCGGCTTCTCGCCCGGGACTAAAAGTCACCTTTAATCCCGGTTGATAAGACCAACCGGGGCTAAAGAGGCCTCTCGGCCTGGCCACGTGGGGCGGCCCTTTAGGTTTTCTTTTTTTTTCTTTTTTTGTTTCTATTTTCAATTGATGATTCGTTTTGGTTTTTGAATAGGTTTTCGAATACGCATCCTACGCTGCTAGTAACATACGTATTCTACACGTTTATAATGTTCGAACATTTTGTACAAACTAAAGTATAAAACTAACGTATATATTACATGCATATACATATATTGTACATTATTTTATATATATATATATATATATATATATATATATATATATATATATATATATATATATATATATGTGTGTGTGTGTGTGTGTGTGTTGGTCACGTGTACTTATATATATGAGCAACAAAAGAAATTATGAATATATGAATATATTTATATAACGTACTTTGAGGATCTCTTCATGAGTTCTTTTTACGTACGCCATGATGAACTCATAAACATAGTATCCACAGTAGTTGTTCCCCTGTTCTTACCTCAGAACCCACTTTTACGAGAAAAAGATCCGGTGAATTGAAAGCACGCATGGTGTTAATTGAATTATATATATATATATATATATATATATATATATATATATATATATATATATATATATATATATATATATATATATATATATATATATATATAAAAGTAGCTAGTACTTACTTTGTGTGCGATTACATCTAGTGGCGCTTTGCAATGTTTCATGTGGTGTTCCTCAATGAAACTTTTTTAAACACTGCGCCCAATAAAATAAAAAATCAATTTGGCCTTTAATAATTGTTGCAGTTAAGAGATTGGGGTATATAGAGTTGCTAGAGAGACTAAATTACCCTTGGATAATATCTATCATGTCTTGGTACTCTGTTTACTCTTTTCTTAACGAGTCTAAGATGATCAACTGACTATTGGCTATATCGATGACCATCAATATCCAATGATTGCTGCATATGTTTTTATACACAAATATAATCGACATTAACTAGAGGAAAAATATATATATATGGGAGATAGCTTAGCTAGTAAGCAAATAATTGAATAAATGTCTATATGATCAATATTAATCATTTAACACTCACTTGAAGTTGTAGGAGAAGAGTATGTTCTTGTTTTGTTGGTTCACTAAGAACCTCATGAGATTTTTCTCGAGTTCAACTTTTCATTGATGTGGCGATCCGGACACTTGTAGAAGATACGGTCCTTGTTGGGACACTCCTTCCTCAGCCGGTACTCCATCACAATCTTCTCCTCACACTTGCTGCGTGTAATGAGAGGGAGGTCCGGCCTCAGTCGCTTTGTAACCCGATGAGAGGCCGAGGACTCAGAAGCAGATGCCATCTACTCTGTATACTCATTTTTAATATAATATAAATTTCTCATTTTATAAACAAATAAAATTAAAAAAAAACTCTAAAATTCTCTATATCTCTAAAGCATGAAGTGTGCTATGCATGCTAGAAATGAAAGCTCAATACTAGTTTTGAATAACTATTTTAACCTTCCTTCATCCAAATATGCAAACTTTAAAATAATTTTGAGCTTAAATGGCTTACAAATAAAAAAAATATACCATAAAAAACCACATATATCTAGTCCACAAAATGAAATAAGCTACTGATGAAACATGATAGTATAAAGTTGGTAACCTTTAGAACCGAAGAATCGATGAATGAATGGAAGAAATCTTGTGATCACCGGTGATGAGAAAGAAGAGAAGCCGGCGATGAAGCAAGAACACTGAGCTCGAAGTGGCTCAGGCTCGGGGAGGAACAAGGGGTATATAGGAGGGGACCTTTAGTCCCGGTTGTAGACAGAAACCGGGACTAAATGTCCATTTTCTAGTCCTGGACGGAGCCTCCAGCTGGGAGTAGACTTTTACTCCCGGTTGGAGGTACAAACCGGGAATAAAAGTGAACCTTTAGTCCCGGTTGGTAGCTCCAACCGAGACTAAAGGTCCCCTCCAGCAAAAGCCTGGCGCAGTAGCCATTGGGCAGGGACCTTTAGTCCCGGTTGGTAAGCCTGGCGCAGTAGCCGTTGGGTAGGGACCTTTAGTCCCGGTTGAAGTTATCAAACGGGACTAAAGATTTCTCTAGTCCCGGACGCGAAAAATACCGGCACTACAACCAAATTTCGAAGTGGATCAAACTCGTTTCTCTACCGCTGTCAGGACCAGATCCGCGTGCTCAAGTGCTTCAACGCTCTAGACCTACGCGGGAGGCTTTGTTGGTGGCGCCGTCAAGCTCAACCACGGCCACGACATCGCCATCAACTGGGCCGGCGGACTCCACCACGCCAAGAAGTGCGAGGCCTATGGGTTCTGCTATGTTAATGACATTGTCCTCGCCATCCTCGAGCTACTCAAGTACCACCATGTATTCCAAACCTCTACGAATTTTTGAAAATGTTTTGACCTGTCAAATTTTGGAAATGATCAGGAGGTGTTTGGTGAAGCACAGTTAGATTTCTCCACACCTGCTTCTTCCCGTTGTCAAAGTCAGGGTTGGCTCCGTGAAGGGGATGATAAGGCTGAAGTTGTGGATGCTTCCAGTTGCATTGGTGCTGTGGTAATAGCAAAGAACACCAGCACTGATCTCCCTCTTGGGGATATTGAGCAGCTTCTGATGCAAATATCTGATGATCAGCAAAACGCTGAATTGTTCTCGGATTTATCAACATCAGTTCCAAAACTGCAGTTCCAGTCCGATGGTTGTCATGTTTGGCTTGATGCCGACAGTGGACATGAAGTTTGTGCTGCGGATCCTACTACCAGCAGTGGTGCTATTGTAACAGCAGAATGTACTGACACAACTTCCACTCGGAGATCTTGAAGGGCTGCTGCAAATAGCCAATGATCAGGACATGGTTGAACCCCAAATCAGATCTCTCTGCACCGATTCCACATCATAATTTCAATTAGGTTTGTTTTGCTGAGTATATGTGTAACGCCCAGGCCCGGCACAGGCCCACTCTACCGAGGGGTGGGCTCAACCTACGTAGCAACCTGTTTACGTTGCTGTCCTCGCTTCGCGTAAAACGGTTAACCAAATGTTACTACGCGTCCTTGGTCTAGCTATTTAAGCTGGTTCGACAAACTCAGAACTACCGATACGGTACTAAACTTTCGGCAGATACAATGTTCCGTGGATGCTACAGTAACTCACATCACCTTGTCGCTACAGTACTCGCAAATTCAGCCCGGCCCACCAGACTGGCCAGCTAGGCCCATCAGCGGGGTCTGACAATATGACTATAAGTTATTCATCATATCAGGCCATCCTTTAGATGGTTAGAAATCACAACGTATTACAGCGTCATGCATATACTGCTTATATAGAATTGCTTCGGTTTAGACCTTTAAGATGCATAATAATTTCTGTTTTGTCTTGTGCATATGTCAGAATATGTTTCTTACCTTGCACAATGATGGAGCTACATCTTGTAATATGCATGTAGTATTTTACTCTATTTTTCCTATTCATAAGACATGTTATTGACTTGTGTAGGCTGGCATTGGGGATTTACATGAATCTCATGGTGCTCCGGTTGGTAATCTTTCTTGTATAGTTCAGGAAAGCACATTTTGTGAACCACGGACTGAGCCTTGTAGTCAATTTCCACAGTCTAATGTAACCGATTTGCCATTTAGCGAAGAAACAAATTCTTCTGAAGGGACCAGTGTGGCACATTCTGTGTCCATTTCAGTGTTCGTGCTCATGAAATTCACACAAAGATTGGCTTTTTGTTAGTGAATCCTTGGGGCGCAAGGTTTGCCCCCAACATTCCACAATCATTGGAATAATGGGATGTCTCCACAAGGCACACAGGACCACTTCCCATTGTATATGCAACACCGTGGCGTCTTAATCGCGGAGCGTCTAGACAACAGTGATAAGTACAACACTGTGGCGGATTGCCCCCGGTCACGACTCTGTGGGAAACCCAGTCTAGGGATTTTCAGGGCTACAGAAGGGGGTTAAATTTCTCTCTTTTGGGGCATGTTTGGATTGAAGGATTGCAAAACACAGGAATGGGAAAAACTACATAATTCAAATAGCTCGCTAGCGGTAAAACAGAGGAAAGGAAAAAATGTAAGAAACATATACAAACATGTGTTTGGATCGAAGGAATTTGAAAACGAGCACATGACCTCAGTACGATGAAGTGAGTATGATTAAATATTCTTTGCTTTGCACTTCCACTCACATATGGCCTCGAGGCATGCACGCACATGGTATGCTTTCTGTCTTGGTCTTCGTGAAGGAAATAATTCAAGAGACTTTGGTGGATTCTTTTTCTCCCTCCATTTCACACATGGAAGCAACCCTTTCCTGAGGAAAGAAAATCATGGTTCCTTTGTTCCAAACACTAAAACAACAATCCCTTTCCATAGGAATATATTCCTACATAATTCAGTAATATTGTTTTTGACCCTTAGGGCACATGCCCTCCTACACATATACCGTTGGATGCACACGCATCCCCATGCGCTGGGATGCGAGCATGAGGCATGTGCCCCGTAATTCCTCCGATCCAAACATAACCTTGATTTACAACCCGACTTCCGGGTTTACAGCGTGGGCTCAAGCCTGCTTTCTCCTCCTACCACCTCTATCCTGCCCCTCTCTGCCCGCCCGGCTCCATGCCTCCCTCGCAACTTCGGTACGCTGTCCCAGGCTTGCTGTCTCCGGTGGTCCTCCTGCGCACAGTCAGAGCACGCACCCTTCTCCAGTTTTACTCCCGCACGACTTGCTGATCTTGTACCTTGATATTGTTCTTTTTTTAGAGTTTTCTTGATATTGTTCTTTCGATCTCTGGGTTGGAGAACCGGATATTAGGGAAAGGAATCACTTTACTTTGTGATGGGATTGCACGGGAATAGGATTAGCTGATACGCAGGCCGTTCTGCCAGATATCTGCGGGTCGGAATCTCTCTGTCACCATTAAGGAGCAGATTTCATTGCTGCAGAGTGCCGAGCTAATTCAGTTTATATCAATATCAGTCCATGGCCCTGGTTGGGTCTGCTAGGCATGTATTCCTCTTTAGAGTGTCATGTTCATGTCCAAAAAGGATTAGAGGGCTCCTTCATTCCCCACGATATAGCTAGTCAGATGAGGAATTGAGGATAAAGGCCCATGCTAGGGCCTTGGACAGAATACATGCCTGTAAATGTAAGCCTATATTTTAAGCCATTTTTTCAATTCACAAGTAAGCGGCACATGTTGATAGAAGTAGAACTGCCAAATCTGGTTGTGTAAAATCTGATGCAGCTGGTTCTTTCATCCATTTTTTCAAGCCTATAGTTCCTTTCATTATGAACAACCATTGGTTACTAGATGGGGATCTAAACAAACACACGGTTGGTTTGGAATATGAGGGGACTAAACACCCATCCAGACTCTCTTGTTTTTTAAAGAGGAAAATATTTCCACATCTTAAATGGAACCAGGCAAAATATTTCCACAAGTTAATAACAAAGACAGCTAAATTTTCATGAACAGATTTACTTTTAATTAAATCTGTAACATGCTTATTTATTCATATATGATATATTAATCTGAGAATGTGATGGTCTTTAATTTGTTTACTGTGACCTAGTTATTATAAGTACTAAAACTATTCTCTCGATTACCTATGTACTTACATGGGTTTAATTGGCAAATTGTCTACCCCTATATTTTCGTCTAGGCTCCACCACTGCTCCCTTGGGAGGTAACGATGGTGGTTCCGACAGGTTTCACAGTTGCCACGGCCATCTGCCGGACTGTTGTTACCGGTCTAATAGCAGCCACATTAGCTTGCACTATCCAAGCACCGGATGTGAGCTTTGTGCCATTGGTGTAAGTATACGACCTAGACAACTAATACACTATATATAGCCGATGACTTTATTAATTTCTCAGTTAAAAATATAACAATGGTGGCTTTAGCTGGTGCCAGGGACGGATCTAGCGGTGAGGCGGGGGGCTCAAGCCCCCCTACCGCCGTTGATCCCATGGAGCCCCCTAGAGCTTCTCCAAGATTTTTTTGTCATGTCTGCATTGAGGAGGAGAGGCTGGAGGTTTTTGAAGGTGGTGTTGCTGGCTGATGTACAGGTGCAAACAACCATATATATATCACGGCAATCTGTGTCTTCATTGGTTTGATAAAGTTACGTTTTTAAGTTGCAAGAGTAATGAGTATATATGTATATATATATACATAGGCGGTGATGTCTGTGCTATTAGCAGCCGTCTCGAGCACCGCGGTGGTGCTGGTGTTCTTTCAGGTAGACACTAGGGCGTGCGGGTCACAGACGTCAATGCACTCCATGCCATGCAGCTACTGGCACGGCGCCTCCACTACGCTCACCTTGTGCGTGTGGTTCTTCAGCGCCATTTTTTGGCTCTGTGCCTCCACCGATGCCCATCACTAGCTAGATAGGGCCGTATTCTTAAGGATGATGTGCTTTTGCTTTGGTTCGAAACTTTGAAGCAACTTTTGTACGTAGTGTCTTTCTCGCAATTTTTTTGCCCTTAAGGGCATGTGCTCCCAGCACACCCACCATTGGATTCACATTGAGCTCAATGCAGATTCACACACACATCTCAATGCGAATCCAATGACGTAGTGCGTAGGGGCACATGCCCTTAGGGCACATTTAACTTTCCCTGTTTTTCTGGTTACGTTACTACCACTTTGTCATTCTCTGTATATGTTCCTTTCGGTTGAAGCCCTTTAGCCTGAATAAGCTACACGTGATGGAAGTGCCACTTTGTCATTCTCTGTATATGTTCCTTTCAGTTGAAGCCCCTTTAATAAGCTACATGTGATGGAAGTGTGTGGTAACACCATAATAGGTGCATGCATGCACTAGCTGCGCTACTGTCAGATCTGAATCTGGTAGTGATGTAGGGTTTAGACCCATCAATGATGCAATAATCTAGCGTAATGGCACAAAACATTTTAACCTATGGATCAATGCTAAACATGAATTAATATTGCATAAATGTGACAACATAAACCCAATATAGGATAAGAGCTACGCATAAGGGTAGATCACATCCATAAACATGAGCAAGAAATGAAACAACATAGGTAAATATAGCTTATCGCTTCTAGTTGCAATCTATATCTATATCTATATCTATATATGTATCTGAATTTGTGTCTGTATTTGTATCTATATCTCTTATAAAGTTAATCCCACTACAACTTTATCAAAACATGCAAGCCATCCACATCATCCCCTACTAACTATCAACACCATCTCCCACTAATAACCATATCATCCCACTAATTTTCAACCTCTTAACTGCGAACTATCCATATCATCTCCAGTTAGTTTCAATCCAACTTCTTCGCAATCCCCGCAGTAACGTGCGGGCTATCTTCTAGTATCTTATATTTTCTGTAGGATCGATTCACTCAAAGATAGGCAATCAAAGGGGAGGTGAATGATTACGGAAGCCAAAAACTAATTTTAAAACTTCCCCCTAAACACAAAACATATTTAAGCCTTGTTTTCTATTGTGGACAGAACACTATGACTCCATTAAAATTAATTTTGACCAAAAATTGTAGCTCCGATTGACCTCAAACTTTTACAAATCAAAGTATATGAAATTTGTGAACTAACCCAACTGGAATCACGTCAATCGGAGGTCTAGAATTCGAGATATAAAATAAACAGGCACACTACGTCTGAGGGTGATGAGAATTATTGATCAAGCACTAATTTCGTGATTATGCAAAATCTATGAAAGATTAACCAACAAAACTTTTTAGATCACAAACTTGATACTCCTAGCACGATTTTAGATGGATTAAAACAAGTCTATGATTGAGGATCCGCGTGCCCTTAAACCCGGCTTGATCCGCTTATTTTTTCATCAAGAACAGTGTTTTTCTCTCACAAATTCATCCAGCATTCCTCCAAACCATCCAGATTCCTCCAGAATTCAGACCCGGCCTGTTCGCTTGTCTAAATTCTGGAGGAATCTTGATGGTTTGGAGAAATGCTGGATGAATTTGTGAGAGAAAAACACTGTTCTGGATGAAAAAATAAGCGAATCAAGCCGGGTTTAAGGAAATCAATAGCTAGGCATACAAAACGACGAGCAAAGAGCAGAGCGAAGGAACGAGATTACCATCTCATCAATTATCAAACCTTGATCTTTATTATTTCAAGATGTTTATAAGATGCATCACACAAATATCCGTACAAGAATTCTCATCGAATTCCAAAACCCTAAAACAGCTCCGGCGGCTGCCTGTTCTGTTCTCGTCGCACACGCACAGACCTCTCCCTCGGTCTCTTCATTTTATCACCCGATGGCTGATCGAACCAGGCTGAAATCAAGCCAATCACGGGCAGTAAATCGTGTCCAACATGGACTCCACCGTGCTGGCCCACACGGCCACGAGCCAAGTCCGGTCCATGCAAACTAATCCAAGGCCGGACTCGTACAAGCCCAACCTCGGCTTGCACTAACAAAACAGCCAGGTGCACAACAGCACCAGTGCACCCACGCATGGCCCTTTCCTAAAAAAAAAAAAAAACAACGCATGGCTGCAACCTAAGTTGCACTACCACGCAACACTGCCCTAGCTAGCCACACCAGCTAAAGACAAACTCACAGCGTAGCCCACACATCTCCCATATACGTCTCCTGAAGTGATCATCTTCACGTACACAGTTCTTTTAGCCTCGTACATCCGCATGACATCCTTGACCGAGAGGATGTCAGTTCCTCTCTTAACTTAGTCCTGAAACCTCAATTTCTCTCTGAACTAGTTTCAGTCCGTCATCGACCACATTTCGTCTCAAGCAACACTTGCACATGAACAAACACGTAATCGCATACGAGCCCAAGTCCACGATTTGACTCAAGACAATCCGCACAACACCTCACACGAGCATGTCATGCTACAATACCAAATCACCACACTACCATGAGCAGCGGCGAATCTAGACTAAACTGCTGCCGGGGTCGCACAGATTCATGAACTCAATTTGATGAGGTCGTAGCTGGCCGGAATACGCGGGGTTCCACTGATTCGTACAAAGTTATCGGGGTCGCATGACCCCGACAACTTTGCACTGGCTTCGCCGCTGACCATGAGTGTACCCAATTAATAGTCATGCTATCACAAGCATAAATAAAGAAATAGCACATGCATATCAACTTATGCCATAATTCAAATCACTTTGCAATGCCAATTTCATATCAAACCAATTTTTTATCACATGATCTCACAATCTCCCCCTTGATAAAAACATTGGCAACACCATACAAATAATGCTCATTAGCATCCACATCTGTCACACCCGATTTTAAGGATAAAATGTGATGCATAATCTTATGTGCGCCCAGAGATCAGTCACACACATAAGCCGATAAATTATAAATAGTATCATCACAAGTGTTTATTACATCACGAATAATAAGACATAATCTTCACATAAATATAGCGGAAGTATAAAGAAAAATTCTCTTGTGGAAGCTCCATATCACAGTGACATCAACTGGTTGACCACAAGTCTAGTAATCCTCAGAAAAGTCGTCATTACCATAGCCATCTATTACCCATCCGGGATTTTTATCTAAATAATGAAAATAAACAAGCATAAGTACATGTCATACTCAGCAAGTGTAACATGGGGTTCATGAGGCTCAAAAGACTTGACACAGGTTTAACAGCATTCAGCTTTTAGTTGTCACAATTTTAGCATAAGAGTAGCAACAAGTTGCTTTGATCCCAAAGTAAAACATATGATCAAAGTAAACATGAATAATGAATAGCATAAACAGATAATTCTTAGTGATCGTCGACTCCATAAGGGTTCCAAGGCCGCTCGTGACCGTGAGCACGACTGATATACCAGTTTTACACTCTGCAGAGGTTGTACACTTTCACTGTGAGTCGTGATACCCATATGCCCGGGTTAATTACTCTCAAAACACTTCTAAGGTGAGCAGGCAGGGGTCACTATGAAGCCTTTCAAAGGTTTGTCTAACAAGTTAAGGCCATTAGATTCACTCGGCAAACAGATATAGGAACCCCCTATCGAATGGCACAATTTCATCACGGCTATACACATAAGAGTAGATGTTGTCCTATACCCGATTCATTAAGCCATTCTTATGCCAATAAAGGTAACCTCTAACAAGCTAGAAAAAGGTCCTCGTGCGAGGGCAGATGCGGCTCCAAAGCTCAAGATAGGCGTGGCACGATGCGGGCATCCGATTCTTATAGCCGAAAGCGGCTTGGAGCGCAAGGCAAGGAGAGCGGCGGGGACAGCATGGACTCCCGGCGACAGCAGTGTCCGACGCGGACACGCTCACGAGGAAGGTGATGACAAGTGGGGCCAGTTGGTCAGCGACTCAGCGCAGTAGAAACGGATCAGCGTGGGCGCACTGCTGGGCCGCGGGGAAGAGGAGAGCAGGCCGCACGGGCAAAGGGAGCGGGGCTGCGCTGACTGTGGAACTGGGCCGATGCCTGGCTAATGGGCCGCAAGCAAGGGAGGGGAAATTAAATCCTTTCCCTTTTTCTAAACCAATTTCCAACCAAGTTTTGAATGCATATTCCAATCAATTTGAAATCTGACTTCAAACCACACAATACAAAATAATATGCAACAACATGAATGCATAGACATTTATGTAGACCTATATTTGATTCTAATTTTAACAAAGTTATTATTTTCCTAAATTTAAATGCTCATAAAATGCATAATTAAATCATTTTCTCCTATTTTAAAATCATGCAAATTTTAGGGTGTTACAATTCTATCCCCCTTAAAATGAATCTCGTCCTTGAGATTCGGACGATGCTTACTCAAAAAGTTGCGGGTATGTTTTCCTTAGATCCTCTTCTCTTTCCCAAGTAGCCTCATCTTCTGTATACTGATTTCACTGAACCTTACACATCTTTATAACTTAGCTTCTTGTAACTCTTTCCGCTGTCTCCAAAATCTAAACTCCTCATAGGTAAGATCTTCCTTAATTGTAAGCTCCTCTAATGGTATCTGCTCCTTGGGTACACGCAAACACTTCTTCAGTTGAGACACATGGAACACATCATGTACTCCTAACAAACTCTTAGGCAATTCCAATTGATAAGCTACTTCTCCACGTCTCTCTAAAATCTTGAAAGGCCCAATATACCTTGGTGCTAACTTTTCTTTCATGTTAAACCTTCTCACACTTCTCATAGGTGACACCTTCAGGTAAACATAGTCTCCGACTTCAAAAACCAATTCTCTCCTCCGAGTGTCAGCATAACTCTTCTATCGAGAATGTGCCACTCTCAAGTTATCCCTAATCACCCTTACTTGCTCTTCTACGTCTCTTAAAACATCCGGTCCAAATACTTGAGTTTCTCCCATTTGATTCCAAAACAACAGGGTCCTACACTTTCATCCATACAAAGCTTCAAGAGTTGCCATATATTGAGACTCTTCTGATACATGTTGTTATATGAGAACTCTACATAAGGCAAACTCTTGTCCCAACTTGTACCATACCGCAATGCACAAGCTCTCAACATATCCTCTAATATCTGATTGATCCTCTTAGTTTGTCCATCAGTCTGAGGATGATATGCTGTGCTAAAATTCAACTTTGTTTCCAATAAACTATGTACTTGCTACCAAAAATGAGATGTAAATTGAGTACCTCGATCAGACACAATTTTTTTGGGAACTCCATGTAGACACACTATCTTCTCCATATATAATTGGGCTAACCTCGGTCCATTATAAGTAGTCTTGACCGGTATAAAGTGAGCAACTTTAGTTAACTGATCCACTATCACCCATATTGAATCATAACCTACCTGAGTGCGTGGTAACCCAACAATAAAATCTATACCAACTTCTTCCCACTTCCACTCAAGTATCTTCATTGGTTGTAATAATCCTACAGGTCTTTGATGTTCAGCTTTGACTCTTTGAAATGTATCACATAAAGCAACATACTCAGCAACATCTCTCTTTAGTCCATACCACCAATACTTCTCTTTCAAATCCAAATACATCTTGGTACTCCCAGGATGAATAGAATAAGCAGATTCATGTGCCTCATGAAGAATCGCATCTCGTATAGCCTTATTCTCAGGCACACATAGCCTTTTCCCAAACCACATAGTTCCATTATCATCCATAAGGAATCCTGGTGACTTGCCAATCACTATGTTCTTTGCTATCTCTTTCAACTTCGCATCATGTAGCTGGCCGTTACGTATTTCTTGCTCCAGTGTAGGCTCTAACACCAATTCCACTGCCTTAGTGACAAAGCCCAAGTTCGGTCGCTCAAATTCAGCACACAACTCACTTGACATAGGTGCCACTTGCACCTCATTGGCATAACTCTTCCTGCTAAGAGCATCGGCAACAACATTCGCCTTTCTAGGATGATAGTGTACTTCTAGATCGTAATCCTTAATCAACTCCAACCATCGACGTTGTCTCATATTCGGATCCGTCTGAGTGAAAATATACTTTAGACTCTTGTGATTAGTATAGATGTCACTCTTATGTCCGATAAGATAGTGTCTCCATATTTTCAAAGCATGAACCACTGCTGCTAACTCCAAATCATGAGTATGATAGTTTAGCTCATGCTTTCTCAACTGTCGGGACGCATAGGCCACTACTCTACCTTTTTGCATAAGAACACATCCAAGACCTTGACGAGATGCATCACAATAGATAGAGAAGTTCTTGCTCAAATCTGGCAAAACCAATACTGGGGCGGTAGTCAACATCTTCCTCAATTCCTCAAAGTTAGCCTGGCACTTCTCGGACCACACAAACTATCGACAAAAGATGCTCGGCAGTCCTCTGAGGGGTATCCCACGAAGGTAGATTGATTGGTGGAGGTGCGCGTGATAGGAACCAGATGGTGACACAAGGCACAGAGACAACGATTTAGACAGGTTCGGGCTGTCTGATTGACGTAACACCCTACGTCCTATGTCTTTAGTTGATTGTATTGAATATGAGATGTATGTAGATGTCGACTAGGGGACCCCTGCCTCTCCTTATATACTCTGGAAGGGTAGGGTTATAAGGAAAGTATCCTATTTGTTACTATATAAGATCTTGCGGTGCACGTTGTTGATGCAAAAGTGGATCTGCAAACACAAAGGGCTAATACCTGAATCGATATCCAAAGCGTGCCAGTCGATTTGACCTGTTAATCGACAAGGATGAAGATACGAGTACTTTGGTCCTAACAACAGCGATACGCCCGGAAGTCACGGCCAAGAGGTACTCACGTGGAACTTGAGAATCGCCGAAGGTCGCACTGAAGCGATGCAGCTCGCCGAATCAATGAGAACTCGTAAAAATGAAAAATATGCAAATTGATGAAGTCGCCGAAAAGTAAGTAGATGCAAATAGGAGTAAAAATTGGTTTTGATATTGATTGATATATATTCATTACATTGCCCCTCACTCCATATTTATACCCTGATCTAAAGAGACACAACCAAACACAACTAGGACACCAAGCCCATATCTAAGGAAACACGTGACTCTTACATGAATCATACTCTAACAAATATAGAAAAGGAAATTAACTCCTATCTATTTCCCTGTCCGCCTCAATTACGATGGAAATCTCACTGTCCTCCTTTCCATCGGCATACTCCCTGTTTCATCGGCAGTAGTCTTCAAGCCGTCCTTCATCGGCATCGACAATAACATCTCCAACCTTATCGGCAACGCCCGAGTCTAAATCAACCTTTCCATCGATCACCACCATTCATCGGCAACCATCTTTACAAGCTGATTTTCATCGGCTGTCAGCGTACACAGTAACTTTCCTCTGCCGATTAGCCCACTCTGATCATTTTGACACGTGCAAAAAACGGTGTCAACACATGCCCCCCAATTTCGGAGTATAAAACCATTAATGCTCCAAAATTTACTCCAGATAACGTTTGCCTTCGCCCAATTACCGTAACTCATCCTTCAAGCCAAAACTTGATCTGTTATCAAATCTAATCCTGATTCACGCACCTCAGTAAATATCGCACAATTGCCAACCACCCTTGCCTTGATTATGGTTAAGATACCGAAACAATAATCCATCGGCAAGATCCTAACATAATAATGCCGCCACTTTCAGAATGAAAATATCCTGTACCGATATCTCTTCCAAGTCATGATTACTTGCCATCAAATCATCTGTACAATCCCTTGATTATCGTGCGAATAGTTACCATATCCATCTGAACCACCTCGACCTACATGCGCGCAGTATAGAGATAAGTCCAAAATACCCCTACTCCAAGCGGCTTATAAATAGATTTCTCCGGAACGCTCGTCTTCTACCCTCAGACCCTAATCTTTGACATTCTCTCTTTCCGGCAGCGATTCTGACGAACAACTGCGCAACCTCAACCAACAAGAACTTTTCTCCAGCGTCAACCTCGAGTCTCCGGCTCATGCCCCCACCTACCTCAAGATAATGGCAATCAACTTCGACGTCCCTGCGGTTCGTTCCTCTTCCGTTACCTTTTACCTCGATTCCTCTGGTCTTTGCGAGTTCATACAGTCGGTAATTTTTTCTTTTCTTTTGTTCTTCAGATTCTCTAAACTTAGGAACTGCGCAACAAATTAGTTATTCCAACCGATCAGCCACCTGTCCAATGCCTAGGACCAATGGGTAACCCAGATCCAACCGATCTGATTAATGCAGAAGTCAATAGAATCCCCTTTAGAGCCCAAAATTTCTCTCTGAATTTATGGAAAGATACATTCCGATCTTGGCCCAAAACCACCAAAGGGTGGAAAGATTGGTACTTAAGGGTCAATAAGTCGATGCAAGTATACTGGGCAGAACGGAAGCTAGACCAATGCATTAGGCTATCTATTGCCGATATGCAAAAGAATGAGTCAATGATGATTGCAGCTGCTTACTTCTGGTCAGACACAACAAACACTTTTATGTTTGGACATGGCCCAGCTACTCCCACACTTGCCGATGTCCACATGCTCACTGGCTTGGATATTTCAACTACCGATGAAGGCTCCATCTATGGCAGAAAATCTGAATATAGGGTGAATACCCGCAACATCGGCGGTTGAACGGGATACATTCAAGAATGCTAGAAGACCGGGACAGTTAACCAGAGGGAACATGCCACATTCTTGAATATATGGTTAGAAAAATTTATCTTCTGTGGTCGATCAGTAGGACCAACCAACGCCTTCCTCCCCGCAGCTGAACTCTTGGCTAATGGTGTAAGGTTCCCACTTGGCCGATACCTTCTGAGCTCCACTTATCATCTTCTTCATCAAGTGTCTCAGAAACTTTTGCTTGGCGAACCCATCGGCAACTTAGGAGGCCCGTGGTGGTTTATCAACATGTGGCTGAATGCCCATATGCACAAACGTTTGCAATGGGACTTCTTTGCCCAACAATTCCCACGAGAAATTGCTGAATTCCATGTTCTTGGGGATGATGAATCGACAACACGCTCACCCCTCAATTTTGGTGAAGCCATAATTGTCCTTCCTGGAACAGAGGCCAATGAAGACCAGATCGGTAGATTCTTCCAAAGCTTCTACAATGGTCTTTCTCGTGATCATAGGGCCTGGATACCTTATATTGACAAAGAAAATAGATGCCCCCTTCTTTTCAACTTTACCGATGACACTCTGAATCAGGATAATGAACTCATGATGGCCATCATTACTCCCAGGGCAATTCCAGTAAACACATTCGGTAGCGGGAAAAACACCACTATCACGTACGAATTTTACAACCCATCGGCAGTATCCCGTCAATTGGCTTTTGGGCAACTGCCAATCAAACTTTGTTTTGCCGATGTGATCAAACCCAGAGAAACAATCACCTGCGGAACAGACTGGAGCAAGGTAGTGCGACTTTCCCCCGATGCCGATACTACAGATGTTGATATATCCATCTGGACGCCAGTATCTTTCATCACCGAGTCATATAAGCAATGGTGGCGAGAGTGGAAGGAACAACTGTTTGCAACATCTGCTCACACATATCGGCACATGATCGACCCTGAATACGCCATCCCTGACGATGCAGTAAGTTTCTTTTAACTCCCTTCTGCTTTTTCCTTTCATATATCGGTAACTAACTTTCTCAGGACAGGTTAACAACCCAGCACCATCTATGAGTAAAAGTGGGAAACCTTTCAATCTTTAGCCTGTTTCCCCGATATCACCGATCGGCTACAACGCCCCCACCTTAGCTGCTTTGACTCACCAGAAGACCCGTGCCAAGACCATCACCCCAAAGTCCAAATTGGCTACAGCTAGGGCCACTCCATCGGCTGCTGCTACAACCCTGATCAAGGCATTCAAGGTAACAACCCCGCTTATTTCTACTCATGCCGATCACAAACTATATTAACATTAATCATCAGGGTGTAAGAGCCGCTGCTGGATCGTTATCGGCAATTCCTCCGACATCAAGCACCACTACTTCTGACAAACCTTCAGAGGTATTCCTTCGATTTTACATTTTACCTGTTAAATATCATACCTTACACTTGTTTTGCAGCAACAAATGGGTACATCGGCAAGCGTACCAGATGTCCAAGCTCCACAACCAACAAGTGCCGATGCCCCCCAACCAAACATTGTTGAGGCCCAAGCAAAGCACAAAGCCTTAACAGATGCCGAGGCACAGCCAAAACGACAGAAGTCCATGCCGATCCCCACATCTGCCCCAATGTCCCAAGAGCCAACCACCGATGAGGCCACAGAGGATATCCCATCGACAAGTTCAATCGATCCTCCACACGGCATACTCCAAGCTGCTTCCTCCAGCCAAGCACAGGAAATTGCCTTGAAACAGGTAAGCCGATTGACCTAGTCGATTTATAATATTCATACTTATCCTTAACTGACCTCTTTTTCTTTTCCTCAGGAACAAGACTCCCCAAACAGCCTATTTTCCTTTGCTATTGACGTTTCTGATGATGATGGAGAGGAAACAAGTTCTTCCCTTGCACTGGGAACAATATCGGTAGAAATTAAGTCCAAGTTGGAAGCTCTCCTGAACTTGCTACAGCAGGATACCGCCCAACTAGTAGATGACTCGAACCCCGCAAAGGCAATTTTCAAAACAATCCGTGGCCAGGTCCCTGCCGAGGTTGAAGAAGTACTCTTCCTAGCAGCCCATTTAGAAAGCCGCCAACTACAATATCAACGGGCTGCTCAGCGCATTGCCGATAGAGCAGCTCAAGCTCAACTCAAAGAAGAGATGCTACAACTGAAACAAATTGTCGATGAGAAGCACAAGGGCATCGACAACTTGCAGACTTCGGGCGCTGAACTTAAGCAGAAAATCTTAGATTTATCGGCAAAAAAGATGGCTCTATTGGCTGAATTGAAAGAAGTCGAGGCAGCCTTAACTCATGCTCAACAAGAAGAAAGTCAGCTACCCAATGCCATCAAGGCCCTTCAGCAAGAAAGAGACATCCAGGCTTTCAAAGCTTTGGCCATGAAGAAAAAACTCAAGCCTGTGGTGGGTGCTGCCGATGAAGACATCAAAGAAATGGAGGAAGCCGACCAGATTCGCCTGCGTGCGATATTAGCTATCCAATCTTTATTAAACTTGTAAATCTTGTTTATTGTATCGGCACTTTATGAGACATTGACATCCTTGCATAATTCTAGCCGATAGGACTGTTACCGGCACTTATACTTTTATGCATCCATCCAGATACTAGGGTAATATTTCTTTAAATATTTTCCATTTAATGCTCTGGGAAACACAACCCCTTCGAGGGTTTCTAGAATATATGCATTACTAGGAACAGACTGATTTATCCGATATGGACCTTCCCAATTAGGAGACCACTTTCCAAACTTTGAACTTTTAGTCCCAATCGGTAAAATCAATTTCCAGACCAGATCTCCATCGGTAAACTCCTTTACCTTCACCTTCTTGTCATACCACCTGGCTACTCTTTTCTTATTTTCTTCAATGCTAACTAAAGCCCTTAACCGATGACCCGCCATATCTTCCAACTCATCCTTCATAAGAGTAACATAATCATCGGCTGTCAGCTGATTTTGAGAACGTATTCGCCTAGAGCCAACTTTAATTTCCCAAGGCAATACTGCATCGTGTCCATATACTAACTGATAAGGCGTTACTTTGGTTGCACCATGACATGACATCCGATATGACCACAAGGCTTCATTTAATACTGTATGCCACCTCCTAGGATTTTCTTCAATTTTGCGCTTAATGAGTTTGATGATCCCTTTGTTAGAAGCCTCAGCTTGACCATTAGCTTGAGCATAATATGGAGAAGAATTTAAAACTTTAATTCCCATACCTACAGCAAACTCATCAAATTCCCCTGATGTAAACATAGTGCCCTGATCGGTAGTGATAGTCTGAGGGATACCAAATCGGTAAACAATATGCTCTTTCACAAAATCAATCATATTAGCCGATGTCACCTTTTTTAAAGGAATTGTCTCAACCCATTTTGTGAAATAATCGGTAGCAACCAGAATAAATTTATGTCATTTGCTCGATGGCGGATAAATCTGACCAATGAGATCGATAGCCCATCCCCGGAACGGCCAAGGTTTGATTATAGGGTTCATAGCCGATGCATGCGCTCTTTGAATATTACCAAACTTTTGACACCCCTAACATCCTTTAAAATACTTAAAACAATCTTTAAGAATAGTCGGCCAATAGTATCCATTCCTTCTGATCATCCACTTCATCTTGAAAGCCGATTGATGCGCTCCACATATTCCCTCATGAATTTCACCCATCAAACTTTTCGATTCATCACTGCTAACACATCTAAGTAAAACTCCATCTATAGTTCGATAATATAATTCATCATCGAGGAGCACATACTTGGTAGCTTGGAATCTTATACGTCTTTCAACCTTTTTATATGGATCCTTTAAATAATTGACAATCTCCTTTCTCCAGTCATCGGTATCGACTGCCGATGTTAGCACTTCCTGAATAGGCTGATACCCTGAAGCATGCTGAGCTAGTCGATTAGCCTCTTCATTATGCAGCGGAGAAATATGTTCAAGACAAAAATCTCTAAACCCTTTCAAAAATTGCAAACATCTTTCATAATATGAAATTAAAACTTCACTTCGGCATTCATAAATTCCAGCCAATTGATTTATAACTAGCATAGAATCACCAAAGATTTCAACAGCATCGGCACGTATCTCCTTTAGTAATTCTAACCCTTTTATCAAGGCCTGGTATTCAGCCTGATTGTTTGTCGACGTAGCAACAATCGGCAATGAAAACTCATACTTCATTCCTTGAGGTGAAATTAACACAATGCCGATACCTGCTCCTTCACCACATGTGGACCCATCGAAGAAAAGTGTCCAAGGAGCAACCTCTAGAGAGTCCACTATATTACAATGCTGAGTGACAAGATCAGCCATAACTTGCCCCTTAACTACCTTAGTTGATTCGTAACGTAGTTCAAATTCTAATAATGCTAAAATCCACTTGCCGATTCTACCACTTAATATCGGCATCGACAGCATATACTTGACTACGTCGTCTTTGCATATGACCGTACATTCGGCAGATAACAAATAATGTCTTAATTTGACACAAGAAAAGTATAAACACAGACATAATTTTTCGATGGCCGAATACCTTGTCTCAGCATCCACTAATCTTCTGCTCAAATAATAAATAACATGTTCTTTCCCTTCAAATTCTTGAATAAGAGCTGAACCAATAACGGTATCATCAGTTGACAAATACAACCTAAAAGGCTTCCCGTGTTGAGGTGGAACTAGCACTGGAGGATTTGTTAAATATTTCTTAATTTCATCGAGGGCTAACTGCTGCTCAGCTCCCCATACAAATTCCTGATCGGCTTTCAATTTAAGTAATGGACTGAAAGCCTTGATCTTACCCGACAGATTAGATATAAATCTTCTAATGAAATTAATCTTTCTGATCAAAGATTGCAATTCAGTTTTATTGGCAGGAGCAACCACCTTGTTAATTACATCAATAGACTTCCTACTGATTTTGATGCCCCGTTGATGCACCATAAAACCCAAGAATTGTCCTGCCGATACACCAAATGCACATTTATTAGGATTCATCTTCAATCCATGCTTCCTTGTGCACTCCAGTATCTTTCGTAGATCGACGAGATGTTTTGTGATATCTCCAGACTTAATAACTACATCATCAATGTAGATCTCCACTAATATGCCGATGTATTCATGAAAAATAAAGTTCATAGCTCTTTGATAAGTAGCGCCGGCATTTTTCAAACCAAACGTCATGACTATCCACTCAAACAACCCTACATGACCTGGACATCTGAAAGCAGTCTTGGGAATATCTTCTTCAGCCATGAATATTTAATTGTAACCTGCATTACCATCCATGAAGCTAATAATTTGATGTCTGGCTACAGCATCAATCAACAAATCAGCAATCGGCATTGGATAGCCATCCATCGGCGTGGCTTTGTTGAGATTCCTGAAATCAATACAAACACGAAGTTTTCCATTTTTCTTATAAACAGGAACCACATTAGAGATCCACTCTGCATATCGACACTGCCGAATAAACTTTGCCTCAATTAATTTAGATATTTCAGCCTTAATGTCAGGAAGTATATTAGGGTTGCATCGGCGTGTTGGCTGCTGATGTGGCCAAAATCCAGATTTGATAGGTAATCGATGTTCAACTATCGATCGGTCTAATCCAGGCATCTCAGTATAATCCCAAGCAAAACAATCTTTATACTCTTTTAACAAATTAGTTATTTGCTGTTTACACTTGGAATCTAACTTAGCACTAATAAAAGTAGGTCTTGGCTTATCGCCATTACCAATATCTACTTCTACTAAATCATCTGTCGACGTGAACCCTTGACCTAATTTTCCATCATCGGCAAACCTATCCATTAAAACTCTTCTTCAGAACCGACTACTTGGATCGGTGGAATTTCATAATCAGCAACTCTAAGGAAGTCTCTTTCCCAAACTTCTCCTGATATGCATTTAGTTCGCTCATAAGTATCTGATTCTGCCGATGCGATGATATAAGAAGAATCACCAGGGACAACCTCAATCTTATTCCTAATCCACTGTACGAGGCATTGATGCATTATAGAAGGAACACAACAATTAGCATGAATCCAATCCCTCCCTAGAAGCAGATTATATGCACCCTTGCCATTAATAACAAAGAACGTCGTCGGCAAGGTTTTGCTGCCGATGGTCAATTCAACGCATACTGCCCCTTTAGCCGGTGACACATTGCCTTCAAAATCCTTCAGCATCATATCGGTTTTGGTCAAGTCCTGATCTCCCTTTCCAAGTTTTCGATACATCACATAAGGCATAATATTAATCGCAGCCCCTCCGTCGATAAGTATCTTAGATACAGGCTGCCCATCAACTCTGCCTTTCACAAACAAAGCCTTAAGATGCTGTCTCTCGTCATTGGTAGGTTTCTCAAAAACAGCCATCATTGGATCTAGTGTCAACTGAGCTACTTGATCAGAGAGAACAACTTCTTCCTCATTATCAGATAGTGCCAAAAACTCCATCGGCAACATGAATACCATATTAACATCTGCCGATGGACCCTTATTTTTGTGTTTTACCTGCCACTGCTGATGACCGAACCTCTCATTGGAGGAATTTTCCTCTCGGTATAAATCCTCCTGATGCTCACGTTGCATCCTCCTTTTCTGTGTCTTTGTCAGACCCTCCGGGCACCATCGAGGAAACTTGGTTTTCCAAACCGGCTGATAACAGGTCCCAGTTGATTCTACACGGCGTATATTAGGGTCCCTGTAGAATATTTCTTCATCGGGAACTCTTGCGTTTGCCATCTCCTCAAGCTCCTCTTGATTCCTTGGAAAATATCCAGCGCGTTTACCAAGCCTCTCATGTACACTAAGTCTGCCCCCCAGCCGATCATGCACTGATGCTCTGCCTCTGATCGGCTCATTGATAAATAAACCCTGATTGCCAGGTTGAAACCTCCTTTCTGACCGATTGACCCCATAATAACCATTGCACTCAGGGCAATTTTCAACAGTTGGCAATTTAATACCTTCTTCCCAGCAATGGATAAAACCTCCTTTCCATCGGCATACTCCCTGTTTCATCGACAGTAGTCTTCAAGCCGTCCTTCATCGGCATCGACAATAACATCTCCAACCTTATCGGCAACGCCCGAGTCTAAATCAACCTTTCCATCGATCACCACCATTCATCGGCAACCATCTTTACAAGCTGATTTTCATCGGCTGTCAGCGTACATAGTAACTTTCCTCTGCCGATTTGCCCACTCTGATCATTTTGACACGTGCAAAAAACGGTGTCAACACACGTCGACCAGTGCCATGCACGCCTTGATCTTGTGGGCTGGGCCACCTCCGATGGTGCAGCCCATGTCTTGTCTTGTGGATATCAGGGGTCATATCCCCACAGCTAGTCCCTGAGCACCTTGTATCCTTTGAGCAACACTGTTTTGAACAAGTCCAAGCAGTTTGACATGAAGCCGATCAGTTTAACTAGTGATCCGAGTAGTAGAAGTCGAAACCAATCAGCTTAACCGGTGATCCGAGCAGTGGAAGTTGAAGCCGACCAGTTTAACTAGTGAATTGAGCGGTGAAAGTAGGAGCCCACCGGTTTAATTGGTTAGGAGACCTCAGACTTAGCCAAGTAAGGCTTACTAGAAGGATGTAAGGGGCTCAAGATAAAATTTGAAAATTCTTCCACTCAGGAGAAGTGTAGCCACTTAGACTCCGTCAATAAGGAGGGTAAATCAAGAAATAAGCACTATATTCACTGCCAGGTGAAGTGTACCACTTAGTCATCGAGCCTGCTGGAACATGAAGAATGAATCTTGTAGCAGGGTCAAAAAAAAGAAGTCTGAAAGCTTGCCGATGTTATCTGACATGCGCGTGTCAAGACCCCAGACGTGCTGCCTAAGATTAGCACCCTGATCCGAACAGCATGGAGCAGCTTGACAGCACACCGATGAGATGTAGCAAGATCCGACCACCAAAGGAGCCCTTAGCTTAGCTAGTGATGCTTGCACGAAAAATCAAAACACTGAGGAGTCCCCGACGTAGCTAGCGATGTCCAAGCATCGAGGAGTCCCCGGCGTAGCTAGCGACGTCTGAGCACCGAGGAGTCCCCGACGTAGCTGGCGACATCCAAGCACCAAGGAGTCCCTAGTGTAGCTAGCGACGTCCGAGCACCGAGGAGTCCCTGGCGTAGCTAGCGATGTCCAAGCACCGAGGAGTCCTCGGCGTAGCTGGTGATGCTTGCACGAAGAATCCAAACACCGAGGAGTCCCTAGCTTAGCTAGTCATGTTCGAGCACCGAGGAGTCCCTGGCATAGCAGGCGATGTCCAAGCACCGAGGAGTCCTGGCGTAGCTGACGATGTCCGAGCACCGAGGAGTCCTCGGCATAGCTAGCGATGTCTGAGCACCGAGGAGTCTCTGGCGCAACTGGCGACACTTGCATGAAGAATCCAAACACTGAGGAGTCCCCAGCATAGCTAGTCATGTCCGAGCGCCGAGGAGTCCCCAGCTTAGCTGGTCATGTCCAAACACCGAGGAGTCCCCGACATAGCTAGCGATGTCCGAGCACCGAGGAGTCCCCGGCGTAGCTGACGATGTCCAAGCACTGAGGAGTCCCCGGCATAGCTGGTGATGTCCAAGCATCGAGGAGTCCCTGATATAGCTGGCGATGTCCGAGCACCGAGGAGTCCTCGGCGTAGCTAGCAATGTTTGAGCACCAAGGAGTCCCCGGTGTAGCTAGCGATGTTTGAGCACCGAGGAGTCCCCGGTGTAGCTGACGATGTTCGAGCATCGAGGAGTCCGGTCAACTGGTCGATAGCAAAGTGAGCATTGAGTAGAAGCGACCGACGAACAGTCTGATCAACTGGTCGGCGACGAAGTCCATGAACCTAGCAGTTCAACCAGTTGATCGATGGAGAAGTCCAAGCACCAGGTGGTCCAACCACCTGGACGATTATCCTGTAATACAAATATGTAGAACAGGTAGTACATGATATAAAAATATATGAACCTCAGAGAAAAATCAGCAATGGTGATGAAATAGCGTATGCGCTCGGCGATCAGTTGGTGTGAAGATATATTTATATTTAATACGAACCGCCTGACCAGTTAGTGTGTAGCTGAGTCTCTAGCCCTAGCTAGCCTGTTAACCATAACATGGAGCGTGGAGCCTATGTGCATGTAGGAAGAACAAAGCATTGCTAAGGAGCCACTGCCGACCACCCATAACGCAGAGGGTAGACACTCGTGCATGTGTAGGGAGGAGCCGAAGATAGGGCCGTCTCTAGGGACATCTGAGTGTCACCATGACTGTTCGGAGGTTCACCTTAGACTTAGTTGTATGTCATCTTTAAGATGGTATATATGAAAGAAAATCATTTGGAGAGCAAACTTAGAGAAAACAGCTCAGAGAAACATTATAGTGATATACGAAGATTGGAGAATATTTAGAAGAATATTAAAGCATGACTTAGCTTTAGATAGAATGTCTGGTCGGCGGCATATGACGTTATCTGGTCAGCGACACGGGCAGCTCGCTTGATGGCTAGAACGAAGTTGATCTCATGTTGGAGTAGGACGAATGTAGTTGGAGCTTGACGGTGTCAATCCCCGTACGAAGACATGCGCCGTGGTTGTCAAAGGATGTCGACGCGATCAGCCGAGTTGCTATGAAGGATGTTGATCTTGAGTTACGCCATCTGGTTTGCCATGGATCAACATGCACGAGCCCCATGATGGGTGCCAATTGTCGATAAAAGATGCTCGGTAGTCCTCCGATGGGTATCCCATGAAGGTAGATTGATTGGTGGAGGTGTGCGTGATAGGAATCGGATGGTGACACAAGGCGTAGAGACAGCGATTTAGACAGGTTCGGGCCATCTGATCGACATAATACCCTACGTCCTGTGTCTTTAGTTTATTGTATTGAATATGAGATGTATGTAGATGTCGACTAGGGGACCCCTGCCTCTCCTTATATACTCTGGAGGGGTAGGTGTAACACCTCGGGTGTTTAAAATACTAAAACCTGACATGTCATCATATGCATTGCAAAGCATTTGGCATTTGGTGAAAACTTTGAGATGCATACACTAAAACAAGTTTATATTCATGTGGTATGTGTTGAATTGTATTGTTTGACTTAAATTCAAAGTTTATTTGGATTTTTGAATTTTTCGAGAAAACCCCGCTTTTCAGCATTTAAATCCTACCCTGAAAATCCATTTCAAAATCTAAGCATAATTTGGGGTTGATCCAAAAAGCAAAAGTGTAGAGCTTGGCAAGTTATACAAAGTTTGTTTTTGGAGTTTTTTAAGTTGTTTAGAAAAAATTTTGAGTAATTCCAAAAGGCGTAATTCGTTAAATTTCCCTATTCAAATTCAAAAGTTTATTTCAAAATCTAGACCAAATTAGGAGATGGTTATAGAAGAAAAGTTGTAGAACTTTTGATTTTGAACAACTTTTGTTTTTGGAGACTTTTGAGTTGTTATGAAAATTTAAGAGTAATTTGTGAATTTTGGCGAATGATAAACTTGTAATTACTGTGAACAGTGTCCACCGTCGAGACTACACCGCCGGCGACCTTCTTCGGCGTTCCAGGCGCGTCATGGCTGTCCTTGGCGTCACGCTGGCATGGAAATGGCTCCGTCGTGGCTTCCTCGAGCTTCTGAGTCGCGTTATAAGAACCAAGACGCCGCCGTCGTCGTTTTTCTTCCTTCTCTGTTTTTCCAGTCACCACCGCCGCAGCTCCGTCGAGCTCTCGCCGTCGACCTAGCGTCGTTGCCATCTCGGCAAAGCGTGCTCTAGCTCCGCCGTATCCTTGCGCATCCAGCCAACCCACCAATTCAGCTAGTCTAAGTCGGGAACTCAAGTTGCATCGTCTTCTTCCTCGCGGTCGGCAACTCCTCCGCCGAGCGTGATTCGCCGCGGCCAGAGCTCCACGATGCATCTTCGTCCCTGGTTTTGGCTGATTCTGTTTCGTCTCGATGCTGTAGTACTTAATCCATAGCTGGTTGCTTATTTTGATCACTGCAGTCGCTGGTACACCATCGCCAACGACATTTTGCTTCACCGTGATCACCGTGATCATCGTCATGCCTCTCCGTTGCTTCTCTGACCTCGCTCCTTGCTTCAACGCGTTCGGGGTGAGCCACTGGTGCTTCCTAAATCCCTTATTCGAGCTCTACCGGTCGCACACCGCTGGCGTAGCGCTGCCGTGCCACTGCGTCCGCCATGGTCGACGACGAGCTAGTATAGGGCCGTAATCAGTGCTGATAGGGACGTCAATCGATGCGCCTAGACTTGGTGATCATTTTGGTACATTGGTCGTCGCCGATGATCTCACCGTTGGTGAGAAATCGCCGGTCAGAGCCGTCGCTGCCGTGGTCAAAGTCGGAGGTTAGGGATGACAGGTGGGGTTGGGTTGTCAGTGACTCAGCGTTCAAATGGATTTTTCTATTTTCAGATTTAAATGAATAGTGTCTGTTTTTGTTATTTTTGTGTAGATTTATTTAGAGCTCCAAAAATTATGAAAATTTTTGTGTGACTTCTCTGTAATGTATAGTATTTAATAAAAATATGAAATAATGTTTTTCAGCAATTTTTGAATGTGATAAAAATTGCTCAATTTATTAATAAATGGATTTCCATGATTTTTCTAGGCTTATTTATTTATCCAAAAATTATGAAATTTGTTTTGCCACTTAGTTATCATATAATGAACATTTACAAAAATTTTGAGCTCAATTGGAATAAGTTGATTTATTTCATAATTTTGAATTAAATAATTAATTCATAAAAGCAAATAGTAACCTTTAATGATTTAGGTTTTGTTTGAAATTTTGGATTGAGTGATGACCTTGGGTCATTAATTGATAATGATCCTTGGCAATTGATGTATGTGTTACGAAAAAGATTTAGTCTGTTTGACTTACAACTATACCGCGAAGGAAAGTTGTATTCAAATTATTAATTTTTGTATCCATCATCGAGCATCATGTTTAGTATTCCACATCATGTTAAACATGGTATTGTTATTACGTGTAGTAAACGAAGGTGAACACGTGGTAGTTAATCAAGTGGTTGAGGAGGTTAATCCGTCTGTTGAGGTCGGATCGAATACTTGTGAAACGTCGCAGGAGCCGGACTTTTCCATCAACGAAGGCAAGCCTCGGATGCATACAACCCTACCTTGTGTTTTACAAATTAATTTCGCTTTTGCTTTCCGTTACTGCATTAAGTGATGAGGAGTTAAGTAAGAGCCTAATTGGTGCATTACCACCCTTGTTATTCCATATTTACCATATTACCAGTTTTTAAACTCGTATATGCCTAGTTTTGCTTAGCTATGCGTAGAACGATGAAAGTCGGGTGATTACCTGCCACCTGCAAGTTTTAAATGGAACATTGGTTAATTATGTTAGCATGTGATATGGGAATGTGGAGTAATAAATCTAGATCGGGCGGACTCGGTGTATGTGAGCCACAAGACATGGAGGTCTTGTGAGCGGGTTCTTTTCGCCTGTGTCGATTAAGGCACGTCCGTTGTTGAATTGCATGAGGTGAGAATTTGTAGTACTAACCACATACTCTGATAAGCCTGAACTTGGCAATTCTATTACGAGAATGGCTACTCACGCACTAGGAGTGGAGAGATGGCGGGAATAGCGTGTACCCACGTGGCTATGGGCTAGATTGGTGGAGTACTGTATTCTCGGGTGGCGCGGACCCATTCTTGTTTCAGAGGATCTGAGGGTAGGTTGGTATATGTAGGTCGGGGACCTGCATATGTCGTGTGGTCTGGAAGCCCCAGCTGGGTTTTTAATCGGTTCGAATCGTCGTTGCTCCTCAGTTATGGAGACTCAACTCACTGTTCATCATCGTAGTATTAATAACTGGAACTTGAGAATGGTTGATGAAGGTGTTGGATATGAAGTTTCATGATCTCATTATGGATCGTGTCATCTTTGTATATGATTTTATGAAGTTTAAACTGTTGAAACAAAGAATTTTGTCAAAGAGCTTTTACGCAAAATTACTTTGATTATTGCTAAAACTATACCTTGAATCCCTGAGCCTGCATTCCTGAGTTATCAGTTCTTATTTTGGTTAAGTCTTGTTGAGTACTTTTGTACTCAGGGTTCGTTGACCCTTGTTGTAGGTGAGCCTCATGAGCAGATCTGTTATGGATCGTGCTGCATGACAGTTGTACCTTGTGATGACGATGAGAAGTAAATGTGTGGCCCTTGGGCAGGGCAGCCTCATTGTGTGTTTTGTATTATATTATAATGCCACTCCACTACTACTATGGTTTGTAATAATTATCGAACTTAGTCTGTAAGGTTTGAAACAACTGGTTTGTAAACTATGTTATCGTAAGACTTCCGCTGTTTTTACTCTGGTGTAGATATTTGAATAAATGTTGTAATACTGCAATGACTCTGTAACGTGATCCTACTCGAAAATCGTGAATGATTCGGGGTTCCCTGAGGACACCCGACATACTTCTTAAGTTACCAGGAACATATGCATTGTTGTCAAAGGTCGTTGGACAGTGACAAGTGCATGTGGGTCCTATAATTTAGGAGGTTCTGCCATAGTAGGGTTACAAGGAAAGTATTTTATTTGGTACTATACAATATCTTACGGTGCACGTCGACTAGTGCCATGCACACCTTGATCTTGTGGGCTGGGCCACATCCGATGATGCGGCCCATGTCTTGTCTTGTGGATACCGAGGGTCATATCCCCACACAAACTTGGCATTTTTCTCCAACAAGGCTGTCATAGGCTTGGCAAGTTTAGAGAAATCTTCTATGAACCTCTTGTAATATCCAGCCAATCACAAGAAACTATAAATCTCTCCCACATTAGTTGGTGGTTTCTAATTCAGCACATCTCTCACCTTGCTTAGATCTACTGCTATCCCACCATTAGAGACAACATGCCTAAGAAAGAAACTTCCTTCAACCAAAACTCACACTTGCTTTGCTTCGCATACAACTTGTGTTCTCTGAGCTTTTGTAAGACCAACCTTAGATATTCAATGTGCTCTTTCTCCGTCTTGGAGAATACCAATATATCATCGATAAATACCACCACAAACTTATCCAAAAACTCCATGAACACCTTATTCATCAAGTACGTAAAGTATACATATGCATTGGTCAAACCAAAGGACATAATAGTGTACTCATATAAACCATACCTCATAGTAAAAGCTGTCTTAGGTATGTCAGTCGCACAAATCTTCAACTAATGATAACCAGAATGAAGATCAATCTTAAAGAAAACACAAGCACCTCTCAACTGATCAAACAAGTCATCAATTCTAGGTAGCAGGTACTTGTTCTTGATAGTAACCTCATTTAGTGACCGATAATCAACACATATTCTCTAGGTACCATCCTTCTTGTCAACAAATATGACTGGTGCTCCCCAAGGTGATGAACTAGGGTGAATGAAATCTTTCTCCTGTAACTCCTTTATTTGTTTCTTAAGTTCTTTTTGTTCGTTAACCCCCATTCTATATGGACGCTTAGCTATAGGTGCAGTTCCAGGTAATAATTCAATAAAAAACTCAATGTCATGGCCAGGTGACAAACCTGGCAAGTCATTGGGGAACACATCCAAAAACTCATCCACTACTAGGTCCTCCTTGTTAACGCGATCATCAAGCTGGTTCACTGTGGCTATTGGTAGCTTCTGCACTACAACATCAACACTGATTCTTTCCCCATTTGGTGTGGTCACAACAACTACCTTCTCCTTACACTGAATCACTGCTTGTTGTTGCATCATCCAATTCATACCTAGAATCACATCAATGCCAGATGTTCACAACACAATAGGGCTCACTTTGAACTCTACCCCCCTTAAGGATAGACTAGTCAGAAGACAACGATAAGAAGCTTGCATACTACCTCCTGGTGAGTTTACTAATATGGGATTTGGCATGGTACATAAGGGTATGCTATGGTTTCTAACAAATGCTTGTGATATGAATGAATGTGAAGCTCCAGAATAAAAAATAATAGTGGTAGGGGTTGAGTTGACATAGAACATACCGAGCATGACTTCTGGTTCCGCAAGCATCGTCTCTGTAGACACATGGTTCACCTTTCCCGTGTTGGGTGCTGGCTTCTACGGCGTTCCCTTTTGATTACTATGCTGACCCTAGGGTGTTTGCTGAGTTTGCTTCCTAGGGTAATGGTTAGCATAATGCCCAACTTCTCCACAATGATAGCATACGTTGGGGGTGCTAGGTGCACTGGTCTTCATGGGAGTGTTGTGGGTGTTCCCTGTCGTGGTGTCTGCTGGTCACTCTGCTACTGGGGATGTTGATTGCCATTCTACTGCTGGTTTGGGTTGCGCTGAGGGTACTGACCACGATTCCACTGATTGGGTGGTCCCTGGTACTTCTGCTAGAAACCTTGCTGAGGATTGGTATGCGGATGGGTATTACTTCTAGAGGCCTATCCTTGAAGCCTCCTCTTCTTGGCCTCTATCTCTTTACGCTTGTTGTCAATAACAATAGTGCGATTCACCAGCGTCTAGAAATTGGAGTATGTTTGGACATAAGCTGGAGTTGCAGGCCATCATACAGACCCTTGAGAAAGCGAAGTTAGTTATTAGCATCATTAGCTATCTCATTCGGAGCATAACGTGACAACCGAGCAAATTCATCATGATACTCAGCAACGGACATACATCCCTGCTTCAGAGCTCTGAATTCCTCCTGCTTGAGCTCTATCAATCCTTCAGGTATGTGGTAGGATCTGAAATTCTCTCTAAATTCCTGCCAGGTGATAGGAGGAGCATTGGTGGGATGTCCATACTTGAATGCCTCCCACTAGTCCTGAGCTTCTCCCTAGAGTTGTCCTGACGCATACAACACCTTATGCTGGTCATCGCACTGCGTTATATTGAGTTGCTTTTCCACTGCATGAAGCCAATCATCTGCTTTAGTGGATCAGTAGCATGAGAAAACACCAGGGGATGGCCCTTCAAGAATTCACCACACTTGTCACGCGGTGCTCCACCAATTGGTTGATTCTGTTGATTCTGTACCAGGGCTTGCATAAGCTGTGTCTGCACTGCAAGAAGCTGCTCAATAGTAGGTGGTGGTGGTGGTGGTGGATGTGGGGGGAATACCTCCATGACCTCGGCCTCTTCCTCTTCTAGACATCTGACATCCAACACAAATATTCAAAATTTAGTGATTTCCAAGTTATAGACACTTATATAGAATACATACTGAAAACTTTCTGGACGAGTTCCAACATCAGAAGCTCGGTAAAACAATCATATCTCGAGTTCCAGATATCCAAAAGAGGTGTGCTTTATATGGTTGGAAAGATTAAGAAATTATCTACAATTTTTATTCAGAACACATGCCCAGATTCTATAGTTAGATTACTCAAAAATAGGATACAACTAAACGGTTTCAGATTCCAGACTATACAGAAACTTCAACTTAAAACAGTTATATCTCACAAAACAGATCAGATCTAATGGTGATTCTAGAGGTATTAGAAAGATTCTTAAGTCTAGTTGCTCCCATAAAAATTTCATAATTTTTGGATGAGTAGATTTAGATTGGAATTGAGATAAGGGCAGATTGCTCCGAAAAATAGATCCGAGAAAACATGATGTACCAAACCCAACTATTTATTTATTGACTCAAACTTTAATATTCTTAACTATGGAACTTGCGGACATGCCCACAAAGTTCCAGAACTTATTACAAAAATACAACTCACACATAAACATAATAACAAATCAACTAGGCACACCAAGGTTCACACCGCACTTCTAGACTCGACTTGACTCAACTTGACCCGTTCTACTAACGTCCTATTACATAAATAGGACTCCAACACCTATGGGTGAAATTTATGGGAAAGCTCCTCGTTCATCCTTGGTAGGTTGAGGCATACCCTTTGCTCGTCTATCACTTGTCGGTATCTCTTACTGGTCTCCTACTGTGCCTTCAACTGGTCTTCTAGTCGCCGAATCTTCGCTACTGACTCACAGCCAAAGTATACCATCACTTGTGTAGTTGGATCCATGCCCTGAGGGTCCATCATTGCCCACTCCAATTCAGGGTGTTGGCGAGGGAGGAATCGATATTGGTCCTCCTTCATATCCTCAAAGCGATGACCACGGAGACCCATGCAGGCTGCAGCGGCTACATCTTCTATGCTATCTTCCATGGTGGCACAGTGAGCGTGATGCGCATAGTTTGAGTCCAGCTGGTATGCTTCCTTTTGTTCGTCCCTAATGGAGATGCACACCCTGGTCTTCCAATAAGTGTCCTCCAGAGGGTGCGTACGCTCGGTGCAGACGTACTCCACAGCTACATCCCAATCAGCATAGTAGGTCTAAAGAATTCCCATAAGTCAGTGGTGCGAGACGGAGGATTCACACCCTGGCTTGTACCGGACCTTTATAGTCCATCCCAGAGGAGGGATCGGCTCATCCTCTTAAACAACGTCCTCCTCCTCATCATCATTAGACAATGCAACAACCTCCACTTCTTCGGGGTCTTCTTCTTTAGGCTCTTTCTAGAATGGCTCAGGTGTAGGTACAGGTGTTGGCGAATCAACTTCTTGTTTCTGGGGTTCCTCCTCCTCATGTGGCTCCATGGACAAGCCACAGGGTGGGTAGTAACCTCTGGTGCTGATGCGAGTGGTCTTATTGGCACGAGGCATCTATAGAATTAGATTTAGTCAGATTAGAAGCAATAATTTTCATAACAGAGTAAGGCAAAAGAAGCATAAAATTTAGCAAATAACAAGGGTGAGATGGAAAGCATGAAGTAAGTGAAGCAAAAGAAGCTAAAACGACCATTGCTAACTAGGCTTGTGTCCTACAGTCAATACGGCTCTGATACCAATGTGTCACACCCGATTTTAAAGATAAAATGGGATGCATAATCTTATGTATGCCTAGAGATCAGTCACACATATAAGCCAACAAATTATAAATAGTATCATCACAAGTGTTTATTACATCATGAATAATAAGACATAGTCTTCACATAAATATAGTGGAAGTATAAAGAAAAATTCTCTCGTAGAAGCTCCATATCATAGGGACATCAACTGGTTGACCACAAGTCTAGTAATCCTCAGGAAAGTCGTCATTACCATAGCCATCTATTACCCGTCTAGGATTTTTATCCAAATAATGAAAATAAACAAGCGTAAGTACATGTCATACTTAGCAAGTGTAACATGGGGTTCATGAGGCTCAAAAGGCTTGACACATGTTTAACATCATTTAGCTTTTAGTTGTCACAATTTTAGCAGAAGAGTAGCAATAAGTTATTTCGATCCCAAAGTAAAACACATGATCAAAGTAAACATGAATAATGAATAACATAAATAGATAATTCTTAGTGATCGTCTACTCCATAAGGGTTCCAAAGCCGCTCATGATCGTGAGCACGACTGATATACCAGTTTTACACTCTACAGAAGTTGTACACTTTCACTGTGAGTCGTGATACTCATATGCTTGGGTTAATTACTCCCAAAACACTTCCAAGGTGAGCAGGTAGGGGTCATTATAAAGCCTTTCAAAGGTTCGTCTAATAAGTTAGGGCCATTAGATTCACTCGGCAAATAGATATAGGAATCCCCTGTCGAATGGCACAATTCCATCATGGCTATACACATAAGAGTAGAGGTTGTCCTACACCCAATTCGTCAAGCCATTCTTACGCCAATAAAGGTAACCTCTAACAAGCTAGAAAAGGTCCTCATACTGAGCTAAAGATAGAGCCATGTAGCCCTCATAGCTGTACTGTAAGTCCCCGATGATCACTTACAGATAAGTCCTTAGGGAGAGGAATCTAGAGCATTTAGAAAGTAGCCAAACACTCCAACCCCATGTTTCCAAGTTGCTAAAAAGTCATCTTTTAACATTTATTGCATATACCATTAGTCAAGTTACAAGATCATGGTTTAATTGAGCACTAGCAAAGCTACCCAATGCATATCCCATAGGAGACAAGGTATAAGTTCAATTCTAGGGAATCCCTATCAAGGTGACACATGCAACATGAATTAAATGTATTAAAGTTGATAGGAAACAAGGATAATCCCATACTATACTTGCCTTGAAAAAAGTGCTCCTGCTGTCCCTGCTCATCAAAGTAGTACTCTTGTTCACCCGCGAATTGCTCACCATCTATACTCGATAATAACAGCAACATATAAGCATCCAGAAGCAACCATGCATAGAAAACAAAAACTATAGATTATAATAGTATACCAATCAGCATAAAATCAACATGGAAAGTTGGTAAAATGAATCTATGTCTCACTACGAACACAGACGCGAAGATCACAAAAATCAGACCTAAAACGAAGAAGTTATGAATTAAACAAGATTTACTTTAGTAAAATAATAGATTAAATCTAACATCAAATTTTAAAAGTTGAAAACATACTTAACAGTAGTATGAACATATAGATTATGGAATTATAAACCTAATGCAAGTTGAACGGACCAAATCGGAGTTAAAACAAAGATTTTATGGCCTATAGAAGGTAGTGGCAGTTCTGTAAATAAAGGAAACTTGATTTTCGAAGTTAAAATAATCTAAATCTGATTTAAAACCGAACCAGGAACTATGGCCACAATTTGAAGAAAAAAGACAAGGGCTCTTTAACAAAAGTTCAGGGACGGCGGGTTAAGATCTAATTAATTGTAAGGGCCTTTTTGCAAATTTCACATGAAGGGGTATCTTAAGATCTGGACCGTCGGATCGGAATCGGGCGGCTCAGAACAAATCTGGAAGGGATGTGAGATGCTGACGAGGTCTGCGGTGAGCTCCACGGTGACACCATGGCCGGAGACAGGTGGCACTCTGGGATTATAGTCTATAACCAAGAAATAGCAAACCAAGAACACCGGAAGCTAGAGGAGAGCAAGGCGAACTCGTCTTGGTAGCTTACCAAGGCACAGAGCAGACGAGAGCAGCGCGGTGCTCGGTGAGGTAGTAGAGATGACGACGGTGCTAAAGTTAGCGTGGCTCGGCGTGATGTGAGGGCAGTTGCGGCTCCAAAGCTTAAGATAGGCGCGGCACGATGCGGGCATCCGATTCTTATAGCCGAAAGCAGCTTGAAGCGCAAGGCAAGGAGAGTGGTAGGGGCGGCACGGACTCCCAGCGATAGCAGTGTCCAACATGGACACTCTTGCGAGGAAGGCGATGACAAGTGGGACCGGTTGGTCAGCGACTCAGCACAGTAGAAACAGATCGGCACGGGCGCGCTGCTGGGCCGAGCGAAGCGGGGCCACGGGGAAGAGGAGAGCAGGCCGCACGGGCAAAGGGGGCAGGGCTGCGCTGACTGTGGAACTGGGCCAGTGCCTAGCCAACGGGCCAGAAGCAAGGGAGGGGAAATGAAATCCTTTTCCTTTTTTTAAACCAATTTCTAACCAAGTTTTGAATGCATATTCCAATCAATTTCAAATCTGACTTCAAACCACACAATACAAAATAATATGCAGCAGCATGAATGCATATACATGTATGTAGACCTATATTTGATTCTAATTTTAACAACGTTATTATTTTCCTAAATTTAAATGCTCACAAAATGCATAATTAAACCATTTTCTCCTATTTTAAAATCATGCAAATTTTAGGGTGTTACAACATCCACTAAATTATTGTTTTTAATCAAAGGCAAAGTCAAAACCAAAAGATCAACACAAAAGATCCAAAATCCAAAAAGAGAAAAACTCTCCCCCTTTCTAATCTCACAAAATCACCCATGTGAATATGCAATGTGTAAAACTCTCTCCCCTTTGAAAATGGATTCATCAAGAACACAAAATAGAGAAAAAAAGTTGTTCTTTTTTAGTTTATCATTTTTTATAATGAGCATCATAAATAATTCACATATGACCAGAATCTCATCCAAGCCATGCTAGAAAATAGTTGCACCTCATATCCATACATATACAATGTAGTTCAAGCACAACCAGAAATCAAATGCTATTAAAAATTTATTACATGGCATGATCTCCCTTCCTTTAGCT
The DNA here is from genome assembly GCF_019320115.1 of Miscanthus floridulus. Classification (NCBI taxonomy): domain Eukaryota; kingdom Viridiplantae; phylum Streptophyta; class Magnoliopsida; order Poales; family Poaceae; genus Miscanthus; species Miscanthus floridulus. The sequence continues at coordinate 25,157,641 of NC_089587.1, read as the reverse complement.
ACCTCAATACTTGAAAACATTGAACTTATTTCTGCACTTCATTGGTGCTTGAAAAACTGATTTATTCTTGATTGCAACAAAATATAAATTGCAGGGAATTATATGCACCATCAGCCTTATTTTTCAACCAAGTCAAGCCTATGTCACTTTTGGACAATCACAAGCTTAAGAACAAGGTTTCGGTCATACACAACTTCTTCCAAGTTCATATCAAAGTGCAATGATAAGCAGTCTCATGAAGTGCGACAATGCATATTTCCTTGATCTTTCACATATTTATTTTTTTTGCATTTACCATCGATATTCATTCAGCAATTTTTAAAGCAAGATCAAAGTAACTAAGAAAGTTCAACCATGACAAGATTTAATTCAAGTTTTCATTCCATTTAAATAGTCATGATGAAAAACTACACCACACATGCAAGATATTGAGTTGCAATTATCTTGTAGCATAAACATGGCCTCAAATATCATATATGTATCATGTATAATGCTCATTACTTTTCAAAGTTTTCTGATTTTTTTTCCTTGTAACAAAGAACCGCACAAAAGAAAACAAAGAAAAGTGTTTTTAAGAACACAAGCTCCCCCTCAAAATGACCATTGTCCCAAAGAGCGAAGAAAATCCTCCCATAAGAAAAGAAAGGAATTTTTCACCAAAAATACATATCCTCCCCCCTCAAGTGAATAACCAATGAAATCAAGAGAGGCATGATGAGATACATATGTGTTTGAGTTATCATGGCATATTCAATTAAGCACAAGCATGGATCATGACCAAGGCATATAAAGCATGATATATGATATAACATGATCGAACATGATAGGCGATACATATGAGCATACATGAAAAAGCATCTCAACTCATACCACAAATAGATATATATGTAATTGTAAAGGACATCACTCTTATGGATACTAAGTAGTTGATAACTAAAGCATACTAAGTAGTTGATAAGGACATCACTCTTATGGATGCACATGAAACTCCTTTCGTGGTTATTCAAGGGACACTTACTAGGGCCTAGGCATGATAACTAAATCTCTAGATGACCTCGTTCTTAAACAATCCTTGTCATAAATTTGAGAATAGATTACTACCTAATGATTACTATACTTAGAAACATTGGAGATGATCAAGAAATGCTCAGAGAGAAATGAGGTGGAGAAGGTTAGCATGGATGGGCGTCCAATCCAAGATGGATGCCCATTCCATATCAAGTTTGAATCCATCTTGAACTTCAAGAGCAACAACCCACACTAAAATCATCACCCAAATCACATACGGACTTCGTTTTTGACATTCTATATGTGAGGAAAGGTAAAGAGATAAGATTTCCAATGGCACTAGTTCCACCTTAAAATTTGTTTGGAGTCAACAGAAATTGTCAAAACAAGTGGACAAACAGAATTTGTCATAGTGCTACATCACCGTATTTTAGGTCGTTAGGCCTTGTATCATGTCAGAGTCAATTAGGGATGTGTCTAGGGGTCCTTGGCCACCCTAACAGTAGTGCTCAGGTTAGGATTTAGGTTTTGCTTAGATTTATCTATCTTGAATAGTTTTTTTGTATATTGGTTTGTGAGACCCCAATCGTGAGCTTATTCAGATTAGCAGTATTTTTTAGATTATGTCTTTCTTAATATTGCTTATGTTCATGATTCACATATAGGGATTTGACCATGTGGTGAGATCAACTGAGTAGTACATGGTTCATAACTAGAGGAGACGTAATGTTGCTATTGCATGGTTCATGTCTTTGTAATTGGAAACCAGATCATGAGTGTCAAGTCTCCACTAAATTCAGAGTTAGCTCGACCTAACGGAATATTGGGCATCCCTTGTTCCCATGGTAGTCTAATCTAGAATGAGAGTAAGGATTCGTTTATAACCATGATAGCTGAAAGCATATAAGGAGGCATATGGGTCGCAAGATGAATTAGAAAACATGGTGAACATAACTCTCTCAAGTATCAAGTATGTGTTACATCATCGCTACCGAGTACATACCATTGCTGCCTCCTAGCCACCGTGCTCGACCACTGTAGGCCTACCGCCTCCTAGCTACTGTGTCCCAGGCATAGCGAATCTATGGCGCCACCAGCGCACCACCCCCCAACCACAGCCATTGGCCCATCGCCTCCATTGTGCCCTCACTGCAAAGGTTCGGCACTCGCTCACTCGCGATACAGATGGGGTTAGCTCGGGGAAGAAAGAAAAATGGGAGAATAACTCTATTGGTGGGCCCCAAATGTCAGTCTCTAAGGGATATGTTGGGTATCAAAGTTTAACAGACCAAACTATCTTTGTGTGGGTCTAGATTTGTTAGTGACACAACTATAACTGGGAACAGACGGTATGGCAGTGAGGGAAACAAAAAACTCATTTGATGGCAGTGAAGGGAAAAGTAAAATTTGGATGCCTTTCAGGGAAGTCCTATAATTTTTAGTGGCATTAAGAGAATTGGCTCATCAAAGATCCAATGTCCCTCATGTCTCTTCCTCCTCCAAGCAATTGTTCATCTTCCTCCTTACATTCCAACGTTTCTTCTTAGTTTCTTCTCCCACGTCCCCGCCTACCACCTGCCTCCTCTAGGCCTAGTGGTGTCCCCACCACTAGGTATGCGAGCCACTATCCCCCACCATGCTAATCACCATCCCCCACTAATCAAGTGGCCACTTGAAAGCTCTAGTTTGGTTTTGGTGAATTGATGAAACCCTAAGTGCTAACCTAGTTTATCAAAGTGATTATGAGATAAGTAGCACTACTCCAAGTGATTAAGCATGTGAAGATCATGACATGATAATGGTGATGGCACGGTGATGATCAAATGCTTGAACTTGAAAAAGGAGAAAGAAAAATAAAAAGCTCAAGGCAAAGGTGAAATTGATAGGAGCTTTTTGGTTTCATGATTGAGACACTTAGAGAGTGTGATCACATTTAGGATCTATAGCCGTACTATTAAGACGGGTGAAACTCATATCAAAATACAGTTATGAAAGTGCCACTAGATGCTCTAACTCATTGCATATGCATTTAGGATCTAGTGGAAAGCTAACACCCTTGAAAATGTTTGTGAAAATATGCTAACACACGTGCATAAGGTAATACACTTGGTGGTTAGCACATTTAAGCAAGGATGGAGAAGTTGGTGAATCGAAGGAGGGGTTTTTCACTGTCAAACAGTGCCCAGACGCTGGTCACGTGGTGACCGGACTCTGGGGAGCAGCGTTTGGTCAATTATAAAAGAAGATGGTACTCTCGGCCTATGACCGGACATAGGCAATCGAACTCTGGTTGAACACTATTCAGCATCTGGTCATGCTAATGTAGTGGCGCATAGAGAAGACCGCAAGTGACCAGACGCTGGGTGAGTCCGGTCGGGCATGATCGAACGCGTCCGGTCATGACTAGAACCTTACTGGAACTGATCGAACATTGGAGTCATGTGCCTGATCCTACACTATAGAGCGTCCGATCACAACTTAAGTGTATGGATGACCGTTGAGATCGGGTGATCATCGTTTGAAGTAGGGGCCATGTGGAGTGCATCGCGCGACCGAACGTTGGGGTCCTGTGTCCGATCGATCTGACCGGTGTGTCTAGTCGCCCTGACTTTTTAGAGAACAAAGAGCCAACGGCTTTATTCGTGGGGGCTCTCTATTTAAGCCCCATGGCTAGCTCAAGCTCACCCTCTTGGCCATTTGCATTGACATTGCAACCTTGTGAGCTTAGCCAAAGCCCTCCCACTCATCTCCATCATTGATTCATCATCTTTGTGAGATTGGGAGAGAATCCAAGTGTATTGCTTGAGTGATTGCATCTACAGGCACTTGGTGTCCGTGTTTCGCTGCCGGATTCACTTGTTGCTCTTGGCGGTTGCCACCACCTAGATGGCTTGGTGCAGCAGAGGAGGATTGGCATGAGTTGGTGATTGTTCGTGGCCATCTTCGGTGATTGTGAGGGGACTTGTGCCTTCCCCAGTGGAGCGCCAAAAGGTAACCCTAGTGGATTGCTCATGTCATTGAGTTACCTCACTTGTGGGTAGGTTCTGGCAGTGTCCAATAGTGTGGACGAGGTTCGTGCAACACCTCTTAGCCACCGAACCACCAAGTGTTGGTCGACACAACGGGGACGTAGCGTGTTGGCAAGCACGTGAACCTCAGGAGAAAATTAGTTGTCTCTTGCCCTTTGGTATTCTCTCGGTGATCGAGTTAGTATTCATCTTATGATTGGTTTACTCCTCTACACAGCGGTAAATCACCTTACTTACTCATTTACATACCCATAGACTAGTTATAGCAAGCTCTTTAGTGTAGCAAGTGTGAGAGCTCTTAGTGAGTAGTGACTTAGTAAATTGTGTGTCTAGTGATCATAGTAACTAGAATTTTGGATAGGTGGTTTACAACCCTTGTAGAGCTAGAGCAAGTTTGTTTTTCGCTATTTGTCATCCTAATCAAATTTCTCTAGTTGGTTTGTAGATTTTAAATAATCTATACCCCCCTCTAGCCACATTAGGACCTTTCAAGTGGTATTGAAGCTGTGGTCACTATTTGATTGAAGGCTTAACAACCTCGATGTCAAATTATGGCTCAAGTTGTGTTCAACCATGTGGGAGGCAAACCACCATTTTTTGATGGCACATGCTATGATTATTGGAAGAAAAAGATGAAGATGTATCTTGGTTCAATCAATAATCAAGTATGGGATGTGACCGAGAATGACTATGCTATCATTGATCCCGACAATCTCACCAACCAAGGCAAGGCCAACAAGCAATGCAATACAATGGCTCTCAACACCATATACAATGCCATTGATTCCAAGGTGTTTGAGAAAATCAAGTATTGTGAGAGAGCTAATGAGGTGTGGAAAAGATTGGAGGAAACATATGAGGGCACACCAACGGTGAAGAGTGCCAAGTTGTATATTCTTAAGGACAAGTTGACAAGCTTCAAGATGAAGGAAGATGAGAGCATTCTAGAGATGTTCCATCGATTGCAAGTGATTGTTAATGACTTGAAGGCTTTGGGAGAGAAGATCAACGATTATGATGTCTCTCAATGGTTCTTGATGTGCTTACCTCTAAGATTTGAGATATTGAGATGGCTTATCATAAGAGGAGGATTGAAGGAGATGACCCCTAACCAAATACCCTAGGTGATGTCATGACACAAGAGACATACCGCGTGAAAAGAGAAGGGGTTGACAAGGATGACAAGAAGGAAGACAAAGACAAGAAGAAGAAGAGTGTAGCATTTAAAGCTAGCTCATCATCCAAGAACAAGGGCAAGTCCAAGAAAAAATCAAGTGATGATGAGGATCTTAGTGATATTGATGATGAGGCCATGGCTCTATTTGTGCGCAAGATGGGAAAATTCTTGAAGAAAAAGGGCTATGGTGCAAGAAAGAAAAGAGATCACACCAAAAGCAAAGAATATATGGGAAGATGTTATAATTGCAAGAGCCCCGATCATGTTGTAGTGGATTATCACTATAATAGTGACAATGATGAGGATAAGAAGAAGAGGCACAAGAAGGAGAAGGAGAAGAAGACGACCTTCCAAAAGAAGAAGAAGAAGGGTGGAGGCTATGTGGTCACTTGGGATAGTGATGGCTCTTCAGATAGTGATGACTCTAGTGATGATGTTAAGAAATCTATCAAGAAAGCACTAGCAAGTATCACCATCAATAACAAACCCTCCATCTTTGACACTCCGTCGACATGCCTTATGGCAAAGCCTACCAAGGTAAAATATGATGTAAGTGATGATGATGAATGTGAAAGTGATGCTTGTAGGAGTGATGATGAGGAGGAGGAGTACACCAAGGAGGAGCTCATGGACATGTGTGAGCAAGTGCACACTTGTTTTGAGATGAAGAGAAAGGAGTGTAAAGAATTAAACAAGAAAGTCAAATTTCTTGAGCAATCCAATGATGAGCTAAGTGCCACTCATGAGAGGCTAATAGAAGCCCATGAGAAGCTTGTCAAAGCTTGCGCTAAGCTTGAAAAGGCTCACTCCTCTCTCATTGAGCATGTCAAAATGGAGGAAGCCAAGAAGAAGCAAGTAATTGTGACTTGTGATGTGGGACTAACATGTGATATTATTGATGAATCTTTTTATAAGCCCATTGTAGTTGCTCTCACTAACCCTTCTTGTAGCACTTCTACTTCAACTTCACCTTTGAGTGATGGTTTCACTTGTGATGCCTCACTAATGGTGGAAAATGAGACCCTCAAGAAGGAGGTGAATGAGCTCACTCGTGCCTTAGGCAATGCCTATGGTGGAGATGTCCGCTTGCTAAAGTGCTTGGATAGCCAAAGGTTTTCTCTCAACAAAGAGGAATTATGCTATACCCCCAAGAAAGGTAAGGCGGCCTTTGTCACTCCTAAAGTTAGCTTTGTGAAGGGCAATGGTCAGTTTTGCAATAGATGCAAGCAAGTTGGGCATATAAAGCAATATTGCAAGACTAACAAGAACAAGCAACCTAATGTATTCTCAATTAGATTTGATTCTTGTTATATGCTTGTTAAGGGTGCCAATGGTGTGAAGGCTAAGTTCATTGGTACACCAATTGTGGGCCCAAAGAAAAAGGCTATTTGGGTACCAAAGACCTTGGTAACTAACCTTCAAGGACCCAAGCAAGTTTGGGTACCTAAAAAGAATTGATCTTCTTTTGTAGGTTAATTATAAAGCCGGAGGAAGGTATTGGGTGCTTAATAGTGGATGCACACAACACATGACCGGTGATCCAAGAATGTTCAATTCAATCAATGAAAATAAGAGCAATGGGATTGATAGTATCACATTTGATGACAATGGCAAAGGCAAAGTCAAAGGTCTTGGTAAGTTTGCTATATCCAATGACTTGAGCATTTCCAATGTGCTACTAGTAGAGAGCTTGAACTTCAACCTATTATCAGTAGCTTAATTATGTGATCTTGGTTTTAAGTACATATTTGGTGTGGATGATGTAGAGATCATAAGTGTAGATGGCTCTAACTTGATATTCAAAGGATTTAGATATGAGAATCTATACTTGGTTGATTTTAATGCTAGAGAAGCTCAATCGTCAACATGTTTGCTCACTAAGTCTAGCATGGGTTGGTTATGGCATAGAAGGCTTGTCATGTTGGAATGAAACAATTGAACAAGTTGATCAAGCATAACTTAGTTAGAGGCTTGAAAGATGTCACATTTGAGAAGGATAAGCTATGTAGTGCATGTCAAACCAGAAAACAAATTGGTAACAAACATCCTGAGAAGAGCATAATGAGTACATCTAAGGCATTTGAGTTGGTGCACATGGACTTGTTTGGACCAACCACATACACTAGCATTAGTGGAAACAAATATGAATTTGTGATTGTGGATGATTTCACTAGATACACATGGGTGTTCTTTCTTGTTGACAAGAGTGATGTGTTTGCAACCTTCAAGACATTCATCAAGATAATTCATAATGAGTTTGAAATAACCATCATGAAAGTGAGAAGTGACAATGGAAATGAGTTCAAGAACACAAGAGTGGATGATTTGTGTGATGAATTTGGAATTAGGCATCAATTTTCGGCCAAGTATACTCCACAATCAAATGACCTAGTTGAAAGAAAGAATAGAACTTTGATTGACATGGCAAGATCAATGTTGAGTGAGTACAATGTGAGTCATTCATTTTGGGCCAAAGCAATCAACATGGCTTGCTACTATTGCAACTGACTTTATTGTCACCCCATGATGGAGAAGACTCCTTATGAGCTATTGAATGGAAGAAAGTCCAACATAGCATACTTTTAGGTTTTTGGTTGTAAATGCTACATATTGAAGAAAGGCACTAGATTGAGCAAGTTTGAAAAGAAATGTAATGAAGGTTTCTTGCTTGGTTACTCCACTACTAGCAAGGCATATAGAGTTTGGAATTTGGCTAGTGGTACTCTTAAGGAGGTTCATGATGTGGAATTTGATGAAATAAATGGTTCCTAAGAGGAAGATGAGAATCTAGATAATGTGAGAGGCACTCAATTAGTCAATGCAATGAAGAACATAGACATTGGTGATATAAGACCTAGAGAGGTGATTGATGTTGAAGATGACAAGAATCAAGTGCTCTCTAATTCAAATGTACAAGCTAGTGATTCTCAAGATCAAAGTCAAGCAAGTGCTACTGTTGACAAAGTGCAAGATCAATAACAAGTGGCTAGTTCATCATCTCAACCAAATGATTGCAAGCAATCAAGTGCAAGTGCTCCAACCAACTAATGTTGCAAGAGATCATCCATTGGACACTATAATTGGTGATATTTCTAGAGGTGTACAAACAAGATCTAAATTGGCATTATTTTGTGAACATTTCTCATTTGTATCATCCATTGAACCTAAGAAGATAGATGAAGCTTTGAAGGATGTTGATTGGGTCAATGCTATGCATGAAGAGCTAAACACCTTCAAGAGAAATCAAGTATGTGAGTTAGTTGAGAGGCCTATGGATCATAATATAATTGGAACCAAGTGGGTCTTTTGAAACAAGCAAGATCAAGATGGGATAGTAATAAGGAACAAAGTAAGACTAGTGGCTCAAGGTTACACTCAAGTTAAAGGTCTTGACTTTGGAGAAACATATGCTCCGGTTGCTAGATTGGAAGCAATTAAGATCTTGTTAGCCTATGCTTGTGCCCACAACATCAAGTTATACCAAATGGATGTGAAGAGTGTATTTCTCAATGGGTACACTAATGAGCTTGTGTATATTGAGCAACCTCCCGGTTTTGAAGATGACAAGAAGCCCAACCATGTATACAAGTTGAGAAAGGCTTTGTATGGATTGAAACAAGCACCAAGAGCATGGTATGAGAGATTGAGGGATTTCCTACTCTCTAAGGGATTCAAAATGGGAAAGGTTGACACCACACTCTTCACCAAGAAGCTTGGAAATGACTTGTTTGTATTGTAAATCTATGTTGATGATATCATATTTGGGTCAAGAAATCAAGATTTTTGTGAGGAGTTTGGCAAGATGATGGCAAGTGAATTTGAGATGTCCATGATTGGAAAGCTTAGTTACTTTCTTCGTCTTCAAATCAAGCAAATGAAGAATGGCACATTTGTGAGTCAAGGCAAGTACATCAAAGACATGCTCAATAAGTTTGACATGAGTGATAGCAAAGCCATTAGCACACCAATTTGGACAAATGGCAATTTGGATAGTGATGTAAGTGGCAATATGGTGGATCAAAAATTATATCGGTCTATAATTGGAAGCCTACTCTATGTGACCGCATCAAGGCCGGATGTGATGTTTAGTGTATGCACGTGTGCTAGATTTCAAGCATCACCAAGAGAAAGTCATTTGAAGGCAACAAAGAGAATATTGAGGTACTTGAAGCATACACAAAATATTGGATTGTAGTATCCCAAAGGAGCAAAGTTTGAGCTAGTTGGTTACTCTAACTCGGATTATGCGGGAGGCAAGGTTGAAAGGAAGAGCACCTCGGGCATATATCAATTGTTGGGAAGATCACTTGTATCATGGTCATCAAAGAAGCAAAATAGTGTTGCATTATCAACCACCGAAGCCGAATACATGTCCGTCGGTAGTTGTTGTGCACAAATACTTTGGATGAAGGCCACTTTGAGTGACTTTGAAATCAAGTTTAAGAAAGTGCCATTGCTATGTGCTAATGAGAGTGCAATCAAGTTAACCAGCAATCTGGTTCAACATGCAAGAACAAAGCACATTGATGTCCGTCACTATTTCATAAGAGATCACCAACAAAAAGAAGACATTTGCATTGAGAGTATAGGCACCAAAGATCAACTTGCCGATATCTTCACCAAGCCACTTGATGAGAAGAGGTTTTGCAAGCTAAGAAATGAATTGAACATATTGGACTTCTCAAATATGTGTTGATGCACCCCCCCCCATTATATGACATGCCTCTCATTCGAGCAATCCAAGGTAAAAGTTGATTGGCATGGCATACATCCTTGCTAAGGATATGTTTAGTACATCTAGTCATTCCTATCATGTTCTAGGCTCATTCATGAAAATCAAATGAATTTGATGCTTGTATGGTACCACCAATGCTTCTATGCTTAATTTGGTCTAGTGGTAGCATATGACATGTTTGTGGGCTTATAAACCTAGTGTTTGATCTAGAAAATATGCTCTAAGTGTTTAACTCAACATGGTACAAGATAACCCTTATTTGGAGGTGTGAAGAAGCTTGTCCTTGGATCAAACCGAGTTAAATATCTTTTGTAAATGATCTAGATTGAACCAAATTGAGAAAATGATCCTCACTTCACATGGTTTCACTCCAACCTATCTAAAATTTGAGCTCACCTTTTGTGCTAATTATTGACAAAGAGGGAGAGAAATTCACAAAGATAGTAAGATTGGGGGAGCAAACAAATGAAATGACATTGTAAGGGGATCAATCAAAATTGTACACAAGTAGGGAGAGCAAGCTCGTAAACTTGTATATTGCATTTGAATGTGCATTTCATATATTTGCTTGCATAGCATAAGTTTTAAATTTTAATATCTATGCTTTGTGTGGTGTATGCTAGTTGTAGGTTTGAATGATGAAATGAAAAACTAGCATGCATATATTAAGTAACTAGACTTATGTGCATTTTATGAAAACTAGACCCTTGCTTCTAATGTTGATCTCATGGGGTATTCTAGTTTTTGTGTATGTCTAGTTACTAATGGTGCTAAGGATGGTATATTGGTGCACTCCGATTGGTATCACGCTTCAAAGGTCCATCTCTTATACCTTAGCATCATTTGGTAGTTGTTGTCTCCTATATTTCCTATCTAAGCATATGTGCAAGCTACAATCCAAACCCTTAGCACATATGTAGGGAGAGCAATTGCTACCATTTGAAGTTCATGAAACTTGTCCATATCCTTTTACACATGGTAAATATGCTTTGGCAAGCAACATGGATTCAATTAAATTTCAATTCATATCTTTGTGAAAGGGTTGTCATCAATTACTAAAAAGGGAGAGATTGAAAGCTCTAGTTTGGTTTTGGTGAATTGATGAAACCCTAAGTGCTAACCTAGTTTATCAAAGTGATTATGAGATAGGTAGCACTACTCCAGGTGATTAAGCATGTGAAGATCATGACATGATGATGGTGATGGCATGGTGATGATCAAATGCTTGGACTTGAAAAAGGAGAAAGAAAAACAAAAAGTTCAAGGCAAAGGTGAAATTGGTAGGAGCTTTTTGGTTTAGTGATCGAGACACTTAGAGAGTGTGATCACCTTTAGGATTGATAGCCATACTATTAAGAGGGGTAAAACCGAAATACGATTATCAAAGTGCCACTAGATGCTCTAACTCATTGCATATGCATTTAGGATCTAGTGGAAAGCTAACACCCTTGAAAATATTTGTGAAAATATGCTAACACACGTGCATAAGGTGATACACTTGGTGGTTGGCACATTTGAGTAAGGGTGGAGAAGTTGGTGAATCGAAGGAGGTGTTTTTCACTGTCAAACAGTGATCGGACGCTGGTCGCGTGGTGACCGGACTCTAGGGAGCAGCGTCCGGTCAATTATAAAAGAAGATGGTACTCTCGACCTATGATCGGACGCAGGCGACCGGACTCTAGATGAACATTGTTCAACATCCAGTTGTGCTGACGTGGCGGCGCACAGAGAAGACCGTGAGTGACTGGATGCTGGGTGAGTCCAGTCGGGCATGACCGGTCATGACTGGAACCTTACTGGAACTGACCAAACGCTGGAGTCATGTGTCTGGTCCTACACTATAGAGCGTCTAGTCACAACTTAAGTGTACTGATGACCATTGAGATCGGGCGATCAGCGTTTGAAGTAGAGGCCACGTGGCGTGCATCGCGCGACCGAACGCTGGGGTCCTGTGTTCGGTCGATCTGACCGGTGCGTCTGGTCACCCTGACTTTTCAGAGAACAGAGAGCCAATGGCTCTATTCATGGGGGCTCTCTATTTAAGCCACATGGCCGGCTCAAGCTCACTCTCTTGGCCATTTGCATTGACATAGTAACCTTGTGAGCTTAGCCAAAGCCCTCCTACTCATCTTCATTATTGATTCATCATCTTTGTGAGATTGTGAGAGAATCCAAGTGTAGTGCTTGAGTGATTGCATCTAGAGACACTTGGTGTTCGTGTTTCGCTGCCAGATTCGCTTGTTGCTCTTGGTGGTTGCCACCACCTAGACGGCTTGGTGCAGTAGAGGAGGATTGGCACGAGTTGGTGATTGTTCATGGCCATCTCCGGTGATTGTGAGGGGACTTGTGCCTTCCCCGGCGGAGCGCCAAAAGGTAACCCTAGTGGATTGCTCGTGTCATTAAGTTACCTCACTTGTGGGTAGGTTCTTGTGGTGTCCAATAGTATGGACGAGGTTCGTGCAACACCTCTTAGCCGCCGAACCACCAAGTGTTGGTCGACATAAGGGGGACGTAGCGTGTTGGCAAGCATGTGAACCTCAGGAGAAAATTGGTTGTCTCTTACCCTTTGGTATCCTCCCAGTGATCGAGTTAGTATTCATCTTGTGATTGGTTCACTCCTCTACGCGGCGGTATAATCACCTTACTTACTCATTTATATACCCGCAAACTAGTTGTAACAAGCTCTTTAGTGTAGCTAGAATTGAGAGCTTGCTTTGTAGCTTAAGTCCATCTAGTGGAGCTCTTTAGTGTAGCAAGTGTGAGAGCTCTTAGTGAGTAGTGACTTAGTAAATTGTGTGTCTAGTGATTATATTAACTAGAATTGTTGGATAGGTGGCTTGCAACCCTTATAGAGCTAGAGCAAGTTTGCTTTTCGCTATTTGTCATACTAATCAAATTGTTCTAGTTGGTTTGTAGATTTTAAATAAGCTATTCACCCCCTCTCTAACCATATTAGGACCTTTCACCACTGTTGCCCCCGCCCTGACCCTTCCCATCCAAATGTCCTCCACCACCCATAGCCGATGGCTCTCGCCGCCTCACCGCCCCACCCTTGAGCTGCCGCCGCCGCCCCCCTGTCTACCACCCCCAGTCCGTTTCTAAGCCCATAGACATGAAGCCCCCTTCCCTAGCAACCTCCTCCCCTAAGTCTGGCCAATTAGTGCTGCAAGTGTTGGCGTGCCGCCTGACATTGGTGCTAATTTCAGGTATCTGAACTACAGGAGATGTGTGGTAGAAAAGGCATATGATGGTTGGCTTGATCTTCATGTAGGTCGATGATAGTGTCAAAGTTGTCTTACTCATATCCTCATACATTTACGACTTTGCGTCTAATCCTCTAGTTTAGGAACTAACTCTCATGGGGCACATATATAATCCAAGAAACACTAGCCTCGGAGCCTCGGACTGATAAACATGGACCACATTAGAGCAGGTCTACAATAAAGCCAGGTGCTTGGCTATAAGTTATAAGAGCCAAGTTATACATTAATTGTCTGCTATTTGTCTATAAAAAAGTTTCTCTTTCCTATTGCTCATAACAACACTTGCTATTTAGGCCCACTATTACCTATGCTTCTATGTGCAGCTTGGTGCTTGCATGAGAGTCAAGCTCTCTTCTCTCTTCTCTCTTCTCTCTTCTCTCTTCTCTCTTCTCTCATCCACATCAGCATTAGCTTGGCTATAAGACCATTATTGTACTTGCTCTTAGGCTCATTGGCATGCTTGATTTGGGCCTCAAACTGTGGCAATGTTCAAATGAAAGTTGTAGATATTTTTGAGTTCAACGGTTTAGACACCAAACTCACCCCAATCAAATTAAGTCCAGATGAAAATTTATGACCTCCGAAAGGTCCGCTGCTCCTGTTGGACTCTAGCCCAAGTTGATATGGGCTGCTCAAGCTTGTCTTCTTCAACCTTGCTTCTAGCATCATCTTTTTGTGGCCTATGTTCATGTCGATCAGGTCAATTAGCCTACAATTCTCTCAGGTTTGATTTTCGTAATGGGCCTTGCACCAATCTCCAAACTTTCTGCCATTTTCCTGCTAATAATATACAAATAGTCAAAAAATGAAACCAAAGCGGAAAACAATATGATTGTTGCATATAATCAATAACATTAGTATGAATTAGGGGTATAAATGTGTGCATAGAGAAAATTTTCTCTTTCTCCCGGAGTGAAAAGAATCTTCCCTTGCGCTTGAGCCATATCATGCCTGCATCCATGGATATGAAATTATAAGCATAGAACAAACCAATTAAGCCATCTATAGCATCAATGCCTCATCCAGAGATGGTGCACAACCTGATCCTGGAGGTCACGGAGTGTTTGGAGATTCACAGTCTGCATCAGCAATAAACGAGTTCAGCCGAAAGATGAGAAATAAAATATGAGCGGCTATTACACACTCGCCAACAACGGCAGAGTCACAGGGGTCGTGGCCATCAGAAGTTCAGAACCACCATCCAGAAGCTGAGAAGCGCGAGTCTCAAAGCCAACGTTTTTGTATATGCGTACAGGGCAACGTTTGTTCAAGTTTCCACTGCAGCACTGTTATAGCTACAGCTACAGACTTGCGGTTATTTATTTATTTCTATATATGCAGCATATTTTTTTAGAGAACAGATAGAAAGAGATTAACGAACCTATATAATAAGAAAGAGTCAACGAGATTGTTAATTTTGATCGTGACCGGTGGTGAGTTTGGTCAATGGTGACCTAGTTTGTGTTGACAGTTTCATGTTCAATTGTCAAGATTATTCATTTGTCGGAGGAAGAAGACGTAAAGAACTGATTGGTCAATGGTCATATCATTTTATTTTTCTAGCAGCAAACGGTCATCGTCTAGACCAATTCCACGACGTGCTGCCATGGTCAATGTTGTGGACTTGTTTGCGTCCTTCGATAAAGATAGCTGCATGCTGTTAAATCGTCATTGATCATCATCAACCAATGATTCATAATCCAAGCAAGTCATCTGATCCGGCCTTCCTCTTTTTCATGCATGTCGTCAATGTGATGCAGTACTTGTTTTGGTGACGTTCGACTGGCTCTATTATTGACTTGTTGTGAAGATGTAAGGAAATTCTATTGGGGAGTACTACCTTCTCCCGTTTTCGCCGATGGGGAATATGGTCATTTTGTTTTGTCCTCAATCAATCTCCATCGTTTCCAACGGTCTAACCTGCCGAGCATCATTGAAAACCACTACTCCCTCCATCCAAAAAAAGATACATGCCTCGTTTACCGAGGAGTCAAACTCTTGACCAAATATATACACAAAAATACTAATATTCAAGATGTGTAACAAGTATTAATATATAGATCGTAGAATGTACTTTTATAATAGACTTGTTTGAAGATACAAATATTAATATCATTTTCTATATAGATAGTCAAACTTAAAAGAGTTTGACTCTCGAGAAGCGTTATGTGCGTTTATTTTTGGACGGAGGGAGTACATGCTATGTATATGCAACTGAAAAGTAAAAAAACATCTTGTGATCCTAACATTTTTTCTTTCCAAATAAATTTTTTGTTATAGAGCATTTTTTATGATGGAAGTATGTCACAAGTTTTTTTCACTTTGAAATATTTTTTCTTCAGATGTTCCATCGGAGAAACCAATTTATTCCATTGAAAACGAAATTGTTCTATAGCGGGGACAACAAAATTCCTCTATGAAGAGAGAAAAAAGTTCCACAATCATTGGAATAATGGGATGTCGTCATAGGACGTACATGACTAGTTCCCATTGTATAAGCAACATATAATAGTGGCCCTAGCACGACCACCTTGTCAAGAAAATATGTGGCTACATGTTTGTTGGGAAATTAAATGTGTCGAGCCTAGGGTTTCATCTAGGTTTCATTTGCATTTAATATTATATGACACATCAGCAAATTTGATGACTTGACATGTTAATTATGAAGAGAGAGATAGAGTTTTATCTAGATGGAACCTATTATCATAGTTATCAACACAAAAGGTGATATGACAGTCTTGGTAATAACGCCATCAAACTCACCACTGGACTGGCCTATAGCAATAGGTATATTTTTACAATAATTACTCTCTGGTGTATCTTCGGAACAATATGTTTGAAGCTAGAACTGTTCACATTACCTAAAAATGTGCTCCTTCTGTTGAGAAGTTCATCAATAATTTGTCATGGGAAGTTCAATGTCTTTGTTAAGAAGTGTTCGAATCAATCAGTTCAAAGTTTGAGTTGAAATTTTAATTTTTCAACATTAATTGAATTCTTCCATGTCATTGCAAATTGTGTTCTGGTGCATGGCTATTTGAGCTTGTTTTTTTCATAAGGGAAGTTTGGGGAATTTATAAATAGATCTAATTTTGTTTGGAATGACCGGTGGATAATTTGTTTCGCGCTTTTTCTTCAATTAGAGTGGTAATCTCTAGACCTTATATTGTTGAGCTATGTTTTATTGGCAAGATGGGCAAGGGCTGATGGTCATGGTGATTACGCGCCATACACACTTATGTGTTAGTAGTAGACTGTTTGAGGAACTAGGAAGGTATGGTGTGAAATTATCAAGAGCCAGTATATAGATGTAATTCGTCAGAGACTGAGAGCACATATAACACTGCCTACATTGGAAAATACACCAAAGACTGGTTCAACTGCTGATGCGTCTAGTTTCATTTCATATGGATGTGCTATTTTGTCAATTCTCTGAAAACAGAATGTTTTACAATAATCGACCAGTAACACAGAACGTCTATCACCCACTTTATTTGTTGGTCCTCCAAGCAGCACTCGTGTTCATCTTCTCCACCTCGTCTATTCCCGTTTTCTCTGCTGATCTCCCACAGCACTATAGCACTGAGTCATCACTGTTAGAATTGATATCATCCGTCTTGACCCAACAGTCGAGACGGACCCCTTGACCGTGTCCTGATCGGGGACGTCCAGCCATCTAGTGGCTAGTGGGCCCCCGTCGCACAGTGCCTATAAAGAGGAGGTGGGGCAAACGGCTCTGGACACGAGGTTTACTGCCGCCGCCACAACCCCACCGTCTAACCCTAGTCCGATCGAGAGGGAGGCACTGACAGCAGCGGGAAGCGCCACTGCCGTTGCCACCACCACCGGTCTCCACCGCTACACCAACCGTCGCTGCCCGTGCGCAGAGCTTCACCGACGAACCAGCGATGGCAGGGAGCTTCTCCAACCCCTTCGACTATCAGATGCTCCTACATCTCTCTCTCTCTCTCTCTGTCTCCTTTCCCCGAAGCAAGCTCTAGGTCTATTTGATTCAATTGGTAAAGATATCACCCCACTGATCTATGCCACGGATGGTCCAAAGTGTTTAACATTGGCATCAGAGACAGTTCCCTAGGCATGTGATCTAGATCGGGGCAAAGAAAAGAAGAAAGAAAAGAAAGAGAAACAAACTTCGGTTTGGAGAAAATGTAACCCTAACCCTAAAGAAATTGGACGGTCCGGGGAAGTCTTACCAGGGCTTCCCCGCTGCCGTCACTACCGCCTCACATGGGATGGAGCACCCGCCGCTGGCTTGCTGACGTGCGGGAAGAGAATCAAAAGTAAATCCTTTCGGATCTGAGCATACAGACTAGGGTTTTCACTAACCCTAACCCTAACTAGGTGAAGATGGAAACAGAGGGCTCGGATTCAAGAAAACGATGAGATCCAAACCCTAACCCGCTACAGACTCGGGGAAGCAGAAGAATAGGGTGAATCCCTAACCTGAAACCCTAACCCTAACTTGATCCCCATCCCAATCGGTCAAAACTGAGAAGAGCAAACAAGATCCGAAGAAATAGAAAGGGAAAAGGGGATGAGGAAGAGTCAATGGGCTTACCTCGCCGCTGCACAGCACTGTTGCTTCGCCGGCGTGCGGGAAGTCGTCACAGTCCTGTTTTGGGCTCAGGGAAAGGGTGCCACCACAAAGCCGCTCGACGGCGGCGCGCTCAGCCTTGGGCGAGTGCGCGTGCCGGCGAGGGGCCCCACGGCGACGCCGCCATCTCTCCTTCGGTCGCCATGGGCGACTACCTCTTGCTCGATGCGGGGCTAGAACAGAGGAGAAAGGGAGGGAGATAGATCGGCTGGCTAGCTGGAGAATCGCAGCGGAGACGGTAGCGCCACCTCCTCGCAGTTGTCGACGGCCACCGCCACCTTTTTTTTCCTCTGCCGCAGCCGCTCCGTTCGGTGGAGAGAGAGGAAAGGAAGAAGAGAATGAGCTAGGGTTACGGGGGGAAGTGCCGGCCCGGCGGTTTTGTTCACCCTAGATGCGTGCTCAGCCGTCGGATGCGCACGGACGGCCGAGATCGAGCGGGCTGCATCGTGGCCCAGGCGGGGCGCGCGGCCGTGGCGCTTTGCTGGCCCAGGCCCATGTTGCGGCCTGGGTGGCAGAGCGCGCGCGAGGGAGCAAGGCTAGGCTGGATGCCGTTTTGGGCCAGGCCATTTTGATGGTTGGGCCATAGTGCAGTAAAAGTTTAAGCCATTTTCTTTTTCTAATTTTTCCAGTGATAAATGGCTCAAAGAAAATTGGAAAAGAGGATTTTCCTATGGGTAAAATTCAACAATTATGTTCATAGTTCCCGCTGCAAAGATTGTTTTATACTCCGATTAAATTTTGGATTATTTTAATTGGAGGAATAGTCAGATTATAGTTAAGATAAATTATAAGATTGTTATTTTCTGACCAACGTTGATGATAACAATATTATAAGTTTATTTATAAGTTTAAGTTTAAAGTTAAATTATGGTATTGTTATTTTCTGACCAACGTTGATGATAACAATATTATAATTCTATGAGTTCTATGTTTAAAGTTTAAATCTCTGATGAATTTTGCATCAAAGTGACCAATTTTTCAGAGAAAAGATAAAGATCAAGGAATGCTCTTAAACTAGAGAAATGTATTTTCATGTTTACACTGCAATGAAGTTGATTGTCTTCTAATTAAATTCGAACCAATGGGAGAATTTAATTTTGAGGAGAAGTTCTATGTTTTCAAGATTATTGAATTTCTATACGTTAATTCTATTTCTGCCCAACAGTGATGTGGAATTAATGTAGAAGAATGATGTTTTATTCTATTTCTGCCCAACGGTGATATAGAATAGAACATAAAGATTTCAAAGTTTAATGAGCATTATTGTTGAATATTTTTTAGACAAAAGACCTCCATGCTTTCATTCTTGAAGGTAGTAAGAGAAATGAGCTGGGTACTTGTGACTTAGATGATGAAATGCCTAAGGGCAAGTTATGTATAAAAGAATGTCATTGTTTAAGGGACTGTATTCTCTTTAAAGAATGGCTTCATAAAAAAAGAATTCTAGGATATTGATCCAAGAAAAAAGATAGATCAATGAGAGTCTTCATTGAGAAATATCTTTTATGTACTCTCTGTGAAGAAGAATTTATTTTCAGTTTCACTTATGAGAGTTGTAAAAGTCATATACATGGATTAAACATGTGTGTTAAAAGAATATTCGGATTTATTTCTGAATTTGATGATTGAACACGAGTCAATCCTAACATTTATGTTCGTTTAAGAGAATTATCTCGCATGACGGGAAAAGTTTGAGAAAATACCCACATGACGGGGTAAAGTTGGCATAGTACTTATTCCGCATGGCGGGAGAAGGATGTGATGACTCATGTGCTCTAACTGTATCCTACACATGGAGAGAAGTTTAGGGTAGCTCTTATGCTATCCTAGTACTGACCGTACACTCTGATTGTGTCATGGTCATTAAGTACTCAATGAGTTTAAGAACAAAATAAAGTTGCATGTGAACCAAAAGATAAGAATGATATGCAAGCGTGACTTGCAGAAGTATCGATTAATAATAGACTATGTTGAGTTTTGAAGTGTAATGAGGAAAATGTACTCCCATACAAATTTTGTTTGCATGATGTAATCACGTGGATGAAGTAAGTAATCAAAGTTTTCTCATTCACAAGAGTTCTGAATGTTTCGAAATTGTGGTAGAAAAGTTCATACCACATTTCGAGGGGGAGAAATGTAAGATTAATTAAGAAAGATATTTCCCCATACTTTAGATAATGCTATGCATTGAAGGTAAAAGTGATCTATAAAAGCTGAATGTGATCGTTGAGGGAGTAAGACGGTCATAATAACGATACCCCTAAAGTAAAGAAATAGCTAAATTCCTAGATCTTTTACAGTTCCGATAGGAAGATAGCATAGTCGACTAGTATTCATACTGGTCGGTTTCAGAGTTATCAAGGCGGTGCTAAATGCGTCATATGAGTTTTTAGCAGATTAAACCCAAAATTAGAAATTTGAAAATACACCATCTTTACAGAAGATGGAGCAATCTGGGGGAGCATGGTATGTAAATACCTAAGGCTTGAATAGAAGTGGGATTACATATCCACTACAGTGTTTTAGAGCAACAAATTGCTTAATACATATTGATGTTGTATGACATATACAACACCTGATGTTAGCTCTTAAAGAAGATGAATAAGTAAATAAGGATCTTGTGATACAGGAGGCTATAGAACAATTGCCTTTTGGCAATGAAGAGTAACAATAGCCCCATATGAAAGAAGTGCCACGAGGCCCCAGAAGGTCTCAAAAAATAAGAAAATTAGATATTTCTGGTGACTAAGGAGTCAATGTTAAGAAATAAATTCAAATGGAGGGTAATTCCACCTCATTTGAAAAAGCCATGAGTGGCGTTCACTCGTCTAAATGGCAGGAAGCAAAGGAAGATGAAATGAAATCGATAAATACCAATGATGTTTGGGACTTAGAAGAAATTCCTAATGGAGCCAAAACAGTAGGCTGTAATGGGTCTATAAGAAAAAGGTGACTCCAAAGGGAATATTGAAAGCTATAAAGCGCCACTTGTGGTGAAATAATTTACACAAAGAGAAGGAATAGATTATAATGAGCATGCAAGGATTCTTTTAGAATCATAATGGTGTTAGTGGCACATTATGATTTATAGTTACATCAGAAAGATGTAAAGACACATTCCTCAACAGGGATTTATATGGAAAAGTTTACATGGCATAACTCAAAAGGTTTTGTCGTGAAAGGAAAAGAACGTAAGGGATGTTGCTAAAGAAATCCATTTATGAATTAAAGCAAGCTTCAAGACATTGGTACTTGAAGTTTGACAGTACAATAAGAAAGTTTGGGTTTAAAGAAAATGTAGAGGACAATTGTATTTATGCAAAGTTTAAACATGGAAATTTATTTTCCTAATCCTGCATGTGGGTAGCACCTTACTCGCTAGTAGTGATATTAATCTACTGTTGGAGAAGAAACAGTTCTTATCCTCAAGTTTCAATGAGAATGGTCTTGGTAAAACGTCATTCATTCCAGAAATTGGAACTTACCGAGACAAAAGGAAAAGGGGTATTAGAACTATCTTAAGTGTATACTTAGAGAAGATTCTAAAGAAATAAAGTATATATGTGAGTAAACCTGCGCCTGTTCCTATAGTAAAGGGTAATAGTTTTGGGAACTTCCAGTGTTCCAAGAACCAATGTAAGATCGATTAAAAGGACGTCCTATATGCTTCAGCTGTTGGAAGCTTAATGAATGCTTATAAGTAAGAACTTACCCTGACATAGTTCATGTATCCAGGATATTTTGGCAGAAGTCCAGTCCAGATATAGATCACTGGAATAGAGTTGAGAATGTTTTGCAATTGTGCAAAGATTTATAGGCCTCATGGTGAGTAAGAAAGAATAAGTACTCTCAAATAGTTGTGGGTACAAATGTTAAATTTTGACGAGATGTTTAGTGAAACCCACATAGTAGCTAACACTTGCAGTTGGAGTTTTATTGTGGAAAAGCTCCAAAAAAACAGTTGTGGTGTCATCAAAGATGCATGCCCACAGTATAGCTTGTTATGAGGCTTAAGGACAGGCGAAATGGTTAAAAGAACTTACACCCGGAATTGATAATGGTATTCAACAGCAATAACCATTTAAGTAGTTCGCTCCTATAACAACGGGTCAAGTGTGGTGCCAAACACATTGACGTTAAAGTTATACGTTGTGAAGGAGAAAGTCCAGAATCATACTAAAAGTATTAAAGTAACAAGCAAGTGCTTGCGGATCCGCGTACAAAAGGCTTATCACCCAGTGTGTTTAGAGAACACACAGTCGACATGGGTTTATGGTATAGCCTATGATTTCCGAACAATAAAGGGCCCAAAAGTTAAAGAATCTGTTTCAGAACAGAGATGTGTATTGTAGCTGTTAAGTCTATCGGCGATTAACCGTGACGATGAAGCATGCTCTATGCACTAATCTGTGATGGAACAAATAAAGGTGAAAGGGATTAAAGTTAAAGTTTAAAGTTAAAGTATGAGTTGAGATCAAGGGGGAGAATGTTAGAATTGATCTCATCCGTCTTGACCCAACGGTCGAGACGGACCCCTTGACCGCGTCCTGATCGGGGACGTCCAGCCATCTAGTGGCTAGTGGGCTCCCGTCGCACAGTGCCTATAAAGAGGAGGTGGGGTAAACAGCTCTGGACACGAGGTTTACTGCCGCCGCCACAACCCCACCGTCTAACCCTAGTCCGATCGAGAGGGAGGCACTGCCAGTGGCGGGAAGCGCCACTGCCGTTGCCACCACCGCCGGTCTCCACCGCTACACCAACCGTCGCTGCCCGTGCGCAGAGCTTCACCGACGAACCAGTGATGGCAGGGAGCTCCTCCAACCCCTTCGACAGTCAGATGCTCCTACATCTCTCTCTCTCTCCTTTCCCCGAAGCAAGCTCTAGGTCTATTTGATTCAATTGGTAAAGATATCACCCCACTGATCTACGCCACGGATGGTCCAAAGTGTTTAACAATCACTACTACCATGCTTTGTTTCGATCACCATCAGCAAATACCAAATAGTCAGCAACAAGTTGAAAGAAGGTTTAGGAGATTTTGCTAACTTCTGTGGGATGTTGTTCCGACTTCCGAGGGGTAACACATATATTATATTATTTCACTACTTTATTTAAAAGGCAATAGGCAAAGACATCTTTCTTGGCTTTTTAAACAGCCCACGAAAGCCAGGTTTTGGAAGGCAAAACTTCAGCACTTTTTTTTGAACCAGTGTTTTTATTGATATAGTATAAAATACAAGCAGGGGAAGCATTTTCATATAACAGACCCGGAGAAGAGCCATGGCCTTATCCTAGCCACAGACTCAAACTCACCTTTGCTCAGAAACATGCAAAAGAGCAAAGAACTGAAACACATGTTGGACGAGCATTTATTAACAGAAACAGACACCAAAACGGGATGTAATTATAATGACTAAGGCTTTGTTCGGATGCCATGTATTTTCCTCAACCCACGTGGTTTGGTGTGAAATTTAAACTAAATTCTACAACAAACCACTCCAACGCATATGGATAGAGGTGAATATATGGTTATCCAAACAAGATCTAAGTTGATATGGTTCCTCTGTCTCTCTCTCACCCATTCCTTATCTTTGCGGGGGAGGACAACCACCTCCTGGTGGTTTGCTCTGAGGGTTAGGTGATTCACAATCTGCAATAGCATGGAAAAAAATCAATCATAAAACTGAAACAAAAGAAGAAGAAGAAAACGGCTAAGTTGCATGCTAGTTGGAAGCGTTGGGAACTGTGAGGCTCTCACAGGCAGAAACGGCTCTGGCGACGGTGACTGCGCCGATGGCCATCAAAGGAGCCAGCCAGAAACAGAGACGGGTGACAAATTGAGCTGCTTTGGTCCTCGGTGTCATGGTTTGGGACGTGCTTCACTTCCCTCTTGCTCACAAACAGAGACCTTGCTTCAGTGTTGAATTGGTGTAGTTGCAGCTTTGGTGCTATTTATAGCTAGTAGTATAAGAGAAGGGAACAAATTATGAGCCAACAAGAATTTATTTTAAACTTGATGCTGATCAAGTTCAAGCAAAGTGTTTACCTTTTACTGCTCACGGTCAAACTAATGTATGTGCAGTGGTTTGTGCCTTTGTGGTGTACTGTTTTTTTTCTTTGTGACGAAAGAAGAATTATATTAGATAATAGCAGGGTACATCAACACATTACAAGCACTCTGGAATACACTACATATATCCTGATTTTCATCTAAATTGTCTCTACGCCGTGAAAAACTTCAGATCTCAAAACCAAACATATTTGACGCTTCGCATGGATGACCATACATGCAAACACTCGGCAACAAACCTGAAAACATATGCCCAATGAACGGCGGTCAACATCCTTGCAGGCAGAGTTGAAAAACTTCTTCTTTCTTGTGTCTTCCATGTTCTTTTTTCTACCACAGAAGAATGAGGAAGACTAGCCTAAAACTTATTCTCTCTAGTCCTTCATCGTGGCTAGATCTAACCACAATAAAACCGAGAAGAAACCGAAGAAAAATATTCCATGGCAGCGACATCATCTCCGCCTTGATGTCGCCGTTCGGAAAGAAAAATCTCCATGTCGTCGTGCCGAGGAAGATGTTGACGCCGTTGTTGTCGCCCCCATCTTCAACAGAGCCGCTATGAAGAAAACAAATCCACCCTAGCTCCTCGCTGTCGCTGGAGAGGAGGAGGAGAAGATAAATCTCCAATACCAAGAAACTAAATATGGAGAGACCCTAACTTTAACGACTCGATTTACTTAAAAAAACTTATTAAAAACGATGATTTTTAATCCCTCCGGCCTTCAGCGATATGCCTTATGGAGAAGAGAGGGGACCAGCATGGTGGAAGCGGGGGCGGCGGCGCTGCGAAACGGGGGCGAGTCGCGTGACTTGCCCAGCGGTGCCTTTGTGGTGTACTAGTTGCC
The DNA here is from genome assembly GCF_019320115.1 of Miscanthus floridulus. Taxonomy (NCBI): domain Eukaryota; kingdom Viridiplantae; phylum Streptophyta; class Magnoliopsida; order Poales; family Poaceae; genus Miscanthus; species Miscanthus floridulus. The sequence continues at coordinate 25,132,899 of NC_089587.1, read as the reverse complement.
TAGTGTATTACAGTACTGGCCTGGTTGACTGGTCCACTTCTGGTAAAGAATGGGGATCTTTCCTCGCCGTGCTGCCTTGCTCGCTGCACAATACAGTAATACACGCCTAGCAATTTTTCAAACTGGAGGATCTCACAGTCATAGGTTGGGCCAATATGGATTTTGGAGTATAGGCTTCTTGAACAAATGCATTGTTTACATTTTGATAAGAAAATTATAAAAGCATGCATATAGAATCATATTATTGCTAGAGTACCGTTAAATCCTCCACGATCAAATAGGAACTGCTCATAGAGCAGGCGGTTAAGCCCCAAGGGTGGTAGCTGGCCAGCCAGGGTTCGATCCCTAGTTCATACAATCGCCTCCAAAGAAGAAGGCCGGCCCAAGTAGTCCTTTCCAAAAAAAGAAAAAGATCCCCCACGATCAAATGCTTTCATGTTTGGAATAACTACTTGCACTAACAAATGTTGCACTAACAAATGAGGCCGTGTTTAGTTGCTTGAAAAGTTGAATTTAGCTACTATAGCACTTTCGTTTTTATTTGGCAATTAGTGTTCAATCATGGACTAATTAGGCTTAAAACGTTCGCCTCGCGATTTTCAACCAAACTGTGCAATTAGTTTTTTTTTTCTACATTTAATGCTCCATGCACGTATCGTAAGATTCGATGTGATAGGTACTGTAGCATTTTTTTAGAACTTTTTTTTGAACTAAACACGGACTGAGATAAAGATGTCCTTTAGCTGTCTATCCTGATATGCAGGATACTTCTAACACAACTAGGACAACTGCAGGTAACTACTTGGCTGCTGGTGCTTGTCGGACCTACAATACTCTTAGGATGATGATGATGTTAAGATGTTGTGACCATTTAGGCTCATTATAGGATACACTTAGGACAATAACTTTTGCTCATCTTAGTCTCAGTCATGCACATAATTCAATTGTAATATTCATTCATCTTCCCACCTGTACGGTCATAATGGTATGAACTATATTTTTCGATTTCACATCAAAACTTGATTATATCCTAATTGTTCATACTTCATAAAGACTCATGTAGTAGTGATGACTGGCTATACAAACGAAATGTTGCAAACATCACACTTTTAAGTTTTTTGTAACAGTACAACACAGTGGTACCCGTTGCAATGCACGGGCACAATCCCTAGTTATTTAAATAAAACAGAAGCAAACACCAAAATAATGAATAAGCTTGGTTCGGTTCCTCTGTCTCCTTCACTCGCACATGTAGAGAGAAGTAAGCCTGGCCTTTCCTTATCTTTGTGGTGGAGGACAAGTTCCTTTTGGTGTTGTCCCCGGAGGATTTGGCGATTCACAATCTGCAATAGCAGGCACAAATTCAGTCCTAGTAAACCTGAAACAGAAGAGGAAATGGAAAAATTGCATGCTTGTTGAAAGCATAGGGATTTGTGAGGCTCTCACAGCTGGAATCAGCTCTGGCGACGGTGATGGCCATCAAAGCAGCCAGCCAGAAGCAGAGAAGGGTGAGGAAGCGAGCTACTCCGGTTCTCAGCGTCATGGTTTGGCGCGTGCTTCCCTCTTTGCTCACAAGCAGAGACCTTGCTTTGCTTCAGTGTTGAATTGAATTGGTGTAGTTGCAGCTTTGGTGCTATTTGTAGCTGTAATTAAGAGAAAGGAAGAAATTATAAGCCATGCAACTTTTCAAACCGGAGGATTTGACTTGTTTTATTCATCGGTTTATTCAGGACCTCATAGGTTGGGCCCATATGGATTTTGGAGTATAAGTTTCTTGGATAAATGTATCGTTTATTTTTTGGTAAGAAAAATAAAAACATGCAGAGATAGAATTATATGATACATGATGAGGGCTATAATACAATCTTTTATGCACATATTAAGTTGAAATTCTTGTGCTTAATATACACTTTATTCAAAACCCTTTTAGTAAAAATAAGGATCGGTAGGTTGTTTGAACTTCTTGTCGTTTGCTTGATGTTGGAGAAAATTCATGCGCTTATCGTATAAGATAAGATTTGGACAAACCTTAATTAACAAGTAGAAACATCAATAATTATTACATTAGTTTTCTTATAACATACATTATTCCAGCTTAGAAATGGATAAGTTATTTCTCATCCCAGATGTGGGGAGAAGTTAAAGAAAATTATGGAATTGACTAATGGGACAAAGAGCAATATTGTCAATTTTGACAAACATAAAATGGTCATGATGTCATCAATGACATCAGGCAAGTCAGTTTATCAAATATCTCAGCTTATGAAAGCATGCCACTCAGCCACTCCACATACACGTCAAATGAAAGTGTACAATGAACTGTACTCTTAAAATCCTCGAAGAAAAACCTGTACTTCTAATTCTAACGTACATAAAACAGAATACATATTCATATTTGAATCATACAAAGGGCCGAAAAGTTGGGGTGCCACCCACACATTCCATCGCTCACACATTCACAGAGGATATCATCTCCGCGTGGGAGGGCACCATCCTCCAAAAGGACGTCCTGGTGGGTTTGGGGACTCGTAGTCTGCAACAGCGACAAAAAAAATGTATAAAATGAGAACACAAATATCTCGGAATCATAACCATAGGGATTAGAATTAGGGAGGTCAAGAGGCCTCTCACACGCAGCAACAGCAACAGAGCCGATGGCCATCAGAAACGCCATAGAGATGCAGAGGACGGTAAAAAAGTGAAGGGTTCCGGACATAATGCTCATGGTTTGAACTGTATTTCTGCTTAAAACTTAAAAGGCCACCTTTATTCAGTGCCAAACTGGTAACTCACCTAATTTATTGATGTTTTTTTTCCCTAAAGATAAACGTTGATGTAGGTTGTTGAACATATGACTGATCAACAAGCCATCTCAACTTGATGGTGATATATGGTATGCTGGTGCTGACTATTTAGCACTCGCTGGATCGGTGGTCAAGCTTGTGGACTGGTTCTGTGCGAGAATTCAGAGAGAGACCTGGTCTTTGTAGAACCTATGCTAGCCATACTTTCTATTGATCTTTGTAGCACTAGGTGCAACTGTGTGATCTGATCTGGATTTTGAAAATAACACCATGATGTGCATGTCAATTTAATCCTCATTTTCTACTTCATCTAAAAGGTAACGTTTACGTTGATGGAATAATCAGAAAGTATCACATAATGCAAGATTAATTCACTAATTTCTTTGCCCATTCAGTAATAGTATGATTGAATTTTTAAGTTAATAAAAAAATCCAGTCCCACATAAACATTTGTGACAACATTCTATATATGCATTTATCTACAGGTTTATAAAGGGTCACTATTTACACCACCTATAACATGATTTGCATTGACAAGCCTTGAACTTCTAGAGTCCAGAAGCTATCCATGTTTACGAGCACAAATTTATGATACCTCCTTGCTGCTCCCCTTCTCTCTGAGCTTTGAGGAAATGGCAAGGTGTGGAAGAGGGTATTAATAACGAGAGATAAGCAGTGACAGTGAGGTATACAGACAATTTAGATCTCTTCTTCAGAACGTGTATTTTTCCCCATAAGGTTATAAATAACTTGTAAAGAATAACTTCGTATGTTCTTACAATCAAAATTCTATGTGTCACAGAGAAAATCACTGCAGCCGCTGAGAACCAGGCATGATGCTACCTGACTTGCAGGATCTGCAATGTTTGTAACATCAAAATCCAACGGTACAACTTATGTTTGCACAAGACAAGGATGTACAGTCCCTTATTGGGATCTATTTTCTTTATTTTTTTCTCGAACATCTATTTTCTTTACTTATAAACCATTATGTTATATAAACCACAAAAGATTGATATTAACTCAATCTGCGATTCGTGCTATTGAACGAAAACAACTGTCTACACAAACTAATTTGTGCTGTATATATATTGGTTCCTACATACTAATATGCAGGTTGGTTGATCAGTAAATTAAAAGTTTAAAACTGAGAACTCCTGCACAATCTACAGATCAAGATATCATCCCGTGAATTACTTTTTGCCTTAGTGTTCAAGGGAATAAAACATCCCCAGCAGCAGCTTGGATCTACCAGGGCAGATCATGTGCAGACTACAACAAACTTTATGTGGTCTGTGGGTAATAGAGCCAGTTCTAGGTACAACAAATTTTGTCTGGCATTAAACACAAAGTATTGAGAGAAGAAAAAACAAAAAAAAGAGCTCAGTGTGCTAATGTCTAGCACACGCCACCACGGGGGAGATACAATTCGCGCCCTATTTCACTGGGCGCTTTTTTTTTTTTTTTTTTTTTTTTTTTACGGCTGTGCATCTCACTCTCGGAGAAGATCTTTTCACTGCATATTTGTTCGTCCGTGCACGCAGGGTCAACGGCTGGGCTCGGTGGCCTCTTTTTTGTGTGCACTGAGGCATCTTTCGCAGCTGACAGCCGTGTATCTGCCCGTGGAGGCGATAGAGCGGGACGGATTTCGCTTAATAAACTCGTCTGTTTCTAATTAATTCGCCCGTATGGTACTAATCAAACGTACCAGGGGCGGAACCAGCAATTAGGTTAGGGTTTGGGAGCTCGGTTTCGCACAGCATGCAAGGGAAGAGGAGGAGTGGGAATACCTGGTGCTCGTCGCCGGCGAAGAGACCGACGAAGGGCCTCGGGAACTGGCGTAGGGCGGCGGCCGCGGCCGCGGCGGGCGGCGAGCGCCGAGCGGCGCAGAGAGAGAGAGAGAGCGCGCGCGTCGTGAAGGGTTTTTCTTTTTTGTCTTTTTTTTATTTGAGAAACGCACGCGTCGTAAAGGGAAAGGATCCGGCGGGCGGCTGTAGCCCAGTCCGGACTTGTTCGGCCCAAGGGAGCGCACCCGCACGGGCCTTCTGGCCCGTTCGTCGTTCATTTCTGTTGCAATTTCCTTTTTGTTATTATTTTTTATTTTTTATTTTCTATTTTTTATTCTTCTTGATTTTATATTTATCTTCCCAAGGGAGACTAGGCTGGTGGAACATTGTTCATGTGTTTTTTTATAACAACATTGTTCATGTGTTGCAGTGCTGTGTACAACTTGGGTGGCTATCCGGAGCTCCTTCGGTCTACTTTATAAGTATGTGTTTGGTTCTGGACCGGATGGGATGGGTTCGACCCAACCCTGTTTCTATGGATAGGTTGGACCTATTTTTTTTTGTTTGGTTAGGTGGTTAGGTGCATCCTAGATTTTTTGTTTGGTTGAAGCACTGGGTTGAGAATGATTGAGCATCTGACAAGCTAAGTCCTGCTTGTAATGATTGACCATCTGACAAGCAAGGCCCACTTGTCATTCTCGGGTACTTTCTTCTTCCTTCCCCTCTTCTCTCTCCTCCAGTTTCCGCAGCGGCAGGCGACACAGCGTGCTGGTCAGCAGCCGTACAGGGAGTAGGCAGCATAGTGACCACGCGTCCGTCACTGTTGGTGATATAAGTTCCCTAGAATAACATATCGCGGGCACGGGTCGTGTTGAGATGTGCCCACTCCCTGCACGATGCCAGAAGTTTGATCTTGAGTTGTACTTTCTGGCCCGTAGTGGTTGGTGGCGATATGGGCTTCCGTTAGGAGCCGCGCCTGAGGGGTCGGACGAGACGGAGCCCCCGACCCAGAGGCCGGGTGAGGCGGAGCCCCCAACCCAGAGGTCGGGCGAGGCGGAGCCCGCCCCCAACGTTCGGGCGATTCGGAGCCCGCGGCCTCGGGGTCGGGCGAGGCGGAGCCCGTGGCCTCGGGGTCGGGCGAGGCGAAGCCCGCGGCCTCGGGGCCGGGCGAGGCGGAGCCCGTGGCCTCGGGGTCGGGCGAGGCGAAGCCCGCGGCCTCAGGGCCGGGCAAGGCGAAGCCCGCGGCCTCGGGGTCGGGCGAGACAGAGCCCGACCCCTGGGGGTCGAGCGAGGCGGAGCCTGCGCACCTGGAGGTCGGTTGGAGTTGTAGTCGCGCTCTTGACTGCTCGGATGAATCGATGTTGATGACCATTAGCTCCTCCTCTTCTGTTACCCTAGTATTGGTCCCCGACACGCAGCAACGGCGATAGAGCCAATGGCCATCAGAAACACCATAGAGAAGCACAGGACAGTGAGAAAGTGAAGGGTTTCTGACCTAATGCTCATGATATTCAGTGCCGAACTGGTAGCTTGCCTAATTTATACAGATGTTTTTTTCCCTTCTTCAGATAATCGTTGATGTAGGTTGGTGAACATATGACTGATCAACAAGGCAGCTAAACTTGATGGGGATATATGGTATGCTGGTGCTGACTATTTAGTACTCGCTTGATCGGTGATCAAGCTTGGCGTGCTTCCATGGACACTGCACCGCGCAGTTGAGCAAGCATTCAAGCTTGTGGGCTAGTTCTGTGCAAGAATTCAGATAGAGACCTGGTCTTTTTAGAACCTATATGCATGCACATTTTAGCCATATTTTTTATTGATCTTTGTAGAACTAGGTGCAATTGTGTGATCTGATCTGAATTTAGATAATAATACCATGATGTGCATGTAAATTTAATCCACATTTTCTACTTCATCTAAAAGGTTAATATTTACGTTGATAGAATACTCAGAAAGTTATCACGTAATGCAAGATTAATTCACTAATTTCTTTGCTCAATTCAGTACCAGTCTGACTGAATTTTTCAGTTAAAAAAATCCAGTCCCACATAAACATTTGTTACAGCATTCTATATATGCGTTTATATGCAGCAGATTTATAAAGGCTCATCATTTACACCACCTATAACATGCTTTGCATCGACAAGCCATGAACTTCAAGAGTGCTTTGACAATCTATTTCAGAACCTATCCATGTTTACGAGCACAAATTTATGATACCTCATTGGTGCTCCCCATCTCCCTGAGCTATGAGGAAATGGCAAGGTGTGGGAAGAGGTATTAATAACGAGGGCATGGACCCAGTTTAGACTATAGAGAAATAAGCAGTGAGGTATATAAACAATTTAAATCTCTTCTTCAGACTTTGTATTTTCCCCTCATGAGATTATAAATAACTTGTAAAGAATAACTTTTTCAATTCTTACAATCTAAATTCTATTTGGTCACAGAGAAAAACACTGCAGCCACTGAGAACCAGGCATGGTGCTACCTTACTTGCGGGGTCTGCAACGTTTGTAACATCAAAGTCCAGCGGTACAACCAATGTTTGCACAAGACAAGGATGTATTCATTTTCTTTATTTATAAACGACTATGTTATATATACCACAAAAGATTAATACTAACTCAATCTGCGATTCACGATATTGGACGAAAACAACTGTCTACATGAACTAACTTCTGCTGTATATATATTGGTTCCTACATACTAATATACAGGTTGGTTGATCAGCAGCTCTACAGTAAACTAAAACTGAGAGCTCCTGCACAATCTACGGATCAAGATATCATCCCATTAATTATCATTTTTCCTTAGTGTTCTAGGGATAAAACATCCCTAGACCCTGAGGGGTCTAAAGCACTTTACAGTGCAGCATCATAATCACTACATGTTCTTCACCCAAAAAAAAGTTCATATTTATCTCTTCCAGAAAGCAACAAAGAATCATAGCTCCTCAGCTGATCACTACTACTGACTCTAGCCATGGCAATTAAGTAGACACAGTTCACCCCACCAGCAGCAGCTTGGAGCTAACAGTGCTCTTCTTCAGGTACCCAGCTACAGATGCATCTCAGACATCAGGACGCACCATTCCTCCAGCCAAGCTTCAGTGGGTGGTCCTATCAGATGATTTTCTTCTACTGAGAGTCTGAGATGGTCTGCGCTCATATGCATATGTATAGTCGCCCAAAAATAGGCTACATAACTAGGGCACACCGCATCGGTATATATCTCGTGTCTAGGGGACTGCGCTGTACCAATGGGAAAGGATGCCAGCCTCCTGCACACCCATGACTAGATAGCTGGTGCGTCTGTTTATCTACCATACCGACATGATAAGCTGGTGCGTCTGTTTTTCTAGTATTGTTGGAGAAAGCATATCGGCAATAGTCGTCTTTAATAATAAAAAAAAAACTAAAAATCCCTTGCAGCGCATACCGCATTCAAAACTTATAGCATGAAGTTTTTAAAAAAAAAAAACAATTAGTTAGTAAATCACAATAATACTCAAACTAATTCAAATGTTTGTGGTAAACTAATTGTTCCATAATCTATCTCACATTCTCATCAATAAGATGGATCTGGACACAAAATTATGATTCATACGAGGTAAATAAAGTGAAAGATAGATTTTTTTTTGTTCTTCCACACTTACCCTTTACTGAAGTTCTGTTTTCCCTGGAAGCCACATCACCAGCTCTTCCAGAAAAGAAAAACAGAGAACACAAATGAATCGACGATCATGTTTTTCCTCAATGATTAAAAGGGAATGGATAGCGGACGGCTACTATAGTATTTCCAGTACTGCAGATTGCAGGACGACTTTAGTGACCAGTTTGGCAGCCCCTGCACCAAAGCTGGCTAGAATTTTTTTCAGACAAGACAATCAGCAATGCAATGCAATGCAATGATATGGGTGCAGCTGACTGAAGTGGTATTTTTCATTGTTATCAATTGTAATAGATTTTGAAAAAGATCGATGAACATACAGAAAGCTAAATGTACAGAACTACATTATGGCAAACATTATGGCAAAAATGCAGATCATGTGCAGACTACAACAACCTTTATGTGGTATGTAGGTAACAGAGGCAGTTCTAGGTGCATCTTGGATTTTAAATATCGCATTTGAATAAACACAAAAGTATTGAGAAAAAGCAAAAAAAAAAGCTCGGTGTGCCAATGCCTAGCACACGCCACCACGGGGAGATACAATCGCGCCCTATTTCACTGGGCGCTTTTATATATATATATATATATATATATATATATATATATATATATATATATATATATATATATATATATATATATATATATATATATATTTCTTTTACGGCTGTGCATCTCACTCTCTGAGAAGGATCTTTTTCACTGCATATTGTTCGTCCGTGCCCGCACACACACACACACATTCGTTGTGGTGCAAGGGGTCAACGGCTGGGCTCGGTGGCCTCTTTTATTTTGTGCACTGAGGCATCTTTTGTTAGCAACCGGACTAGATTGCTCACATATAACTGGATTCAAGCAAGTAGGATACAAGATCTCAGGAGAACTAGTGCAGAAAGGAGATCGGAGCAGTGAAGAAATGAAGAACTAGTACATAAAGGTAGACTTGGGAAGGAAGAAGAACAGTAAACTAAGGGAAATGTATTCTGTTCTGATAATTTGTTCGATGCCCTCATCCTCCGTTGCCTTCCTTCCTTTATACTCCTTGTTAGCTTCCCATCTTGGGCTTGCAGTGATGTACATGTCCGGCCCATGGCGAGTATTGGCCCATGTAGCTGACATTCCCCTCTCCTTGAAATGCGGCTTGCCCCCAAGCCGCTGAAGTCGACAATCCCTGAATATCAGTAACTTGAACTTCTTGTCAGCACCATAGCAGCAGAAGGACGGCCATTGTATCTTCTGCAGACCAGCACCAGCAAGAGGGAGATGCAAAAGCACAGGTGGCAGTCCATCATAACATGACCATAGAAGTCGCAGCTTCCCATTTAAAGCGGCATATAGTGTTTGAATCTCTGACATTAGATATGGATGAGCTATGGTCTTTCCTCTTGTCAGAACTATTGTGCTGTAGGCGCCTGTGGGGGTTGGACAGTGTGACCAAATGAAGCCAACTTGAACCCACTGCCGCCACAATGTTTGCTGTCCAGTTCCTTTCTTCATCCTTGAGTGATGAATCACCTGATCACTTCCAGTTTGAGTATGATAGAAACAAGGATGCTGAGCAAAATGAGAAGCAAGCATCGCAATTGTAGTTATGGGATAAGTGCTGAACGTGAGGCATCTCTGGCAGCAAGAAATTCCTGGATCAAATGGCATAAAAACCTTTCCAACCAACAACAAAACTGCATTGGTGTAGCATACTTGCAGTGCTGACCCAGTGACTAAATTTTTCATGTGCAGTTCTGTAGCAAGAATATGACCACCAGTGCGAACCCACTGACAAGAGCAGCCTAAAAATGTACTCTGAATAAATCCAATATCCACCACACTAGCTGAAACAAGAGGTATCGCTTGAAGGCACTCAACATGAAAAGAGATGGCATGGTGAAAGAGGAGTGTGCAGCAGTCCTTTATTATAATGGCTTGTATAGGTGGTAACCAAGGGATTGTCAACAGTATCCATAAAACAGATTCTCTGCAGTTGTGATAGTGGAAGCTAGCACTTTGATCGCTCAAGAGTTCCTCACAAAACACAACAGATTGCAGGATGGTTCTGCAAAAAGGTAGCTGAAACTCCACAGCAAAATTAGATGCACATGACAAACCGTGTGGTGTAACCAGTTGCAATCCTTTTATCACCCCACAGGCTGCACAATAGAAGAACCTTAGCATACACTCGCTCACTGAACAGATAACTACCCAATAAGCATATAACCAAGGTGATAGCCCATTGCTTTGTGGTGGTGGCCATGGAGGCTTGGGCACCATGACACCTTGGGTGAATCCAAACAACAAGCACGGTTCGACTCCATTACCCAAGCACGCAAACTCCATAGGTGGAGGCCATGGTTGCATTAACTGGACTAGATTCCGAGCAAGAGTTCCCTCAGACACCCTCTGAACAGCATGAGTTGCAATGGTTGCAGAACAGAGCGGAACAGCAGCACCATCAACTAAGTATGTATGGGCGAGATTAGCAGTGAAATACCTTGGCTGGTTATGCTCTGCAACGTCCTGGAATACCACAATAGCAGGCCCAAGGGTGGAGCGTGAGTCGATGACAAAGGTAAACTCTTCTGCTACTTCCACTGGATCAGGTATGGGAGGAAACACCAACGCCGCAGCAAGGATCGACGAAGGAGCCGATGCAGTGGTCACTGAATCAGGGGCGCACCCAGCATGGTTGTGACCTGGTGTCGAACACCATGAGGGCGATGTTTGTGCGAGCTCGCTAGGAACCACCTGGGTAATAGCAGGCCACGGCTCCTGAAGCACTCTCTGTCGGAGCTCACCCACCTCGAGCTCGGCCATGTAGAACATCGGGGCCAGCCCATGGTTGTTGTCGCCCCAGCGGGGCATCGCCTCCTCCCAGAGCGCAGCGATGGGGACGTCGGCGAAGTTGCTGTCGCCGGCTGGGCAAATCACCGAACATATGGCCTGCGCTGTCCCTGCAGCCATCACCCAAGCCAGCAGCCCACCACCTGCAACCCCCACAGCATCGGCGCGGAGCGTGGCAGCCGCGGGGGATGCCTGGCCATCACGACCGACGGCTCGGTCGAGCGGCGCGTCGAAGTTGTTGACGCCGGACTCCGGGTCGTCGTCGAGGGAGCCATCGTAGCCACCGAGTGGGGTGGCACGGAGCACACACATGACGGGGCCGAGGCAGACACAGTGGAGAAGGCCGGGGTCGTCGGGCGCGAAGTCATCGTGGAGCCGCTGTATGTTCACGCCGACGAAGATGCGGCCGCTGGCACCCATCCCCTCGGCGCGGATGATGGGGCGCCGCTCCTGCTTGGTGCATGCAGCAAGGAAGAAGGGCTGCGCCTCCATCTGCACTAGCAACACGGATGGGGAGGCACAGAGAGGCCTCCAGCGGTGGGAAAGCACCGCCGTGCGCGCGGCATCCTTGATGGGGAGGCGAGAGACGATGTCGCGAAGGAGCACGTCTGGAAGGAGGCTGAGGCGGTCGAGGTCGACGATGTCGTCGAGCGCGGCGGCTAGGCGGTGAGGACTCTCCGCGGCATCGAGCATGGGAGCGGGTTCGTGGACGATGTCGAGTAGCGCGACGGGGACGTTGGAGGTGAGGCCGTGCTCGTTGCGGATCTGGGCGGAGCCGAAGACATCGATGGCGGAGAGGTCGAGGTCGCGCTCCTCCGGGTCATGGGCAGGCTGCTCGAACAGCCCTCCCCAGTTGTCCAGGACCACCTCGGCGTCGGACGCGAGCTCGAGGGAGATGTCGGCGCCGTCAGCGGCGTCGGTGGCAGCCGACTCCTCCAGGATGTGGGCAGGCTGCTCGAACAGGTTGCCCCAGTTGTCGGCAACCATGGGTTGCGCCTTGCAGTGCTGCTCGACAGAGTCGTTGCCCCCTTCGAAGAGCCCGCCCCAGTTGTCGGCGACCACCAGGGCATCGAACTGCGTGGTGGTGGTGCACGCGGACGTCGCAGCGTCAACGGTGAGCTGCTCCGGGTAGGCGAGGTCAGACTCGAGCACGGAGCCGAGGCACGACGACTTGGAGCTGTGGGGCAGCGCGATGGCGACCGTCTGGACGGCGTCGAGCGGCGCGACGGGGTTGGTGGAGGTGACGAGCGCGTCCACGGGGACGGCGCCAGAGTCGTCGTTGCAGGAGGAGGGAGCGCATCCGCGTGCGAGTTGAGGTCCCAACGAGCATCTGCCTCATCGAACCTCCTGTGGATCTCGTCGAGGAAGGACTGGAGAGAAGGAGAGATCTCCGTATGGGGATTCATGGTGCTAGGGTATCGAGAATCAACCCGTCTCTGATACCAATTGTTAGCAACCGGACTAGACAAGCAAGTAGGATACAAGATCTCAGGAGAACTAGTACAGAAAGGAGATCGGAGCAGTGAAGAAATGAAGAACTAGTACAGAAAGGTAGACTTGGGAAGGAAGAAGAACAGTAAACTAAGGGAAATGTATTCTGTTCTGATAATTTGTTTGATGCCCTCATCCTCCGTTGCCTTCCTTCCTTTATACTCCTTGTTAGCTTCTCATCTTGGGCTTGCAGTGATGTACATGTCCGGCCCATGGCGAGCATTGGCCCATGTAGCTGACATCTTTCGCAGCTGACAGCCGTGTATCTGCCCGTGGAGGCAATGGAGCGGGCCGGATTTCGCTTAATAAACTCGTCTATTCCTAATTAATTCGCCCGTATGGTACTAATCAAACGCACCAGCGGTGGAACCGTGGAACCAGCAATTTGGTTAGAGTTTGGGAGGTCGGTTTCGCGGAAGGGAAGAGAAGGAGTGGGGATACCTGGTCCTCGTCGCCGGCGAAGAGACCAACGAAGGGCCCCGGCAACTGGCGTAGGGCGGCGGCGGCGGCGGGGGCGGGCGGCGGGCGATGGGCGGCGCAGAGAGAGAAGGGAGAGAGGGCGCACGCGTCGTGAGGTGAAAGGATGCGACGGGCGGCTGTAGCCCAGTCCGGACTTGTTCGGCCCAAGGGAGCGCACCCGCACGGGCCTTCTGGGCCGTTCGTCGCTCATTTCTGTTGCAATTTCCTTTTTTTCCTCATTTCTTTTTTTCTCTTTCTTTATTTATTGTTTATTATTCTTCTTGATTTTATAGTTATCCTCCCCACGGGAGAGTAGGCTAGGGGAACATTAGTTTTTGTCCCCGAAGTGAAAGGGACTGTATTAAAACTCGACACGGTACATCCCATATTACATACGGGAAAATCTAAAATTAAAAGCGTACAATAGTCTATCCAGATTTTTCGTTCCCTAATGGTTTTTTTCACGAGCACAACCTCGTTGAACACTAAAGTCAGAGTGCAGTTCTTATGCCGAATCCAATGATCACCCTAAAACATTGAACATGCCGCAAGATTCAACGTTTTGTAACAAATCCAAAACGTATCTAAATCGATGAAAGAACATCGATAGTTGCATTGTTGGGTACAGCATAGGATGCAGAATCATTACCTTCAAACTTTGATTTCCTCTCCGCGACTATCGATGATGAGATCGATGACCTGGAGTAATTTTCCTTGTTGAGAGTGTCCAAGAACACCCCTCCCCTTGCTGATAATAGCCACAAATTGGCCGCCTGTTGATGAAATTAACGCCTGCAATGGCAATCTCGTCGTGACAATCACCGAAGTCATCTAGATAACAAGATCTCGACCAAAAATCATCTGATTTCGCCAGCAAATTTATTTGGACTAAATCCTGAACAAACTAGATATGAAAACTACGAAAAAAAGAGATGGGCCCCCCTTCTTCTTATCACCGGTGGATCACCGGATAGGAAGAAGGAGAGGGACCCTAGGCGGAGGCAACAGTGGAACAATAGTTTTAAACTAGCAAATATATAACCAGTTGCGTCATTATCTAAAAACTGCTTATGCACCTTCGATCGAGTTTATAAAAAGTAGCTCTCTTAAATTTCACTTTAATTTTTTATTTATGTTATATTATATTATTTATAATTATCAACTTATAATTATTGAATAATGAATTTCATTATAAAACTTAAAAATATCAAATTTGTATTATAATAGTTAAAAATGTTAGCCTAATTATTGGAATCATGATATGTGTACACACCTTATAAACTAGATCGGAGTGAGTATAATGAGTGCAAGGTGCTAATAAGGATTAATCGTGTATGAACAATTGGCTGGAGAATAGCTCACCTTAAATATGTAATTATTATGTGGTTAAAAAAGGTGAAAGACGAGCCATATGTCGTGACAGCACATGGACTCGGACAATCAGGCCATAGCATGATTTGGCCAATGTCGACGAAATATGGTCGGCAGTCTACCTAGGGTATGCCCAAGGTAGTAGATTATCGGCAGACAGATGCGCAAGCCCTAAAACAAGACGGTGACGCAAGACAGACACGAGGTTTTATCCAGGTTCGGCCGCCAAGAAGGCGTAATACCTACGTCCTGCGTCTGATTTGTATTGCTGTATATCAATGAGAGATGTTTTTTAGAGGGGTCCCCTGCCCGCCTTATATAGTCTTGGGGCAGGGTTACAGATCTGGAAACTAATCCTAGTCAGTTACAATTGCCATATGTGGCCGGATAAGGATTCCTATTCTAACCGACTAAGATCCTGCTTGGTCACCAAATCCGCCTTGATTCCTTGTGCGGGACTCCGATCAGGTTAACTGGGCCGCACGTCGTCTTTCGAGTGGACTGAACCCATCGATCCGGGCCAACCCAAGCTTAGCCGTAAGGGTATAGGGGTTAATACCCCCACAGTTAATCCCCAAGCATCATACATTATGCTGCGACACGCCATTTTGACCTTCTTCGACAAGTGAGGCTTGAACCCTTGATGCCTCCGACCACCGTCATCACCGGAGAAGTAGGTTGTCCGAAGAATGTATGGTGCTCTTAAGAAAAAGAAAAAGATTTCTTGTCCTGAGAAGTGTGCCCACTTGTATTTCTGAAAAGAAATGTAAGTGATCTTGAAGCTTAGCGTCCTTGAACATCAGAAGCGTAGGGGTCGAAAAACAAACACATTCATCGCAAGGTGAAGTGTGCCCACTTAGTCCCCGAGCCTGGTAGTAGGTGACGTAGGCACGTGGTGCCAGGGTCTTAAAAAAGAATTCCTAGATTAGTTGAAAACCAAATTGCCGCACAGGCAAAACAAGATGCACCGGCAGGTGCATCGTACCGACGTAGTCCCCGAGTTTGCTGGAAGACGAAACATGAGCCTTGTAGCAAGGTCTAAAGAAATGTCTCTTAACTGTATGTGAGTACGAATCACATGTAGCCAAGGAGAACCATTATTCAAGCAGTGGTCGGGGCAGTCCCCGAGCATATTATTAATCCTTACGATTATTCAAAGCACAGGGGTCGAGCAGAGAAACACATTCACCGCAAGGTGAAGTGTGCCCACTTAGTCCCCGAGCCTGGTAGTAGGTGACGTAGGCACGTGGTGCCAGGGTCTCGAAATAATTTCCGCTGACGTTGAAAATCCAATTGCCGCACAGGCAAAACAAGATGCACCGGCAGGTGGATCGTACCGACGTAGTCCCCGAGTTTGCTGGAAGGCGAAATATGAGCCTTGTAGCAAGGTCTAAAGAAATGTCTCTCAACTGTATGCGAGTACCAATCACATGTATTCGAGGAGAGCAAACTCCGAATAGTGGTCGGGAAAGTCCCTGAGCACGGCAGTGGTCATAGCATTTACTGAGTACGGTAATGGTTGGAAAAGTTACCGTGGTCGGAGTATTCCCCGAGCAAGGGAATGGTCCGGTCAGTCCCCGAGCACAGTAGTGGTCTAGGCGATCCCCAAACACAGTAGTGGTCTGGGCAATCCATTACCGCATGTGCCGCTTGTACTATTATTTGCTGTATTTATTTGTCGCCATACTCTGTCAAGTCCAAACTGACACGTCTTGGTCAAAAAAGCAAACATGTATAGCACGGCATTCGGCCCTCTTACTCTTTCTGTCAAATTGTAGCTTGGCACCTGTATAGAGGTGCGTCAGTGTGGGCCCTCTGACTTTATCAGCGAAGAGGTGCGTACACTGTAAACGAAGGGGCGTGTTTATTGGCATAGATCTCGAGGTGGTGTGAACAACCGTCCGCTGCGCGTGCGCACGTCTCCCAAGAAACTCGGGCGAATGAAATGACGGAACTCTTCGTTATTTATAATGTAGATCTGGCAAGCTACTGTCACCGTTCCCCATTGTCATTCGCCGCCGCCACCTTCGTCTTCCTCTTGCCAAACCCTATTCCTCCGATAAACATCGCCAAATCCCCTCGCCACCGCATCCAATCCCCTAGAAAGGACAGAGTAATGGCGAGGAGAGACGCCCAGAAGAAAGGCGGTATCATGGCGAAGGAGTGGTGGAAATCGCGGAGCAACGAGCAGACCATCGAAGACCTCATCGCCATGGGGGTGCTCCACAACAAGGCACTCGCTGGATGGCGCGCACCGGAAGGAGAAAGCTTCCCCGATCCACAACCAGGTGAAATTGTCGTTTTCGAAGATTTCTTCAAACGGGGTTTTGGGATTCCAGTGCACCCTTTCCTTCAGGGTCTCTGCTTGTACTATGAGATTGGGATTTGCAATCTGCATCCCAACTCGATTCTTCTCGTCTCCACCTTCATCCATCTCTGCGAGGTGTATGGTGGCTTCCAGCCCCATTTCGACCTCTTTCGCCACCTGTTCTGTCTTCGGAAGAAAGGGAGCGGTGGCTCGAAGATCGCCGGAGGCGTCTACCTGAACCTGCATGATGGCATGAAGGCTCAATACCTGCACTGTCCTTGGAACACCTCATTGGACGAGTGGTACAAGAAGTGGTTCTACATCCATGAAGAACCGAACACTATCACTCTGTGCGACGTGGGGCTAATTCCAGAGAAGAAAAATAGCTGGTCGGAGAAGCCCGAGAACTTGGAGCAGATCGCCGAACAGCTCGGGATGATCTCGTGGGGAAGGCTTGACGGCCCAAGCGTGGTCGGCAACTTCATCAGCCGAAGAATTTAGCCCTGTCAGAAAAGGATTCATCCTGGCTTCGAGTACCAAGGAGGCGCGGATCCAACAAGGACCAGGAAAGAGCCGCTCAACAAGATGGAAATCAAGGCCAGGATTGGAGAGCTGTTCAACCTGGCCGATCCCAATTATGTCGCGCTGAACGCCATCGAGCACGCGTTCAAGCTGGCTCGACCTCCCCCAAAGGTAAATGACGCCTCCTTTTAACTGTAGAGTCGTGTTGTAGCAAGAAAATAAATGCTTGCCCTCATTTTGTGTCTCAGTGCAATGGTCGTGACCGGGCAGAAGTGTTCGTGTCGCCTCCCCCCGGTGTAGAATGGCCGCAAGCTACTGGCCTAGCCACCCAGACCAGCGCCAGGACCGACGACGTTCACTGGGCGGTGCTCGAGACTGTAGAGGACGCCTCGACCAGAGCCGCTGGCAAACGCCCGGCTGCCAGCAAACGACGCCAAGCCATCTTCCCCCTGTCGGACGACGAAGCGGAGGATGCGGACATCTTCCGGCTCGTCCCCCGAAAGAGGAGAAGGCAGGTGGGACCGACGGAGCAGGGTGGCTCCTCTGGGCCAGCAGTGGTCACAACACCGACCACTGCAACACAGAGGACAGACGAAGGAAACGTCAAGCATCATACCCCGACGCCTGTACCGGAGGTAGAAAGAGTCCCGTCGGAAACTGCCGAGCAAGCGGAGCAGGGGCGGTCGAGGAGACGTTCCTTCGCCACATCATTCCGCAAGTCGAAGCTGTAAGTATCTATATTTTTTATGTAAGCTTGCATTTTGCATTGGATACTATTATCTTCTGAATTTGTCTCTGATACATTAGATCGGCATCCACCGAGAGCCCCGACCAGCTAGCTAGGTGCGGCACGTCTTCGCCAACAACGGCGGGTCAAACTGCCCAGCAGCCAGCCATAGAGGAGCCCATGGCAAGGACTCCGCCTGGGCCTCAGCAGGCGGACGACCAGACGCCAGACCCCGAGCAACTGGTCAAGAAGACAACCGAACAGAGTACAAGTACTCCGAGCACGAACTCTGCTGAGGCGGATACCATGGCGCCAAGGGAGCTGGATCTAGCCGAGGAGCAGCAGCCAGAAGTGGCCCAGAATGTTTTTGCCGACGCGACGGCTCGTGGGAAAACCCTGGTGGTCGTGGAGTCTGCAAACTCCAGACCAGCGCCGCCCCCCGAACAGGAGGCTGAAGAAGAAGAAGTGGAAGAGGTCCTGGGCCGTCCCCAAGATAGGCGACAACATGTATATGTGTCGCGCTATCGGAACGACGAATGGGTCATGCACGAGGAAATCCCAGAGGTCGAAGAGACCTTAAGGGTCGAACGGGCGGCCAAGCGTCTGGTGATAGAAGTCTAGGTATATTTGGCTTGAGTCCTTGACCCTTTTGCGTAGTCGAACTGTCTGACGTAGCTTGTCTATATGCAGGACTTGATGAAAACTGCAAGATACCGAAAAAGGTGCTTCGACCAGATAGAAGGAATCACGACGACCAATAAAGAGCTGACGGCTGAAGTGGAACGCTTACGGCGCCAACTTGAAGCCGCCGACCAGGAGAGGACAGACCGAGAAGCACAAAACAAAAACCTGGTCGGCCAGCTCAATAACAAAGAGCGGGAAAGAACAAGTAAGTTTTCACCGTATCATAGCAAGTACAAGACTTGTGTTATTGTGTTCTCGGCAGTGACAGCTGTAATTCAGGTTTAGAAGCTGAAATGACCCGCCTCCAGGGGGAAAATAGCCGTGTGACCGCAGAATGTGGTCGCCTGAAGGAGGACAACGAGAAACTGGCACGCAGCCAGTCTAAACTCCAAGACCACACTACCAGAATGAAGGAGGACCTAAAAAGTAAGCATTCCAGATCACTTCTCTCATTCCCACCTTGCCTTGTTGTGTCATCACGTTTGATGTCTTATACTGCGTTCAGTTTTGAAAGTCAATGCCAAGAGGCACCTAGAGGCCGTGATCAAGGAGCGTGACGACTGGAAGGCACGATGCCTCAAGGCCACCGAGGAGCGAGACACGTGGAACAAGCGATGCCAAGAAATGGCAACTGGTATTGTGCCCGTCCTCGACCTTATCGATCCGGTGCTCACGGAAGAAGAACTAAGGACGCCCCAGCTTGGACTGGTCGAGAGATGCAGACAAGCATGGGGATGATTTCAAGAATTCGTGAAGGAGGCGGGTGAGTACACGGGTGCCCATGTGCTAAGCATGGTGCGTGCTCACTACCCCCTGATCGATCTCAAACGCCTGGAGACTGGGTACTCGAAGGAGATAGACCCAGACAAGGTAGAAGAGCTTCGGACGGCCCAGCTGGACTTGTCGTCAAAGATAATTGGCGATATTAACCTATGTGGAGGTGGGACAGCACCTGTACAGGGTATGCCATCGACGAGCCAGCCGGAAATGCCATCATCTATAAGCCAACCAACGAAGCCTGCGGTCTCGACCAGCCAGGCACCGGCAGGGCCATCCCCTTCAGCTCGACCAGCTCAATAGTCCCCAAGACTCGAGTAGGGTATCAGAGGAGGCGAGCAGCAAATGCCATGCGCCCCGACTAGCCAATGTAATAAGCTTAGAGCTGTAGAAGGAGGACATAGTTGTGTTATTGTAAACTGGAGCCTCTTCAGGCAAGCTTGTAATAACATAACTGTATATCATTATAAGCTCGTTTGCTTTATACAAAACGTATTTAAGCTTGAAATTTTTTGTTGGTGTAACTAAGTGGGAACGTGTTAACGTTCTGTTTAGTTGTACCGTTTTGCTCGACACATCATCCCGAAAAGTTTGTGCGGCCCTAGTTTGGCATGTGGTCAGAGTGTGAGGTACTATGACCTGTGCACACGTGGACGCAGACAAGTCAAACCAAGGGGGACCTGCCGATCACCCGCAACGTAGAGAGCGGATCCCGTGCACGTGTTGGGAGGAACCGGAGACAGGGCCTGCTCCAAAAACCATAGAAGGAGTGGTGGTCGGCTTGTACTGGCTAAGTTAGAATAGCCATAAAATTCGGAGTGACACATTAGAGTGGTCGGAGAAATCATAATTGCTTTATTAAAGTAAATCAAAAATACAAGTAGAGTGCATATCTCAGTGGTTAAGCATAGAAATGTCTAAGCTTGTCGATGTGCCACGAGTTTGGTACGTCCGTGCCATCCAGGTGAGCTAACCTGTAAGACATTGGACGTGTGACTTCCTTGATCATGAAGGGTCCCTCCCATGGGGTTGCAAGTTTGTGGACACCAGCCTGGTTCGTCTTCCACTTCAGGACTAAGTCCCCGACCACGAAGAAACGCTCTTTAACGTTCCTGTTGTAGTACCTGCGCAAAACAGCAAGGTATTTGGCCGTGCGCACACAAGAATCGAGCCTTTTCTCCTCTGCGCTGTTGACTTCTAGCTCCCGTACTTCATTGACCTTGCCCTCGTCGTAGTTCACTACCCGTGCTGATCTAAAAGCTATATCTGGTGGGAGGACTGCCTCGGCGCCGTAAACCATAAAGTATGGTGAGACGCCGGTGTTACGACTGGGCTGAGTCCGGAGGCCCCAGACCACAGCTGGCAACTCCTTAAGCCATCTTCCAGGAGCTTTATCGTTTTCTCTGTACATCCTCTTCTTCAATGCGTCCAAGATCATGCCATTTGCCCGCTCGACTTGTCCATTAGCTCTAGGGTGCGCCACCGAGACGTATTTTACAACTATGCTCCTTTCATCGCAGAAGTCCCAAAAAGCATTCCCGGTGAATTGAGTACCCAGATCAGTAATGATGCTGTTGGGTACGCCGAAACGGTGGATGACCTGGTCGAGGAACATGACAGCCTTCTCTGAGGATGCCTGTACCAAAGGCATGTATTCTATCCACTTAGAAAATTTGTCAATTAGCACGAAGACGCATGTAAATTTTCCAGGAGCCGGTTTGAAAGGCCCGATCATGTCCAATCCCCAGCACGCGAAGGGCCAAGATGCTGGAATCGTTTGAATCTCATGTGCTGGTACATGGGTTCTCTTGGCGAAGAACTGACAACCCTCACAGCGGCGAACTAACTTCTCTGCGTTGGCTACTGCTGACGGCCAATAGAACCCTGCTCGGAAAGCCTTACCGACCAGTGTTCTTGAGGCCGCGTGGTTGCCACAGGAGCCAGAGTGGATTTGGTCCAGGAGATGCTCACCTTCCTCCTGGGTTAGACACTTCATCAAGATTTCCTCCTTTGCATTTTTGCGCCATAACTTGCCATCGACGAGCAGATACTGCTTACTGTGACGCATCAGTCGCTCGTTTTCTGTTCGATCAGTATAACCGCTGCCATCTGTTAAATACTTAATGAAAGGTGTCCTCCAGTCTGGCTTATGAGTGGTCGGAAGTGGCTCGGTTGTGCTTGTTGCCGGGACCGTAGCCACTAGCTGCTGGTCTGGAGCTTTGTCAACCGTAGAATCTTTGTTTTCGATGGAAGGCGTGAGCAGGTCTTGGACGAATACGCCATGTGGGATTTTGGCTCGGGATGATCCTAACTTTGACAACGCATCCGCTGCCTGGTTCTTGTCCCGGACCACATGTATGTACTCGATGCCATAGAACCTACCTTCTAGCTTTCTTATTGATTTGCAGTATGCGTCCATCTTTTCGCTGGTCGTGTCCCAGTCCTTGTTGAGTTGGTTGATGACCAGAGCCGAGTCTCCGTAGACATAGAGACATTTAACACCAAGCTCAACCGCAATGCGTAAACCATGCAGGCATGCTTCATACTCGGCTGTGTTATTAGATGCTGGGAAATAAATCCTGAGGACATACCGAAGTTGCTCCTTGGATGGTGACACGAAAAGAACTCCTGCTCCTGCACCGTCAATGTTAAGAGAACCGTCGAAGTACATCGCCCAATATTCGTCGGATCCCGGAGAGGCAGGCGTGCTTAAGTCTGTCCACTCGACGATGAAATCTACGAGTGCCTGAGACTTGATTGTAGTACGGCTTGCAAATTCCAAGGAAAAGGGGCATAGCTCCATTGCCCATTTGACGATGCGTCCGTTCGCATCCTTATTGCGAATGATGTCCCTCAAAGGATACTCGGTCATGACCACCACACGATATCCGTCGAAGTAATGTCTCAACTTTCGGGATGTTATCAGTATGGCGTAGAGCAGTTTCTGAATCTGTGGGTACCTGGTCTTGGATTCGTTGAGTACCTCACTAATGAAATAAATTGGCCGTTGTACCTTGTAGGCGTGGCCCGGCTCGTCGCGCTCGACCACGATTGTAGTGGAAACCACCCGATCGGTTGCCGCAATGTAAAGTAGGAGAGTTTCGTCTTCTCTGGGAGCAGTAAGTACCGGGGGTGATGTGAGGTATTCTTTTAGTTGCATGAAAGCAGCGTCTGCTTCCTCCAACCACTCAAACTTCTCGGATGCTTTGAGCAGTTTGAAGAACGGTAGCCCTTTTTCTCCTAACCTTGATATGAAACGGCTTAGAGCGGCCATGCATCTGGTAAGCTTCTGGACATCTTTCACCTTTTTTGGGGGCTTCATGTCTAAGACAGCTTTGACCTTCTCTGGGTTAGGGCGTATGCCATCGTAACTGACGATGTTGCCGAGCAGTATGCCAGAAGGAACGCCAAAGACGCACTTCTTTGGGTTTAATTTCCATTGGAACGTATTGAGGGCTGCAAAGGTGCGTTCCAGATTGTCAACGAGGGTACGTACTTCCTTGGTTTTGACAACTACATCGTCAACATAAGCCTCGACGAGGCCGTCTGTTATCTCGTCGTTGAGGCAGGCCTGTATAGCGCGCTGGTAGGTAGCTCCGGCGTTTTTGAGCTCGAACGACATAGTCGTGTAACAGTAGGCACCGAAAGGCGTGATGAAAGATGTCTTAATCTGGTCATCCTTTTTGAGAGCGATCTGGTGATAACCAGAGTAGCAATCGAGAAAGGAGAGCAGCTCGCAACCGGCGGTTGAATCTACGACCTCGTCTATGCGAGGTAAGCCGAAGGGGTCCTTAGGGTAGTGTTTGTTGAGATCAGTGTAATCAACGCACATTCTCCATTCATTATTCTTTTTGCGTACAAGAACCGGGTTGGCTAACCATTCCAGATGATACACTTCTTTGATAAATCCGGCTGCCAAAAGCCGTGTAACTTCTACCCTAATCGCCTCCTTCTTGTCACGAGCGAACCATTGTAGCTTCTGCTTGATTGGTTTGGCCTTGCTGTTGACATTTAAGGAGTGCTCAATCAAGTTCTGAGGTACACCGGGCATGTCAGAAGGTTTCCATGCAAACACCTCCACGTTGTTCCTCAAGAACCTGACGAGCGCGTCTTCCTATTTGGGATCCAGGTTGGCCCCGATGAGGGCCGTTTTGCTGGGATCGCCATCGACCAGCTGGATCGTCTTGTGCTCCTTGGACCTAATGTTCTTGCGCGGAGACTCGAGTTCTGGGATCTCCAGGTGGTCGGCCGAGGTTTTCTTAGCGTCGAGCATGGTCTCGGCCATGCGAATAGAGAGATCGTGGGCCTCTGCTATTTTGAAGCTGTCGTCCTCGCAGGTATAAGCTGCATATACGTTGCCCCTGAGGGTTAAAACTCCTTTCTCGGTAGGCATCTTGAGCACCAGATACCTGTAATGAGGTATGGCCATGAACTTGGTGAGCGACGGTCGACCAAAAATAGCATGGTAGGTGCCATCGAAGTCAGCGACCACGAAGTTGACGTAATCAGTGCGGAAGTGGTCCGGGGTCCCGAATTGCACGGGTAGCGTGATCTGCCCGAGAGGTGTAGAGCTCTGTCCGGGGAAAATGCCCCAGAACTGTGCTTCGTATGGCTTCAGGTCTGCCTTGGATATTTTCAGGGCGGGCAGGCTGTTCTTAAATAGTATATCAATGGAGCTGCCACCGTCAATCAGTACCCTATCGAACTGAACTTTGTTGATACAAGGATCAAGGACCAGGGGAAAACGCCCTGGCTCAGGTATGGTGGCCCATTGGTCCTTCCTGCTAAAGTAGATTTCACGGTGAGACCACGGAGGAAGCCGCGGATCAGTAAGAAGGTTGTCGCTCTTTGCCACGTTCAAGCAAGCGCGGGCGAGCAGCTTGCGTTCTCGTTTGGTCTCAATGGACACCTTGCCGCCGATGATGGTGTGCACGCGATCAGTCGGCTTGACATATTTATGACGAGGGTCTGCATCGTCGTCGTCGTTGTCCTCGTTGCGCTGTTCCCCCACGTCATTAGGCTTGTCGGACACATCCGGAGCCTATTGACGCGTGTAGATAGTCTTGAGGACGCGGCAATTCTCCATGGTGTGGTTCGACTTGGGATGGAGCTAGCAGGGCCCCTTCAATGCTTTGGCGTAGTCGTCCTCGTAGTTACGACGTCCACCGCCCTTTTTCACGGTATTGACCTCGCCATCGTCTTCCCGAGCACGCTTGCTCCTGTAATCGTCACGGCAGTTGCGCCGCTGATTACGTTGGTCACGGTGGTCGCGGGAGTCGTTGCGCTGGTTGCGGCGGTCAAAATTGTCGTTCCGACCACGGTTGCCGCGGTAATCGTCGCGGCGTGGAGGGTGGTCGGAGCGTGGAACCCTTGCTGCTTCTTCGACGATTATCTTTTTAGCGTCGTCAGCGTCTGTGTATTTCTTAGCGGTGGCCAAGAGCGCTGTGACTGATTCAGGTCTTTTCCGGAGGAGTTTGTCTCTTAGGGCGTCGTGGAAGCGGAGGCCGGTGACGAAAGCCTCGATTGCTTCATTGTCGGAGATTGATGGGACCTTGATGCGCATCTCTGAGAAACGCCGAACGTATTCGCGTAGTGGTTCGTCTTTCCGATCTCGAATCCGTTGCAGATCGTACTTGTTGCTGGGTTGTTCACAAGTAGCGATGAAATTGTCGATGAAGGCCTGCTTGAGCTCCTGCCAAGAGTCAAAATAATTTGCCGGCAAGCTGACCAGCCATTGGTGACCTGCATGACCAACAGCGACTGGGAAGTAGTTAGACATGACGTGCTCGTCAGCCATGGCTGATCGGCACGCAGTTTCGTAGAGCATGACCCATAATTCAGGGTTTTCCTTGCCGTCGTACTTCTGAAGTTTCTCGAGCTTAAAATTCTTGGGCCATATGACTTGGCGAAGGTGTGGAGTGAACTGCTTCAGACCCGGCGGGCCGTGGGTGGTGTCATACTCCATACGGCGATAGCTTTCATGGGATGCACGATCGTTGGCTCTCTGGTTGATGCGAGCACATAGATCACGTCCACCGAGGTAATGGCGGAGATCGTTATTGCCGTCGCGGCGATCTCGATTGCCATCTGGACTGGCTCTGCGACCGTGGTTATCACGGCGATTGTCGCGGTTATCTCGGCGGTTGTCACCTCGAACGTCGTGATGGTTATCCTCTCGGCGACGGTTTTCATCCCGACCACCATCATGACCACCGTTTCCGCCTTGACGGTTGTCCGACGGGTCATTGTTGCATGAGCCACGTCGGTTGAGCGGCTGTGAGCGACTTGAGTATTGGCGGCTGTAGCTTGATTCCACTGAAACGGATGGGGCCCGGGCTTGATTCATCTCTGCGGTCTGAGCCATAGCAGCCGTCAGATAAGCTTGTATGTCATCATGGACTGCTTGGGTTTCGGGAGTGTTGGGCAGCCGCTGCATTGTCGCCATGGCGACGGCTACGTTGGCGCTTGGGGTCTTGAAGACTTGCTTGTCCCCCACCCTGTCGAAAGCATTGTTGAGATCACGCGGTTGGACCCTTATGCGTCGTGCCTCCTGGTCTGCTTCAGCTTCGATTTGCCGGCGATTAAACCGGTCAATATTGCGTGCTTCGCGCGCAGTCTTTTCTTGTTCTGTTTCGCCAACTGCTGGCGGCTCGTCATTGCTGACAACATGGATCAAATCCCCTCGTCTTGGCGGGAAAGATGGAAATTGGGGGAAACCCGGGGCGTGGTCTGGTAGATCCAGATCGTATTGGACGCCTTCATCTTCGTGACGCTGAAGCTCGGTGTGGACAGATGCGTTGGATGCGATGCCAGATGAGGAGCTGGAGTCGCCCTCTCGGACTGTGTGGATGGATCCTTCTTGATAATCTTCAATCCGGACCATGTTGACGATGTTGCAAGGCTTTGGCTGAAATCGGTGTATAGGACACAGATCCGAGCAGCGTCATAGATTGTACGCGTAGCTGGAGGCAGCATTTTGCAGGCCGTAGGGCTGGACCTGGTGGTTCTCCGTCGGGACTTCGTACTCGCAGAGTCGAAGACTCGTTGCAAGGGCTGGCTGGCGACGAGCGAAGCGCCCCTCAGGAGTAGACACGACCACGAGATCTGTTCCAAGTCGCGCAGGACGACTGGTCCGAGCTGGTCGGATAGATCTATTGTGGGGAGCTGTTACCTGCTCATTGGGTTGGCTTTGAACCGTACTTACCAGAGCTAGGGTTTCAGCGAGTTTGATGCCGACCCGATCGATAGAGTCGAGTAGGTCGGTGTTGTCGATCTGCTTGCCTCTGTAGCGGGGAAGCGGATGACGGGTTGTCGGCGTGGCTGTAGGCGTGGTCGGAGCCAGATGTACCGTGGTCGGAGCCAGATTCATCGTGGTCGGAGCCGTGTTCACCGTGGTCGGAGCCGTGTTCACCGTGGTCGGAGCCGTGTTCACCGTGGTCGGAGCCGTAGCCGATGCAGGTGAAGTAGTCGTCGGCGCAGGTTGGATCCACGCCTCCTCCGTGGCCTTGGCGATGGAGTCGTCGGGGCCGGTAGTCTAGGTGATCTGGCCGACGGTGAACGTGAGGCCGTTGGGCGTAGCCATGAAGCCGGAGATAATGACCATCTTGTTTGCCTGGAGAGCAGTACGCACACCCCCTACCTGACGCGCCACTGTCGACGAAATATGGTCGGCAGTCTACCTAGGGGTATGCCCAAGGTAGTAGATTATCGACAGACAGATGCGCAAGCCCTAAAACAAGACGGTGACGCAAGACAGACACGAGGTTTTATCCAGGTTCGGCCGCCAAGAAGGCGTAATACCTACGTCCTGCGTCTGATTTGTATTGTTGTATATCAATGAGAGATGTTTTTTAGAGGGGTCCCCTGCCCGCCTTATATAGTCTGGGGGCAGGGTTACAGATCTGGAAACTAATCCTAGTCAGTTACAATTGCCATATGTGGCCGGATAAGGATTCCTATTCTAACCGACTAAGATCCTGCTTGGTCACCAAATCCGCCTTGATTCCTTGTGCGGGACTCCGATCAGGTTAACTGGGCCGCACGTCGTCTTTCGAGTGGACTGAACCCATCGATCCGGGCCAGCCCAAGCTTAGCCGTAAGGGTATAGGGGTTAATACCCCCACAGCCAACCACAAAGGTCCTAGGGGCGCTAGATTAACCTAGGGCAGTCCATTGCTATTGCACGTGTAATACCTCTGCACTCCATGGAGTCAATATTTAGAACCAATATTCTCGCCAAGGGCGTTAACTTTGAAGGAGGGTGTTAGCCCTAAAGCAGAAGACAATGTAATATCCCGGCCTGTTAGTGTTCTGGTTTCAACCTGTCGTGGGCCATGTGTCGTGTTTTTGTAGAATGAATCTCATTTGGGCTGTTTAAATAGTTTCAGGCTAATTTATAATCCATGTCATTTCAATGTAGTACTTTTAAGTTAACCATTTTACATTAGGTGACAAGAAAAGTATAAGAGAGGTGCTATGCCTACGTGAGATGGATCATAAGCAATTTTACAGCACTTTTGGAGTTTGGACGCATTGGTGTTTCGAGTTCTCATTAGCCCTCGGATTGTCTTGCGATTTGTGCTTTCAATGAGACTTCCCTTATGACGTGTGTGAAGTAGGGTTTTGGGATTTAGTCTAAAATAACTGGATTTTGGTGAAATTCATCTGTCTCAATAAAACTTCAAACAACATCATAACGATCTAAAATTGCGGCCCAATTCAAATTTTTAGGCAGTCAAGTCTAGACTTCAAATAAACCCATAAGTTCTTCCTTGTATTAAAAAAATATAATTCATTCGGTTCCTCTTGTGTCTTTTCATCAAATTTTGATAAAAAATCAGCTAAATATTAGCTAAATTCGAACAACATCGCATAGATGGTAGTCCCTTTGTGTTCCAAATTATAAGTTATTATGACTTTTCTAGATACATCGTTTTTACTATGTATCTAGAAACGATAATGCTTCAACACGGACGTCCGTCCATCAAGACGCTGCGCGCCACACTCTGCCTCGCCGCTTTCCGCCTGCGCTGCTCGCTCCCACCTGCGACGCGTGCCTTGCCCGCGACACTTGCTCCCTCCCGTCGCTTGCCCCGCCCGTCACGCGCCCGGCCAGCGCAGATTCGACCCGCGCGTCACGTGACCCGGCCGCCGCGGCCATCCCTTGCCGCGCCCCATCTTGCGTGCGCTGCCTCTACTCTCCCCATCTCTCACTCTCTATCTCGCGTCCACTGACAATAGAGCGTCTTCCCGGCCACTTCCCCAACCCCCAACGTCACTGGGATGCCTCGCCGTAGCCGCCCCTGCCGAGCCAAGGGCACCAACGAACGCGGCGGGATGCTAGTGGTGCTCATGCGCCACCGCTCGCCGCCGGCTCCCACCTTGACGGTTGAAATCAACCGGCCCAGGCCTCTCCCTCCCCTATGTTGCAAATGTATAAGTATGTTGCAATTATTTCATAAGGATGTTGCAAAAGTAGATCGAGGATGTTGCACATATTACATATGTTGCAAGTGTTTTAGAGGCATGTTGCAAGCGTTTGTCCAAAATATTTTATCTAGACGTATGTTACAAGCGTTTTGATGTGGATGTTGCAAATGTTTCATACATATGTTACAATAGTATATTTCAAATATTTAATCTATTTCAATCTTATGTTGCAGCAAGTTTTTTATGTTGCAAGTTGCAAGTGTTTTATCTGGATGTTGCATATGTTTTACATATATGTTGCAAGTGTATGTTCCAAATGTTTCATCTGTTTCAGACGTATATCGCATTCAAGTGTTTCATGTTGTTCGGAGAGTCAGGTGGCGCAGGGAGCAATGGTGGCACGACACGGGCGCCGGGGAATGGGGACACGGTGAGCCAGGGGCCGGCGGACGTGGCACGCGGCGCGCCGGGGGCCGGCGATCGGGACGTGACGGGACGAGGTGTGCGTGCAGGGTGGGTCGAATTGAGGCAGACGGGGGGGGACTGTGCGTGCGAGGCGAGTAGTCCGAACACGCGGGCACAGCGACAGGGGCGGGGTGCGCGCGGGGCGGGGCCAATTAGCAGACGGGGGCAGGCTGCGCAGGCGTCCGGACGCGTACATCCCGTCCGGATGTCCGAACACTAGCCATATCGACCTAGAAAAGCTAAAACGACTTAAAAGTGAGAATAGATGAAACAGTACACGATACGGTTAATATTATCACAGGATACATATAGTCGATCGAATGTTTCCAATCTAAAGAAGTCCAAATACCACCTCTATCTACAGCCTACACGGAGGATACGTCACTCTCGCTGGCAACTTTGATGAAGGTATCTTCCAGCGTTGCATCAGATAGGCCCCAGGCAGCGATGTTCAGCCAGCTCTTGGCATTCTCCATGGCCTCAAACACCTCACTAATCCTCAGCCCCTGCTTCGGCATCTCAAACTTCTGCGTCCCAGAGATGCGGTGCACTCTGTTCGCCACAGGGCACAGGGACCGGACGAGCTGCTCCACCGCCTCCTCTTCGCCCGCCGCAGTTGTTATTGTGAGCACATATGTGCCTCCATACTTGGCTTTCAGCTGGAAGAATGTCATGAACTCATGAAGTGGTGGACATCTTTTAGCAAGTTGGTAGTAGATCAGTACAGAACTACAGACTTGTTACATGGATAAGACCTACCTCTTTGGAGTTTCCAATGCACTGCAGGCTCCCGTTTACCATGATTCCTATCCTGTCGCATAGAGCTTCAGCCTCTTCCATCGAATGCGCTGAAAGTTGAAGGCACAATCATGTTGTCAAAGTTCAAGATGGCAGCTAATTAAAAAATACTGTCATTAGGGAAGCTGAGAATGGAGTGGTGTCTGAAAATACAGGTGGAATATAGTACTTGTCAGAATTATGGCCCTGTTCTCTTTGGCAGACATCACAGCATTCC
This sequence comes from Miscanthus floridulus, assembly GCF_019320115.1. Classification (NCBI taxonomy): domain Eukaryota; kingdom Viridiplantae; phylum Streptophyta; class Magnoliopsida; order Poales; family Poaceae; genus Miscanthus; species Miscanthus floridulus. The sequence goes on along the minus strand of NC_089587.1, from coordinate 25,102,544 downwards.
ACAGTGCTCTCCTTGACGCTGGGTCCAATCCGGAACTTGGTTCGTCCATGTAAACAACCTACAAAATGCACTCCACATTGATTTTTACATGGGCGAACTGTACAAGAAAGACACATCACAGCATTCCACATTGATTTGCCGCAAACACAACTCTTTCTGATAATTGTACAAGAAATGAACTCTATTTCAGAATTATGGTCAGGTATGTAAATACAAGCAAGCACCTTAGGATCACCAATTAGAGATATAGCAACACTGAGACGACGCTTCATGCCACCACTGTATTTTGCCACACGCTTATCAGCAATACCGTCATCAAATAGCCTTACACTTTTCAGAGAATGTTCCACAGCCTGGAGGAGAGAAACAGTAGTTTGATTTAATTGACACACAGCACATAATGGTCAATGTGATTGATGTTATTGAAACAAGAATACAAAATAAGATAGGTGACTCTTAAGTTTTGGAAAGGTCTTTTAAAGGTCCAGGGTGATTTCTGCAATGTTTTTTTTCCTCAAAAAAGATTTTCTGCAATGTAGGAGTTTCAAAATAAGAGATAGCTCACAAACTAGATTATGGGAAAAATACTTGGATAGGCTATACACACCTAAAAGAGAATTTTTCTAGCATGTATAATATTGTTTATTACCTACATGCTAATGTTGAGAATGTATTGAATTCAATGCCTCTTACTATCTCTTTTCGAAGAGATTTAATTGGTGACAAATTATTGTCTGGCATAATCTAGTATCTAGAATAGCCATTACTCAACTTTTTGCCGAGAGGGATGTTTTTAACTGGGGCCTACATAATCATGGTCAATTTTTAGTACGTCGATGTACCAATTTCTGATAAATCACAGCACTCCTTTTACCAACAAATTCATTTGAAAAGATCTTCTTTTGGTACTTTTAGTGATGTGTAATTTTAACACGATAACTTAGCCAACAGGAATTGAACTGGTAGCCAAAGGTGTTGTTTCTGGAATTGCAATAAAACAATTAAACACCTAGTTTTTACTGTCAGTATGTGTATGTTAAAACAATTTGGAACATTGTTCATATAGCTATTACGTACTGGTGCGGGTCAGCAACAAAGCAATCATAAATATACAGGTCACATACAATTTAGGGAGTTAGGGTGGCAAATGGAACTTATCAGTTTCATGGAAAGAATGCCAAAAATAAACAAGTAAAAGTTAACTTGTGGCCAGACATTACCACATCTAATGCTCCACCCCTCAAATTCTTAAGTCTGCCATAAAACATCAAATGCTCTCGACCCGTCAGTGTTTCCCATAGCAAGCTGCATGGAGATTATCAACGAAAAAGGGTAGCGATCACAAGTAAACAAATTGCCCACCTTAAACTTTGCAAGAAAATTGGTTCAGAATTATACGAGTCACTTTTTTTGTAACAGAAGCTTAGTGAGAAACAGGAAGTTAACATTACTCAAATTGTGGACAAACACCAATTCCTGTATAGATTTTGTTCATGTCCAATCGTATGTCCATTCCATCAATATAAGCCGTGCCAGATGTAGGTTTAGTAAATCCTGTCAGCTGTTGTTAGATTAAGAGTTAATCAAATTTGATAGTGTGATGTAGCAATGAAAAATAAATTATATATGCTGATCGATGAACTATTGAACAATAGCTAGTCTTCCGGAATAAAGAGGAAATCAGGAACTTCTAAACATGATGTTTCCTCATTTAAACAAATGGGTATAGCAACACTCCTAAATTGGTGACATTTCCTGGGAAAGAGAAACCACAGTGTGAAATATCCTGTATACATTACTGATTTATGCATCTAAGACTGTTTATATTTACCATGCTAATGAGAGAGGTTTTTCCAGCGCCATTTGGACCAAGAATTCCAAAACACTGCCCACGTTGCATAGAAAGTGATAACCCTGTGACAGCAATTTTCTCTGCATTTCCATCTTTTCCATGGTACACTTTCTTAAGATTGTCGCATATTACTGAATAACTGCTATCCGATTTTTGTAAGAGTTGTTCAACTATTTCTCTCTGAAAACAGAAAAAGGGGAAAGCAATATTATTGTGCAAAGAATTTGGTAAGATAATATTCATGCAGGAGTAATTCCAAATAATATTCTTATCTCAACTTGCTGTGTGACACTATCTGCAACATCCAAGTTTGGTGGGATGGGTTGTGGTTGGGTCGATATAGTGTTCAGAATATCAAGTTACCACACAGCTACTTTATTCTATTATTCAGGTTTAATCAAGCAAAACATAAAAGCGTACAAAAATATAATTGTATAAGCACAAGGGTAATGGTGATAGATAGTATGGAAATACACCTCTCTCGAAACATCATTCCTGTCTGTTTCAACTGAGGATAGGAATTCTTGAAGCTGAATAGTCTGCATCTGACAAGTGTGAGAGCTCCAATCTGTGCTTGAGTGACAAGCTGATACTATTTTTCTAATTCCGTTTCGGAGGGTACCAAATTCATCCAAAAAGAATGTTAACAAAAGGAATGTGGCCCACTCGACTGCCATTATGATGAGAATGTCTATCATTCCATTCTTGTGATCACTCAAGTCTTCCCAGTGTATTCCAGAAAAGTCTGTACGATACAAAGGCGATGGAGGTGGAGAGAACTCGTAGATTATGCGGTACAAAGAAAATGGCCAGAAGAACTCCAAAAGGAATGCGGTGACAGATAGCAGAAGCTATCAAATAGAAAGCAAGGAAGTTTTAAACTAGTACATCTTAATTCATGAAATTTATATAATGGTGAGCTGAGTGTTGGGGGCAAAACGATAGTGGCCCCGTTCGCTGGTCTGAATTTTGGCTGAAATTGGCTGAAAAACACTGTTACGGCTGAATAGTTGTGAGAGAAAAACACTGTTCCGGCTGAAAAAACAAGCCGAACAAACCAAATTTAAGACAAGCGAACGGGGCCAGTATGTTGTGGCAAGTATGCTTCACTTGGAGAATTATACTTTTCATTCAAAAGAAATAATTACCAGATTCAGTAACCATGGAACTCGAAGCAAGCTTGGTGAAAATGAAAGTGAGGATAACGACAATGACAATTGAGTAGCACCCTTGTATGTTGAGTTGTATGAGACAATCAAGTTAAACTTGTTGAGGTCTGAGCTTGTGAGGTCATATGCTGTAAACAGAACAATATAAAGTTGATTAGAGTTGTCAATTAGGGGGGAAAGGAAATGATCAAGGAGAAGAATGGTAAAACCTGAAGCAATTTGATTGGCTTGCATATCCTCTTTGTAATAAACTCTATATGATTCACTGTTAATGACTGATGAATCCTCTCGCCAGAGAAATAATCCTTCAATACATTCCGCATCTGATCCAGGCCAGTTTTTCAGATAAGAATAGCTGTTAGGGTTCATCTTATTTCACAATGACTTAGCCTAGTCATATTTCAGAAAAGGTACTCTGTCTGATCATGTCTCAACCAAATCGTCGAATATTTGTGGAAAAAATATCTGGTAAATTCCATTCTAAAAATAGTAATAATAATAATAATGCACTAAATGTTACTCCTAGGCACCTGTTTTCCTTTTCCTTTTTTTGTGAAAAAAAGTTTTATTTTCCTTAAAAAATCAGAACAGAATTTCATATTTACCAGTAGATTTGTGCCAAGCTCAACTCTGTAAACACTAAATCATCTTCTGTACATAGCTCCTGGGCAGCCGTTAAGAACCTCACCTTTGGTGAAATTGCTGCGACCTTCTTGGACCGGAAAAGAGAGTGTCACGTTCTGAGTGCAGCTGCTCTGAAGAAAAACAAGGTGGTTGCGGTGGTCAAAATCAGAACCGAGTTCCTCAGCGCCATTAGAGATAAAGCGCACTGCATCTGTACCCTGAAAATGTTTCGCAGGAAGTTAGATCAATGGCTCAATTCAACAAGCGCGCAGCAGAGCATCACACAAAGCTCAATTTAGGGAACCAACCAGTGCGAAATCAGCAATGGTGGAGATGTCGGCTGCAAAATTCAACTCATCGTGCTTGGGTAACGTGTTACTCATGACACCTACAAGAATCAGAAATCTGAAATTCCATTCCAAACCTGCAACAGCATTTTACTGCGAAAATTCAAGATGTGCGAGCATACTTTCTGAGAATGACCGGTTGGCACCAGTGACAAGGAACGTCGCGGCGGGGGGTTTCGCCCTTGTGATGGAAGCGCCCGTGAGATTGGTCGACGTCGAGGAACCGATGTCCATGTCGTCCGGTGCCGGCGGCAGCTGCAGCACCGGCGGCCATTTCGGCGCTATCGGCAGGGGGCATTCGGTTGGGCAAACGAGCCCTCCTACCGTGTCAGCGCTGGAGCTGTTGGTGCTAGCGGTGCAGTAGCCGCAGTCGGTCTGGGGTCTGTGCGCCGCCGAACTGGCGTAGTAAGCTATCGCCACGATCATCTGAACCCCTCCGAGCAGCAGGCATATGAGGAGCGGGAAGCAGATGAGGCAGCAATTCGACCTGTGGTTGCGCCTCTGCAGATTGACAGTGTAAGTAGAACATGTCAGGGTTCATCAGCGAAAAGCAACAGTTCCTCGGAATTCACAGGCAGAGGCAAACCTAAAAAAAAATTCCTACCAACAAGGAGTCCAGTAATACGAAGAGAGATTTGAATGATCAGGAGATGGGGACGCATCACCTGGATCACGAGATTCTTCCTGAAGAGTGCATTGGTCTGCGCGAGGCAGTTGGCACCCATCGCCGCTCGGCTCCTCGCCTTGGAGAGAAGCGGAGAGCTCGAGGAGAAGAGAAGACTCTGCTGCTACACTTGGACTGGGAGCAGGCGTGCCAAGGCACGCACCAGCAGTGCAGCACTACATAAGCTGTGGCCTTCCACGTGCAAAAGACGGTTTTGCCCACAGCGGATCATCAACTCTGCAATCTGCATTTAGAGCATCCTTCCTTTGCTCCGAAGAAAGGTCAATTTCGGGAAACAGCATCAGGATATCACAGTGCCCAGCAAGGATGCGGTAGCATTAATTCGGAGACTTTTCCTGTGTGCCATTATAAAAGATCGTAATTTTCTGTGTGTCTCTGAAAAAATTTAGCGGTCTTCAGCGCTACTACTTCAACTTTTTCGTGTCATCCATGCCACTTCCATCAGTTTGGGCTCTAACGCCGTTAAACTGTAGGTGTGAAAAGACGAAAATGCCCTTAAGTTCAAATATGTTATTAATTTTTTTTGAGCATCTTAACAACTTCAAATGAAAAAACTCAAAACTAGAAAGTTGTAGATCTCGTCGAGATCTATAATTTTCATATAAATTTTTTTCATTTAATTTCGCAAAAAAAAATATGATTTGATATGATTAATATATCTTAGAAAAATCATATTATTTTTTTTGTGAAATTAAATGAAAAAAAAATTATATGAAAATTATAGATCTCGACGAGATCTACAACTTTCTAGTTTTGAGTTTTTTCATTTGAAGTCGTTAAGATGCTCAAAAAAAATTAATAACATATTTGAACTTAAAGGCATTTTCGTCTTTTTACACCTACAGTTTAACGGCGTTAGAGCCCAAACTGACGGAAGTGGCATGGATGACACGAAAAAGTTGGAGTAGTTGAAGACCGCTGAATTTTTTTCGGGACACACAGGGGATTACGATCTTTTATAATGGCACACAGGGAAAAGTCTCTTAATTCTATAGGGTTGAGTGGATTTGGCTATTGTGCATGGTCAGAATTAGTAGGGTGCTATGCTCAACATCGAATTAGCAGGGGTGGGTAGATTAGCTTGTTCGGCGGAGCAACAAGCCGGCTTATTCGGTTTCTTTTTTCAGACGGAGCAGTGTTTTTCTCTCACAACATTACAGCATGAACAGTGTTTTCCAGCATGAACAGTAATAATCCATACCAGCCGAACACTATTATCAATGTTTGGAAATCCCATGAAAAAAACGGACTTGCTACCGTCCGTATGTCCGTCTGGGGCGCTAGCGTTCGGACGCTACTGCGCACGTAAGAGAGTCCGTGTCCGCCTAGTTTCACGCCCCCCCCCACCACGTGGACCCCACGCTACTTCCCTCCCCACCATCACGCTCGCTTTGTTTCGCCCGATGACTATCGTGCCCGCACGCGAGAAACCCACATGGGTCCAGTCACCTGCCCCGGCTACAGAGGCGTCTACCAGCCCTAGGCCCCTACACGGTAACCCACGGCGGCGCCCCAACAGCAGCGAAGGCGTTTGCAGCAGGTGGATCTCATTGCAACATGTGTAACATCTCGATCTACGGTTGCAACATCTAGATGAAAACACTTGCAACATACGTCTGAAACAACTGAAACACTTACAACATACGTCAGAAATACCTGAAAACACTTGAAATCCATTGCAAAAATGTATGCAACATCCAAATGAAACACTTGCAACATACGTATGAAACATTTGAATCATACGCTTGCAACATGCATGTTATGCAACATCCAGATATACTTCTATAACATCTAGATGAAACACTTGAAACACCTAAAATATATGCTTGCAACATGAAACAAACGCTTACAACATGCATATATAGTCATTGCAACATACGCAACATCCAGATAAAACACTTGAACACATACATCTGAAACACCTAAAATACGACATCGCCGATGCCCACGGACTACCTTATGGGGAACTGCGGTAGCCAACAAGCGCTCAAGTGCAGTGGCGAGCGAGGATGGCGGGAGGCTTGGGGCGGTGGAGAGAGGAAGGATGGGCGGCAAGTAGGCGCCCGAGCGCGCCGCAGCGGTCGTCGTGGACCACGCTGGAATCCGCAGCGGTCGTCGTGGACCACGCTGGAATCAGTGGAGGCAGCAGCGGTGGTCAGGCGGGTGTGGCCTCCCGCGGCGAGGCAGCCCCCACTGCTGGAGAAAGTCGTGGCGGGCTGGTGGCGTGTCCGCGGCGAGGCGCCCCCACACTAGAGAACATCGCGGCGAGTGGCCCTGCACTGGAGAAGGCGAGAGACGGGCAACGCGGTGGAATCTACCGCGACGGTTGATGGCGTGGTGTGGCAGTGAAGAATGCCGCGACGGGCGAGTGAGGAGGATTGGGGAATCGACATCCAGCAGTTGTTTTTTATATAGAGAAGCGCGGGCCTATTGGGCCCATCCGTTGCACGGGCCTAGGAAGCCGTCGTTCGGACGGCCAGACACCCTATAGGGAGCATTTCCAAAAAAGAAGAAGATATGGTATTTATTGAAATGGGTTTTAACAATGGGTTAAGTTCAATTTACACCCTCCAACTTGCAGCAAAGTTTGGATTTCAACCTCAAACTTTAAAACCGGACAACTTTGGCCCTCCAACTCTAAAAAAAGTTGAACTTTCAACTTTCTGTGTGGTTTTGTGGGTGAACAGGATCTTTTGATATTTTTGGGAGCGTCGAAATTTTATATTATTTTTTTGAGCATCTTAGCGTCCTCAAATGAAAAAACTCAAAACTACAAAGTTGTAGATCTCATCGAGGTCTACAATTTACATATAAAAATTATCTTCATCCGACATCGTATTGAAGGGTTTTCTATTTTTTGAAATTTGAGTCTCATCACGCGATAAAATATGGTGCTGAAATTTTATATTATTTTTTCGAGCATCTTACTGTCCTCAAATAAAAAAACTTAAAACTACAAAGTTGTAGATCTTATTGAGGTCTACAATTTACATATAAAAATTATCTTCATCCGACATCGTATTCAAGGGTTTTCAATTTTTTGAAATTTGAGTCTCATCACGCGACAAAATTGTTTCACGCGTGATGAGACTCAAATTTCAAAAAATAGAAAACCCTTCAATACGATGTCGGATGAAGATAATTTTTATATGTAAATTGTAGACCTCGATGAGATCTACAACTTTGTAGTTTTAAGTTTTTCATTTGATGACAGTAAGATGCTCGAAAAAATAATATAAAATTTCAGCACCATATTTTATCGCGTGATGAGACTCAAATTTCAAAAAATAGAAAACCCTTCAATACGATATCGGATGAAGATAGTTTTTATATGTAAATTGTAGACCTCGATGAGATCTACAACTTTGTAGTTTTGAGTTTTTTTATTTGAGGACGTTAAGATGCTCGAAAAAATAATATAAAATTTCGACGCTCTCGAAAATATCAAAAGTTACTGTTCACCCACAAAACCGCACAGAAGGTTGAAAGTTGAACTTTTTCGAGAGTTGGAGGGTCAAAATTGTCCGGTTTTGAAGTTCGAGGTTGAAATCCGAACTTTGCTGCAAGTTGGAGGGTGTAAATTAGACTTAACCCTTTAACAATTGAGTTTGCTATGGATATGGCCCCTCGCCATTTTAAGTAAAATGTGCACCTTTTAGGTGGGTTGTTCTCGTAACCTATTTGATGCACCGGACTAATCGCTAGTCATCTAAACTGTAGTCCTAGTAATGGATTGCCTAAAGTTTAGTTCAACTCCAACTAATTGTTAGTTTACTAGTTACCGAAAATGAGTTAAACCGAACTAAAAACTAACATAAACGTGAAAATGTGTAAATACCCTTCCACCTAGCTACCCTTTCCTATCTTAGTGTAGCCTATTCACCTAAAGTTTAGATGGTATCATACATCACCGGCCCCGTTTGGGAGAGCTCCACTCCCTGATTCTTTAGCTCTGCTCCTTGATTCTCTGATGGAGTGATTCCACTGGATTACTAGGAGGGAGCAGGTTGGGGAGCTGATGAGAATTGAGTCTCTGCTGATCCCCACCTACCGATCCCCACCAGAATATAAATGGAGAAGTGATTCTACGCTAATTCTTACCCGAGTCAGTTGGCATTTTGAGCTGGCTGGTTGGGAGTGATTATCTTTGGAGGAGCTGAAGCTAGAGCTCTCACAAACGGCCCCTAACTAAACTTTAAGTGACTAAACCTTAGTCCAACTAAACTTTTTTCCTCCTAAATTTGCAATGCATTTGCCTCGTTCTGTACTAATTTCGGTGGTTCTTTTATGTGTGCACGCGGTGTACACTTCTGTTTTGTGGTCTAGTGATGGGAACAAAGTATGAATGTCGAAATGTGGCAAAAAGGTGTAACTTTATACGAAATGGGCCAGGTTTTATCACAATTTCTATATAACATATAGATATATTCAAGTATGTGTGCATTCCTGATTTTAAAAAAAACAATATGCATCCCAGATTCAGTGGTGTAGATAGAGAAAACAAAAACCTGTCCATCCTTAACTGCAGGAAGCCCAAAAAACTAAGAAATCCTTAATCACAGCAGGAGATCAAAACGACCCAATATATCAGGGATACACGCTATATAATTCTGAAGTTGTCACATGCTACAGATGTAAGGAAAAACAATCTTCAGTTGGCGTCGCAAAAACAAAAACAAAAAAAAAACAATCTTCAGTTGGGTTGCGGAAGCGTATCCGCAAGTGCTGCACACGCGCTTTTGGTGTCGATCCCGTGGCAGGAACAGCGTTGCGTCATTGCCCTCTTCGCTCTGCAACAACGAACAGAGCAACCGAATGTGTCCAAGCACAGGGGGGCTGGTGGCCGACTGGCCGGCGCACGCGTTGCCAAACAAATCCTGCAAGGATCTCAGAGCGATCCCGGCCGGCTCCACGCAGCGCAGCGATCGATCTCCTTAGCAAGCGACCTTGGTGAAGACGTCCTCCAGCGTGGTGTCGACCAGGCCCCAGGCGGCGATGTTCAGCGAGCGCTTGGCCTGCTCCATGGCGCGGAAGACCTCGGCGATCTTCACCCCCTGCTTGAGCATCTCGAACTTCTGCGTCCCTGCGATGTGGTACGTCCGCTTGGCGGCGGGGCAGATGGACCGGACCAGCCTCTCCACCGCCTCGTCCTCGCCCGCCGCCGCCGTCACCGTGAACACGAACGTGCCTCCGTACTTCGCCTTCAGCTGGGAGAAGAAACATGCGTGCAATGGCTTTAGCACCGTAGGCCAGTGGTCGTTTCTGAAAAGCAACAGAGTTAGCTGGCCTGGCCGGCACGAGTGTGTACCTCTTTGGAGGTTCCGGTGCACCGGAGACGTCCATAGGCGGCTATTCCTATCCAGTCGCATAGAGCCTCAGCCTCTTCCATGGAATGCGCTGGAAGTTGAAGAAGACATTCCATGGTTTCAAGCTCAGTGAAAATGTTGTGATTACTAGCAGATATAAAACTATGAAAGTGGGTTAGCTAGTGTCTGAAAAATACAAGTGCAGAAAATTAATCTTACTTGTGAGGATTATGGCTTTGTCCTTCTTGGCAAACTTCAAAGCGTTCCATAAGGCACTCCTTGATGCTGGATCCAATCCTGTACTTGGTTCGTCCAAGTAAACCACCTACAAATTAAAATGCCCCAAATAATATATAACCTTTAATCAATTGGGTAAATTGCATACTGTTCTGTCTCCAAAAGAAATGCTGTCTATTTCACTGATCATGGATAACTGCACAGGACAAGTTTAACCTTAGGGTCGCCGATTAGGGATATAGCAACGCTGAGACGACGTTTCATGCCACCGCTGTATTGTGAAACCAGAGTGTCAGCAACACCACCCTCAAATATCTGTAGTGCCTTTAGAGATTGTTCTGCAGCCTGGAGAAAAGAAATAGAAAGCTTTGAGCTTTTGACTACTTCCTTGTTGTTACTCCCTGCATTTCAAATTATAAAACGTTTTGGCTTTTCTAGATACATTGTTTTCTATTATGTATCTAGACATAGTGCATTGTGCATATCTAAGTGCATAGCAAAAGTTGTGTATCTAGAAAAGCTAAGACGTTCTATAATTTAGAATGGAGGGAGTACCTACTACGCCAGGACATTAGTTTGGTTTCCATCCAGAATATGAGAACTTCTTCTATCTCTTTTCATTCAGATAAAGAGAGAGCAATTTGAACTTCCATTTATAAACTATGGATATATGATGAAGTTACAAATATGCATATGTATGACAGCAACCTTGCATTTTGAATTTGGAGTTTTCAAATTGAGGGTCAGCTCAAGACAGATCACTGACTCATTAATAGGGTCATCACACAAGATATTCTTAGGCTGCATTACCAGCGGCTTTTGAACAAACTATAATTTGTGTCTATGGTAACCCTTTTTTGATAAAGAAAGAATTTATTAATAATTTTTAAGATGATTACATCGATGTTTCCAAAATCCTCTATGATAAAGTTATCAGTGATGGTTTCTAAACTCTCAATGATTCCTTAGTCATCCTAATCTCTTGGAGGATCCGGAAGAAACGCAATGCTCTGGTGTTTAGAGGACAATTGCATTAGTCGGTGTAATTGGACAAAGATATTGAAGAGGTCAGGATGCAGGATGCAGGTTGCTGGTTGCAAGCCACGTTAATCTGTTTGTCAGTTGTATAGCGGTTTTGGGAGAGGTAGTTTCAAGTGTAGCTTGAGCCCTTGTGTGGTTTGGGTCTGTTTTTCTTTCTTTCTCTTTCTCTTTCTCTCTTTGTTTTATGCTTCCTAGGCACTTCACATGCTGGTCTGTATCATATCTATTTTGTATTGTACTTCTATGGGTCGCATCTCCTCCTCTTAATGGAATACGTGCATAGCACGTTCTCGAAAATATAAAAATGGCATACATATTTAGTCAAATAAAGTTGGTAATGCATGGAACTATTTGCATGGTGTTTCAGCTTGGAAATGGAAGTATATCTGCATACAGGTAGTACCTCAATTAATGCAGCACCGTTCAATCTTTTTAGTCTGCCATAGAACATTAAATGCTCACGGCCAGTCAGTGTTTCCCATAGTAAGCTGCATGGAGAATATAAAAAGTAGTGATCACAAGTCAAAAACATTCCACATTAGACCATATTATCGTAAGACAATATATAGTTTGAATCTTGTAAGGGATTTTCTAACATTTTGAAAAGAAGAAGAAGAAGAATAGTGTGTGAAGAGCTGCAATTACTTGAATTGTGGACAAACACCTATTCTTGTATAAATCTCGCTCATGTCCATTCGTATGTCTAGTCCATCAATATAAGCCGTGCCAGATGTAGGTTTAGTAAATCCAGTCAGCTGTTGTTAGGTTAACAAAATTTGGTAATGTGAAGTACCAATAAAAAAATAACTTCTATTTAACAAGCTACTTCTCAAGGTCAATAAAAGGCTCAACAAATACATACCATGCTAATGAGAGAGGTTTTTCCGGCACCATTTGAACCAAGAAGTCCAAAACATTGTCCGCGTTGGATAGAAAGTGAGAAGCCTTTGACAGCAACTACCTCTGCATTTCCATCTTTTGGAGGGTACACTTTCCTAACGTTATCGATTATGACTGAATAATTGGTATCTGGTTGTTGCAAGAATCTATCAACTATCTCTCTCTGAAAAGAAAGTGGGAAAGCTGCATCATAATGTAACAGATTTAGTGAAGAAAAGACATTATGCAAGAGTAATTTCAGACAATACCATCAGTACCTAAATTTAGTTTAAATAATATCACACTATGTACAACGTCCAAGTTTGGTTTTGTGTATCTGTTGGGGAGGGGAGTCAATGTTAAAAGATCAAGTTAAGCATAACATAAAATTCATATTGTTATGCGTCTAGAACTACTAGAGGGATTAAAATAACCATTCATGCTCTTGCTCATGTTTTTATTGATAGATTGTATTTCTTTATATATGACGAATTACTTGACACCAATGCAAATAATGAAATGGATTAATATACTCTCAAAATACCATATGACGAAAGAGGAAAAAAAACTTCCAAAATCTAATACCTAGATGACTTATGGGCACACAACTGCATCTCTTATGGACTTGGGTTAACACTTAACAGTATCTGCAATCCCTCTCCTAAGCCCTATGGTTAACAAAACATAACACATACAGATAGAAATATTTGGGTTGCACCTCTCTCAAAATATTTGTCCTGTCAATTTCAATTGAAGCTTCAAATTCTTGAGGTTGTGTGGATAGCTTCTGAAGGGTCTGATAGCTCCCGTCGGGGCGAGAAGCTGTCAACAACTTTCTAATTCCATTTCGGAGGCATCCAAATTCATCCAAATATAATGTCAAGAAAAGAAATATAGGCCACTCAAGTACCATTACGATTAGGAGGACTAAAATTCCATTTTTTGGTTTATTCAAGTCTCCCAAGTGTACACCGGAGAAGTCTGAAAAAAATCCCTCTGATGGAGGTGGAGAGAGCTCATAGAGTATGCGGTACAAAGAAATCGGTGGGAACAACTCCATCAACGTAATCAAGCTTCCTGAAGCATAAGAAGAAATAGAAGTTTCTGAAACTTAGCAATAATAAGAGCATATACAAGACGAAAGTTGGGCACAGACTTGAGACAGAGGTGTCTTCGACAAAAGGCCTGAACAAATATTCTCCTATAAAGCCAGACCCAATAACATAGAGATGTCCTGTTACTGCACAAAACATATCCATGTAATAACTAACAAGAGTAGATACATTGCTCCTGCAACCATCTTTTGAACAAAAAATATGAAATACTCAAGTAGAAACATACCATTAGCAGTTGTGGTATTAGAAAAGTATGTTGTTATAAGGAAAGCAAATGAAATTTGCAAATTCATGTAGATAAAATAGATTAGGAATTGTAGCATGTAGCTATTCACTGCAAATAACTTTATACCTGCAAGAAAAATGATTTCCCATGATTAAAAGTGCACATAAGGTTCCTGATGTGGGCTTTGGAAGGTACACTAATTAAAATTTGTAGAAATAATAAAGTAGTCATTATTAACGAGAGAAATAAAAGGAAAATTAAGTCAGTGTAGTCTTTTTTTTAATTTTGTGCAACCACAACCACCTTAAAAGTCATGCTAATTTTATTTAGAGTAAAATGCACCGGGGTCCATTAACTTTTGTAGGGATCTCATATAGGTCCATCAACTTTAAAACTGTATTTTTTGGTCCCTAAACTTTTAAAACGGTTCACTGCATGTCCATACACATTTATTTAACCTTAAATTCAACGTACATTTGCAGAAAACCCCCTACCTTTCTTTATCTTCTACGCGCTCACACCCTTCCTGCTCAACGCACCTAGGAAGTGAACAATGGCGCATGCTAGTAGGTGAGCACACGCGGCCAAGTGCGGCGCGAGCACGTGAAGCCGAGCCAGCCACCGTGGCGAGGGCGCCGCAGCGAAGCACGCTCTGGCGCTCACCCTCCTGTGCTCGTGATGCCCGTGGCGACAACAGTGTACCGCACCAGGCGCGGCGGCTAGTCAGCTATAAGGCCAGTCTCAATGGGGTTTCATCAGAGTTTCATGGGCATTAAATAGGCTGATGTGGCACCGTATTGATGAAGAGAGAGATGATAAGAGTTTCATGGGAGTAGAGAGAGTTTCATGGGGATGAAACTCTTCTGCACTATTTCCAAAATATGGATGCATTGGTAACAGGGCCATAAAACCCCCACTGAGACTGGCCTAAGCGGCGCAACCTGTAGCAGTCCAAGCACGACGCATAGTTGTGCATCTGGTTGCCGGCCGAGACCCCACCGACATTCGCTGGTTGGCGTTGGTCACGTACTGCCGGACGAGGTAATCCATCATGGACACGGACACCACGTTGTACAGCTCGTGCGCGTTGCCGCGAGGGTGCCAGGTCCCGGATGGCCGCCTGTGGTGCCAGATCCATACCCCTCGGATCGCAGGGGCGCCAGGTCCCGGACAGCCGCCAGCGTCTCCTCGCCGTTGGCCATCACCTGCTCCATGTACGGGACCACGTCGTTGCCAATGTTGCGTGTCCGGAACTAATTCAGGTACTCCTCGTCCATCTGTTGCTCGTTCTTGGTGGCCTACGGGACGATAGATGGTGATGGCGCACATGTGGACGTTGGGCGTGGGCACTTGGGGGACCTTGTAGTCTGGCGGGATGAACCGGACGATGGTGAGGCAGACGCCCGGGTGCTCCACCATAGGATGCGCGTAGGCGAGCCCCTCGCGGTCGTCAGGCCCGCCAAAGATGAAGAGCAGCGTCACGTGGTGCACGCTCGCCATGTGCCCGCGTTGCTGAGGCTGCGGCCCACGAGGATGCCCACCGAGCCAACAAGAGTCGTTGAAACCCCGGAGGGACGCATTGATGGCCTCGATCCCGCCGGCCACCGTCTGCTGCTTGTTGGAGACGCTCATTTCACGAGACACCGGAGCAGCAGGTCGGGGTGTCGCTCTGCGCGTTCGCCTTCACTTCCGCCAGGATCACCGTTGCCAAGGGCCTCGTTGCGTTGCGATGAGGCACTGGGTGGCACAGTTTGCGCATGCTGGCGAACATGATGGCATGGACGATAGTCACGTTCCAGCTTTGATGTGTGGGTTCACGTCCTACGTGCCAGGGAACTTTGCTAGCCATGCGGAACCAGAGAGGAGGCCATGGGGGAGGAGAGAGCCACTGCAGCCGCAGAGGAGAAAGGCGGCGGCGGCAGCGACCGAAGGCGAGCAACAATCGAGGCCAAGCCTCGCACAGGAGCCGAGCACTAATAAGAAGCTGGGTCATGAGCCGGGTACTAATAAGAGAAGCTTGTAGCCGACCAGCCGCGGTGCCGGGCTGTTGTCGCCACGGGCATCATGAGCACAGGAGGGTGAGCGCCACAGCGTGCTCCCGCTGCGGCTCCCTCGCCACGCTAGACGACTCGACTTCGCATGCTCGTGTCGCAGTGCTCACCTACTGGCATGCGCCATTCTTTACTCCCTTGGTGCGTTGACCGTTGAGCAGGAAGGGTGAGCGCGTAGAAGACAAAGAAAGATAGGAAGTTTTCTGCAAATGTACATTGGATTTAAGGTTAAACAAAGGGGTATGGATCTATAATGAACTGGGAACCACTTTAAAGGCTCAAGGACCCAAAAATGCAGTTTCAAAATTAATGGACCTAGATAACACCTCCACAAAAGTTAATGGACCTTCAGTGCATTCTACTCTTTTATTTATTGTGCTATAAGGAGCCTTTTCTCATAAAACTGTGAGTGGTATATATCATCTTACCAACAATGGCGCCAAATGTAACCAGTAAGAAGATATAAAGTGATGATATAAGAAGGAAGTAGCAATAGGATATAGTCCAATATGCCATATCACCTAAACCGTGCATCTTCATCATAGCCCTTAGCTTCTCTTGTTTCTCATACACTAAACTGCTCAGGATGACCTGCAATATTAGTATGTCATTTTTAGAGAAATATATTGGTTTGTTAGTTTTCTTCTTTTTGTATTGCCCCTGTATGTATAAGGTACTTTGTTCATATTCAAAGTATACTTACTTGTATACTTATATGTATTCGGAGTGGAGTTCTCATGAATACGCAAGTGGTATTTTACAACATAAAATTAGAGTAAAACGATCTAGAGTTGGGTTATTATCTCTCCTTTAGTCGGTCCTCTTTCCACCACATGCACTTCATGTGATCCGCCACTAGCCCACCACATGTTCATTCTCTAAGCACATCATTGGTGCTCAATGCTCATCCAAACTGACTTGTCTACTCCACTGCCGCCAATCCTCATCCTCCTTAATACACCCATTACACAACTATTGGGTGTTCAACAAGTAGTGTCTACCTGGCCTCGATCTCTTTTTACCAGTTATGCTCTACATTAGGTTAGATCTGCATCTAGTTGGAAGGGGCATGGCTCGGAAGGCCAATTGCCTAGGCTACGATAGCAGAGGTAGCACGAGCAACAAGAAGAACGGCGCCAGTGACACTAGTGTGGGAGGGGGAGATGTGAGAAGTGGAGATGGAAGTAGCTGGGCTTGGACTATAGTAGGTGGGGGCATAGGTTGGCTTGGCCTACTTTACATGTCATTTTGTTGACTTGGTAGGTGATACAAGTTTGTTCCAGTCAAAATCAGACCATGTTAGTAGAATAGGGTTTAGAAACCAGCTGTAGGATTATTTATGGCGATGTGGACATGGACCGCTGAGGGAGAGTAAATTGAGTCATGGTTTTGCTGTGTTGGCCTACTGATAGAGGGCGCTAGAATGCCCTTATTTCACATACTCCGTGTCTTTGTCCATTTCAACTTGTAAGTCATTTTACTTTTGTCATAAGTCAAACTTTTTGTAACTTTGACTAAGTTTATATTCACATATACAATTTCAAATAAACACACTATCAAAATACATTTCATGGTGTTCTAATGAATCTTGTTTAATGTTGTAGATATATGTGCGTTTCTCTATAAATTTGGTTAAAGTTAGAGAAATTTGACGTAGGATAAAGCTAAAATAACTTACAATTTGGAATGCATTATTTTGGGATAGTAGCATATTTCTCCAAGTAATTATAGTCACTTTATATGTTACAAAAGAAAAGGGTTTCAACTTTCATTAGTTTATAGTAAAAAAAAGATCATACCGGGAAAAGGAACATTATAATCTGTATAAAAAACAGCTTCCCAACTATAAAAGACATATCAGGAGCCTTAATAGGGTGACCATCTCTAGGCATGTCTTTAACAAACCCAAATCGCATCTTAGTATCGTTACCCCTCAACTGAAGGTATGCATTTGAGGCCTGCACAATATCTAGAAACTCCGTAAGACGACAAAATGATAAACAAAAAAAGGCAATGCACTAACTGATGTTTTGGACTTCGGATTATTTTTTATGGCATGTACAAATGACCTACTAAGGCCTTGTTTGGATGTACGGTTTCACCTCAATACACATGTGTCTCAATCCACTTCAGCACATGTGGATTGATGTAAATCCGACTACATCCAAACAAGGTCTAAAGGGTTGGGGAAACAGTAGTATTATTTTGTAGTAGGGGATGTATAACCTGGTATTCTCTTTCAATTTAAGAAATGGGCATTACCAGATTCATTAAGCGCGCAACCCGAAGCATGTTTGATTTTTCAGGATTGTATTGGACAATCATGTTATAGTGCTTGAGGTCTGAGCTTGTGAGATCATATGCTGTAAACAGAAGAATATATGTTATGTAGCCAATTCGAGTCTAGAGATATCAATTACAAGCAGAAAAGGAATAGATAGTGCGATGGTAAAACCTGAAACAATGTCGTTATTGTTCTCTATCCTTTCCGTGGTCTTGCTTTCCCTGAAGCCTTTATACAATTCATTGTTCATGACTACTGAATTCTCTCGCCATTCAAACAATGCTTGAGTACATCTTGCTTCTGTTCAGTTTTTTCAGTTAACAATAGCAGTTAGGGTCGATCTAATAATAATTTCACCAGGTCTTTCCAAAGTCTAATTTGTATCTTATAGGAGTATTCTTATTAGCTTCCTATTATAAACAATTATGTGTAACACAATGAGATGTGCAGGTCATTTATGAAACAAAAAGAAATCGTTTCTTTACATGTGGAGCAAATAAATCATGCATGACAAATAGTAATCATGCTTGGATGAAAAATCATGCATGACAAAGAACCGGAGGACATATTCTAACCCATGCAATAATTATGCCATCCACCAAACAAGCCAAACTTGTATAATTAATTAACATCTCTCGGGTCGCATTACTCAAGATAATATAATAGAAATTACAAAGTATTACTCCCTCCTTTAACCTAAATGTCCTAGTCATATATTTAATTAAAAAGGATGTAGTAATATATATTTTGTAATTTATGTTGTGTACCATCATATCTTACACTGGTACAGAGACGGCCTTTACTCCCGGTGGGGAACCCCCTCTAGTCCCGGTTCCCCACCCGGGAGCAAGCATCCGGGACTAAAGGGGGGTAGACTAAAGGTCTCTGCCACCTCTGTCTGGCGCAGTAGCCGTTGGGCAGGTCTCTCTAGTCCCGGTTGGAGCCACCAACCGGGACTAAAGGTCTCTCTAGTCCCGGACGCAAAAAATGCCGGGACTAGAGCCCATTTTAGCCGAGGATCAAAGGTCTGTTCTCTACTAGTGTTAAGCATATGTAGGACATGCTAATTGATTCAGTAAACTAATTAGCACTATTGATTTGAGCTATCGGTTCCCATAGTGCTTATAATCTTTATTTTCATAAAAAGTTTACACAAATAGTTGAAAATTAAAATACTTAAGTTATTATTTGTTTTCTCTAGCTACGTATATAGCCCAGTAACATATCTCACCTTTATTGTCCATTTTTGGACCATGCTGGACCGGGAAAGAAAGTGTTGATTTTGGAGTGCATTTGCTCTGAAGAAAATAAAGGGCCGCCGTATCAAAGGCGGCTTCATAAGTATTAGTGCCAAAACCTGTTCCATCAGTTGCCTGCAAAAGTTCCGTCAGAAGTTTTGTCAGTAATTAGGATGGCGTTTGCTTTAAGCGTGAGACTCTCACTAGTCGTCGTTCTTAATTATTCCTCTACATCCGGAGAGACACCCGTCCCCATAAATTGATGATATGCACTAGTCCCTCCTGATGTCGTTTTCTTTCATCTGTGTATCCTCATCTTCCTCTTTGGCATTCCAACGGCCGAGCTCGGCAACGGGTGCGGGCTAGCGGCCTTAGCCTCATCTCTAGCATGGGCAGGTGACCCAACGAGCTTGGCCCCGACGCAAGCTCTGCCCCACCGCAGTTAGGAGGGTTTTGGGGCGCTAAGGCGCGGTGGTAGAGATGACAGTGGATGGATGGCAACGATATAGATGGGGCAGGGATAGAGGCCGAAGGTATGGAAGAGGAAGAAAAAGGTGAAAGATGATGAAATCCAGACCTCACTCGATGGTTATTTAACGTATGAAAAATAGTGATGTATTCTCCTATTCCTATTTGAATAATCACGTCCACTCAACTAGACATACACATCCCCTCAACTAAACCTTCGATAGACCATCCGTCCATCCCATTTGAGAAAACTTTTCCCCAATCTAAACATAACCTAGACTGACAGAACTGTCGAGCACCACACAATGACACAATTAATGCACAATTAATACAGAATGGGAATCCAATGCAACGAACCAGCGCATAATCAGCCAAGCCGGAAATGTCAGTCGTCAAGTTCGGCGAGGCGTGTGGCGGGAACATGTTGCCCGTGAGACCTGCAAGACGAGATCAAAGAGGTAGCGTCATCAGGTCTAGGGCTCACTGCTGCAGTGACCAATTAAGGCATCGTTCGGTTATCCAGGAACGATGCCCTGAAATGATTCCCAGCTGGAATGGTTGACTAATTTGTATAACCTAAATCAGGTGGAATGGTTACTAGGTCCATTCCACCGTAACCGAACGAGGCCTAAAGGAATTCTGAACAAGAAGCCCCTGCACTGCACTGGTGATATATACATACGTACTTTGTGCGAATGACTTGTTGCCGCCGGTGACGAGGAACTTGGCCGGCGCCGTGCACGACTCCGGGCTCACGCACGGCGGCGGTTTATTGTCCATTTCCACCAGGGCGGAGAAGTTAAGGGCATCCCCCTTGTTGCCGGGAAGCAGCAGCACGACGGGCCATCGCTGGGCCACCGGCAGCGGGCAGGACTGGGAGCAAGAGAGGCCCCCGACGGCGTCCTCGCTGAGCCGCACGCCGGTGCGGCCGTCGCAGCCCTTGCAGTCGGGCTTGTCGCCGCCCAGGTTCTTGAACAGGTTGTCCATGAACGTCTGTAGCCCGCCGAGCAGGACGCAGACGAGCACCGGGAACAGGATGAGGCGGCAGTTGGCCTTGCAAGCGCGCATCTGCATGCATACCCGAAGGTGGTTATTGTTGACAGGCAACGTACGTTAATTGTTGGAATAATCCAGAACGATGCAGAAGAAGGAGGAAGAAAAGGCAATCGAGATCCATCATCGATCAGAAAGAACGGAAGAAGGTAATTAAAGGATGGATATGGAATGAGCAAGATGACAGGATATATACGTGGATCGCGAGGTTTTTCCTGAAGAGCGCATCGGCCTGGGATTGGAAGTCCGCCGCCCCCATCGTCGTCGACCTCGCCGCCATCATGCAATTCAAGGAGCGTAGAGAGAGAGAGAGCCCGATCGAGGCAGGCCGCCGGCGAGAGTGCGTACGCTACACTGCTGCAGTTATTAGGAAGTTAACAATCCAACGGACGGGCGCGTAGAATCGAAGAAAGATGGTCCTGGCCTTGGAGCTCGCGGCAGATGCTCCTGCCCCGCCACGCGCACGCTCAACCGTTTCCGGCGCCGCCAAGAGTGGCAGGCGCTCGATCGTGTCGTGGACCCGGCCGTGGAATCCGCTTGCTCGCGCCTGCCACGGCCCACAGCGCGCGCAGGCGCGGGGAGCTCCAAAACTCCACCGAGCGCATTTAGCGAGGTTTTGCAAAAGTCCAGGCTGCTCAAATCTGTGTCGCATTCATCGCCTAAACTGAACCAATTTCATTCAAGTCTTACAAACAAGCTCAGTGGACTGCCATATATAGTGATTCATAGATATATTCTGGATCTGCATGACTGCATCTCCCTCATGCTCATGCACGAGTTACCACACCAGTTTCAGTTCAGAGAATTCAAACAGCGCATACCGCAAATATATGCACCACACCAGGGTCGGATCAGTCATGGTCACAGTGGACATGTCACTCTGCTTGGCCACTCTGACGAAGACGTCTTCCAGCGTCGTATCAGCGAGGCCCCAGGCAAGGATGTGCAGGCTGCTCTTCGCCTGCTCCATGGCCCCGAAAACCACGGAGATCTTCATACCCTGCTTCGGCAGCTCGAACTTCTGCGTTCCCGAGACGCGGTACACCCTGTTGGCCGCGGGCGAGATGGACTGGACCAGCCTCTCGATCTCCTCCTCCTCCTCGCCGGCCGGAGTTGTTACTGTCAGCACACATGAGCCTCCGTACCTGTCTTTCAGCTGGAAACACAATCAAGAAATAGGATGGCCATGTCAGAATTCCGGATCACTGGCTGATACTGTCTGAAAATTTGATCGATCAAGTGTGTAGTGTACCTCTTTGGAGCTCCCAATGCACTGCAAGCTACCATTTGCGATGATTCCAATCCGGTCGCACAAAACATCAGCCTCTTCCATCGAGTGCGCTGAAAATAGAAAGACTCAAGCAATGTTTTCACCATCTGATTGTCAATCTCATGATGACAGGTGAAGTCAAATACTGTACTTGTGAGAATTATTGTCCTATCCTCTTTCGCAGACTTCACAGCCTTCCACAAGTTTTTCCTTGATGCTGGATCCAAACCAGAGCTTGGTTCATCCATATAAACAACCTATAAAAGCACTCCACAAACATATTTATTTATTTATACTTATATATGCACGAATATCAGGTGTTCCTTAAATCATGATTTCAGTTGATCAATAAAAAATACCTTAGGATCACCAATTAGAGAGATAGCAACACTGAGACGACGTTTCATACCACCACTGTACTTTCCGACGAGTTTATCAGGAACACCACCGGCAAGCAAGTGCATACTTCTCAAAGATTGTTCAATGGCCTGGAAGTAAGCGATCATCCTATGATGCTTTTAGTAGATTCTACTGTGCAATGATTTGGTTTATTTTGCAACCAGATAATTTTTTATTGGATTGTAGATCAGCTTGAATGATTTGTACAAGAGTAGTAGAGGACACAAACAACAAATGATTCTTGCCTGGAAATAACCCTACAGACTACAGTGACTAGTATTTTAATTCCATTCATCTACTCTTGATAGTACTTCAAGTGATCAATATTGACAGAAACAGAAACATCAAAATAACCCAGCACAATATTAGAGCAGTCAGGTCAAACAATACCTCAGCTAATGCTGCACCCTTTAATCTCTTAAGCCTGCCATAGAACAACAAATGCTCGCGACCAGTCAGGTTTTCCCATAGCAAGCTGCATCAGGTCATCCAGGAAAGTGGAAAGTCATCACAAGTTCGCAACTAAATAAGCTAACCTGAAAAACTGGTTCAGAAACATCTGAGTGAGACAGAGTAGTTTACTCATCCTGTGGACAAACACCAATTCCTGTATATATTTGGTCCATGTCGAAGCATATGTCCATCCCTTCAATGTATGCGGTGCCAGCGGTAGGTTTACAAAATCCGGTCAGCTGTTGACAGGTTAAGAGTACTCAAAACATGATAATCAGTATAACCGATGGATATTTGCAAAAGCTAAAATATATATAGGAGGCAAACTCTGGAGTTCAGTTTTATTACTACACGAGCACCCAAACTTTTTTTCTTAGATTTTTGAAGGAACACATAATTGCAGTCATTAACCACCTTCTCTAAATAGAGAGATTGACCTATACTTACATACCATAACCTATTGTATCCAAATCTATATTTGAACTTACCATGTTAATAAGAGTGGTCTTTCCCGCACCATTTGGACCAAGAACGCCAAAACACTGACCACGTGACATAGAAATGGATATCCCTCTAAGTGCAATTTTATCTGCATTTTCATCTTTTCCACAGTACACTTTCTCAAGATTGTTGCATATGACTCAAATAGCTTCTGCGAGATTCTTTTGATATCTGTTCAACTATCTCTCTCTGAAAAGAAAGGTGAAAATGATAAATTGATATGCACTACTTCACAAGTGACTTTGAATATAGATTAATCTGATTCTATATTTCAAGATCTGGTATTTTAATATATTTTTTCATTTCTCCTATATTTCAGGTGAGGTGGCTGATTTAAGATGGTTTCTGGCACACTCTTTGTACAACCAACTAGTATAAGTAAATTATTATTTTGTAATTTGTTATTTGCCTCTGTATCATAATATATCAAATTTTTGTCCATACTATAGAAATAATTATTAATTATTAATTGTCTTTATGCCAACAAAAATCAGATTTTGTTGAGTTTTTGGTTTTATCTAAAGGGCTTTTTATTTTTAGAACCAAAAATTACAAATTATGTGTAACACCCCAAAATTTGTCACTTTTAAAAATAGAGTTAAAATGATTTATTTTTGAATTTTTGAGCACATGAAAACATAGGAAAATAAAATTTTCATTAATTTAAAATTTATCGTAAGGTAGAAACGTGTTTGTTGCATTCATGCCGGTCGCACCTCGTGTTTCTATGTGCAAAATGTGTGTTTTTTTATACGTTTAGGAGACAAATATCTATCTCTAGGAATTTTACAGCTTCTTTCTGGAATTTAATTCCTACCTCCTTCACCTTAATCTTTATGTTCCAAGTTCCCAACAATATTTTTATGAGCTCCAAATACTTTATTTGGGTTCATCATGTTCCAAAGTGTCTCTGGAAATTTTCCCCAAATTTTCAGAGGTCCCGGAGTATTTTTCGTGGCTTAAATATCAATTCTGGACTTTTCTAGAATTATTTTATCCACAAAATTAATTAATTCCGAAAATAATAAATCTCTCATTTATCCCAACCCTCAAAGCCCATGTGCAATAATCCTAATAAATCATAAAAGCCCATGCATTTATTTACTAATGGGCTTTAATGATTATTTAGGCCCATTAGTAAATGTGGATGGTGCAACATCAATTAGTACCATATCGCTAGTTGACATGGATGTGGGGAGTTTTTCTTCCTATATATATCAACAAACCCCTTGGGCAAAGCACACCAAAACTACCGTAAGGGGAGCCCCTAGCTTGGAAAATCCCTCGTGTGGTAAATTATATTTTTCTCCTCTTTCTCTCGCCGTCACCGTCGCCGTCGTCGCTGGTTTCTTTTAAAAGAGCCCCTCCAGTTTTCTATTTTCAAACCCGCAGGCCATGGCACTTTTTTTAGAATATGTTTTCCTCTTTGAAAAGCGTAGTTTCGTCGGTTTAGATCCAAAATACGTTTTCACTTATTTATAGATTTACCACTGATTTTGTTTTGACCATAACTTTTTCGTTTTAACTCCGATTTGATCCGTTCAAATTGCGTTAGGTTCGTAATTTTATAATCTACATGTTCATACTACTGTTCAGTATGTTTTTAACTTTTAAAATTCATGATTAGATTTAATCTATTATTCGATTAAAAAAAATCTTGTTTAAATCATATCTTCTGCGTCCTAGATCCGTTTTAATCCATTCAAGTTGCGTTAGATTCATAGCATCAAGATCTATGCATTAGTAACAGTGTTTACCATGTCACTAATAGTGAAATTTCATGGTTTGAATCATATCTTAAATAACAATTATGCAAGTGGATTTTATAAATAGAATATGATTTGTTTCACTTTAGTTTTATAAATCAAATCTAAATCTGACTTAAATTATAATCTCTAAAAAATATCTTATATATGTTTTTATATAAATAAAACACATAAAGCTAATAGTTTTATGAGCAGATCTTTCGGTAGATGTATCTTTTTCACCGTAGCTCCGATTAGAGTGCTTTTCGCGTCTGTGTGTTCGTAGTGAGACGTAGATTCGTTTTATAAACTTTTTATCTTGATTTTATATTTGGTGTACTGTTCTAATTTAGATCTATTGTTTGCTTCGTGTATGATTGTATGGATGCTTGTGTGGTGTTTTATGATTTCGTCCAGTCGGTGAGATATATGTGGTGATTAAGAAGAAAAAGAAGAAAAACGCTGAAGATTAAAGCTTACCGAAGGATCGGTATTTTAAGACAAGTATAGTATGGGATCTTCCTGGTTACCTATTCACATTTAATCATTTAATTCATACTGCATGCGTCTACCTTGGCAACCATAATAATTTTCCTAGTACTTTGTTATCATGTACCTTGATACCTTTGGGTTATTGCATTGAGTAGTATGATGCTAGTGCTCAATTAAAGACCATGATCTTGTAACTTGACTAATGGTATATGCAATAAACACTAAAAGATGCTTTTTAGCAACATGGAACAAGGGGGCTAGAGCATTGGGCTATTTATAGTGCTCTAGATTTCTCTTCATAAGGACCTATCTGTAAGTGATCATCCGGGACTTACAGTACAGCTGTGAGGGCTATATGGCTCTAGCTTTAGCTCAGTATAAGGACCTTTTCTAGCTTGTTAGTGGTTACCTTTATGGCGCAAGAGGGGTGTGTTCCGGGTTGGATATAGTGCGGCCTTTGTCCGTCAATATATAGGCCATGCGTCATTGTGTCTGCCGGAAGGGGAGCCCTACATTCGCAGGCCACAGAAACCTAGCGGCTCTAACTTATTAGACGAACCTTTGAAAGGCTTCATAGTGAACCCTGCCGACCTTCCTTGGTAGTGGGTCAAGAGATTGGCCGCCTCGGGCGAAAGGGTGAATCACGACTCACAGTGAAAGTGTACAACCTCTGCAGAGTGTAAAACTGGTATATCAGCCATGCTCACGGTCACGAGCGACCTTGGAACCCTTACGGAATAGATGATGAACACGGATGATACTGATGATGAATATGCTCATTAATGATTACTGTTTATGCTATTCATTACTCATGTTTACCTGATCATGTGTTTATGGGTTTGTGATAAATTTGTTGCTACTCAATTGCTAAAATCATGACTCATTAAAAGCTAATCGCAGTTAACCAGTGTCAGCCTTTTAAGCCTCATGAACCCGTGTTATATTTGTTGAGTACGACATGTATTTACGCTTGCTTTATTTTTAATTATTTGGACAAAAATCCCGGATGGGTACCAGATTGCTAGAGTTTGGAGGAATTAGGCTTGTGATCAACCAGTCAGTTGTCCCTGTGGATTTGGAGTCTTCGCCTGAAGATCGGAGTTGTCTTTACGCTGTCTATACTCTGAGGTTATATTCTTTATACTAATACGTTATGTATTTAAGCATTGTCTATTGATATTATCCTTATTTGTAGCTATATGTGAGATTTGACTTTATGGGCTCACATATGGTGCGTATCTGATTTTAATCTTAAAACCGGGTGCTACATTATGCCTATATAAATTGTAACGAACTAAAGTTACAATTTCAGTATAAAATATATGCAATAACCATCGTATGAAGCAGAAAATACTAGAACAAATTAAAATACCAGGTGTGTTAAAAAAAAGGGACTTGCTAAAATTCTAGAACTCATTAAAATACCAGGTGTGTTAAAAAATATGGGACTTGCTAAAATTCAAGCACCTGAATTTTAGCAAGTCCCATTTTTTTTTGAACACATCTGGTATTTTAATGAGTTCTAGTATTTTCGGCTTCCTAAAGTTACTTTAATAACCACTAACATGAAAATAATGTTAGGTGTAACTTTTTAGGTAGTACATTGTTGAGTTCAAACTCCTCATTAATTATCTCAACAGACTCCTGAAGCTCTTTCTAAAAAAACAAAGAAAAAAAAGACTCCTGGAGCTGTATGTACTGATTGGAGTGTACCCAAGAATAGAGCAGAGCACACCTCTCTGATGACATCTGTTCTCTCCATTTCAACGGAAGCTCTGAACTCCTGAAGTTGTATGTTCTGCTGCTGAGCAGTTTCAACATGGTTCCCATTTATGCGGGAGCGAACAAATACTGCTGCTTTTCTCATTCCGTCTTTGAAGGAATGAAAACGATCCAAATAGAAAGTAAATAAAAGGAATACAAACCATTCTAGTACCATAATGATAAGTACACCTGCCAATCCATTTTCTGGATTAGTCATATCAGTCCATTGAATCCCCGAGGAGGCCATATAATTTCCATGCCGTTCAAATCGTGAGAATTCATAGACAATGCGGTATAAGGAAAATGCAGGTAAAAGTTCCATAAGTGTGATCCAGCTTCCTTGAAATGAGAAAACACAAAATTTCCAAGCAACTTATTAGAAATAACGAAAAAAGCTTACATAAAAAAGAAGATCACTAACATCGTACATATCGACTTCATTAAGATATAGCTACTGAACTTTGTACATACTTGAGAGGTTAGCATCTTCAACATAGGATCTGAATATAAATTGTGACAAAAGGCCAGACACAAATATGTACAAATATCCTGTCACTGCATGAAGAGATGCCAGATAATCAGTAGTTCAGTACAGAACAACAGATACTCCACATTATCTGATAAAATGGATATAATGCACACATTAACAGAAGCGTACCGGTAGCTGTCCTTACACTAGAGAAGTATGTTGTCATAAGAAATGCAAATGAAATTTGCAAATTCATGTAAGCAAAATAGAATACAAACTGCATGCCATAGTTGTTCTGGCGGAAGAATGTAAAACCTGAACATAGAAATTGAAGTATCATTATGTTTGCTTCCAATTTATAATAGTACCATGAGGCTTCTTTCCCTTTCATTAAAATTAGCATAAAAAGTAAAATAATTTCGTATAAAGAAAAGACAAGATCTAACTGCAATTATATTGGTGCTTGCGTCAATTCCCTCATAATATCAGAACCACTATAAGCTCATCCTATGTTTCATTTTGATTATTATAAAGTACATTCCTAGTATTAAAAGTAATGTATCTTACCAAGGGCAGAACCAAATAGCATGAAGGACAGCACATAAAGCAGCGACAATAGTAGAAAATAGCAATAGGATATAGTCCAATACGGTAAATCTCCAAGACCATGCATCTTCATCATTATCCTTAGCTTATTTTGTCTCTCATATACAAGGTTTGTCAAAATTACCTGCAGAACCAACTAACCGGTTCACGAGATATGAAAATATTAACAATGTAACCACATTTATATGCTTCTTATAGTGACACCAAAACATATCAGATCATCCAATTCATATTGGCTATACAAAAAGAATCTATACAAAGGCATGTCATACCGGAAAAAGAAGCTCCATAGTCCACACAAAAGGTAGCTGCCCTATATATGGACCCAGATCAAACCAGTCATTGTGTACAGCTGGTATAGCTGCTCTAGGCATGTCTTTAACAAATTCAAATGACATCTTGAGACCATCACCCCTTAAATAAAGGTATGCATTTGAGGCCTGAAAAATTGGAACTCTATAAAGTGTAAAACAATGATGAAAGGGTGCCACAAATAGTTTGACAACAAAGAGAGTAGTAGTGCATGAACGAAGTCACTATAAAAGAAAATGAAGAATGACATGCATATGGGAATGAACAAAATGTTTAAAGAACAGAGGGGTTCCAATGAAAGAAACTAAAAAGAAGTTTTGCAAAGAGATATACTATTATTTATCTGAACTAGGAAAAGCGATACCATATTAGCTAATCGTGGGACTTGATCCGAATTAGCTTTTTGCACTGGACCTGCTGGATTATTAAGCACAGGGACAGATTGTTCTGATTCATCATAAAAACCATAGTTTGTGGAGTTGTATGAGATGATCAGGTTGAAGTTGCCCTGATCAGAACTTAAGAAATCATATGCTGCGTCCAGTGGCGGATCCAGTGGGTGGTCTGGGTGGTCGACCGACCACCCTGTGGCCCACCCGTCAGTCAAACATAATAGAAAAAATGAAAAAAAAAAACAAGCTGTCCTGTTCATAGTACGTGAGTGCGGCGTCCGTTCGACGTTCGTAGTACGTGAGTGCGGCGTAAATGCGCGCTCGTGCTCGATGGGCCGGCCCAGCTCGCAGGGGAAGTTGGATCGGCAGACGTCGAACTATCCAGGGAGGCCGGGACTCGGCAGGGAGTCGGATCGCCAGACTCCGCTCGCGGCCGCGGAGCGTTCTCGCCGCGAGCCTGTCGCGGACGCCGCCATCGCCCTTCGGCCTTCGTGGATTGGCATTGCGGCACCAGGCAGCCGATCGGCGATCAGGTGACAGGTGATCCTCGTTCCTCCCCGTCCATCTCCAGTTCTCCAGTCTCCACCCTTCCTCAGTTCCAGGCGTCCGTTCATTAGTTTTGCTAATTGGTGAGTTTTTTTTAATTTTCAGAACTCTTGAATAGTTGAATTATGAAGAGAAACGGAGACATTCGATCGCTTTTTCAGAATGCAGCAAAGAAGGCGGCTGCTGTTGCTTTGAACCCTGACCCACCTCCGGCTCCGGATCAAAGTATTGTGGAAGAGCACAATCAAGAAGAAGATAGAGTACAAGTTGAAGAAATTACAGATCCTTTGCCCTCGCCCCCGCTAGCATCACCGCCACCCCCCGCATCAAAGCCGCCGGTGTATGACATTAATCGCCTTCCATATGATCCAGGTGAAAGGCTACCCATTGAAAATTATCATGTTAATGATCAAGATGCAATCCGTAGAGCATATATTACTAAAGGTGCTTGCAAACCTTATATACATGATTTTCCATACCGAAACATTGGAGGTCTACCTCGTCGATTCAATATATAATGGTTGTATAATTATGAGTGGCTTGAATATAGTGTCGAGAAGGATTCTGCATTTTGCTTCATATGCTACTTGTTCAAGAAGGGCAGTGGGTCAAATACTTTTGTGGTTGATGGATGGAATAATTGGAATATAGGAAACACAGCACTTCTTAAATATTGTGGTTCTAGGGCACATAAAGCAGCTCAAGAGAGGTACATTGGTTTTATTAATCCCAAGGTTGCAATTGATTATCACATTGACAAGTGGAGTGAGGAGGAGCTTCGTCTTTACAAGAAAAGATTGACATATTCACTTAGATGTATCAAGTTTCTTTTGCATCAAGGATTGGCATTCCGTAGACATGATGAAAGTGAAGAGTCTAGCAATAGAGGCAACTTCATTGAACTTTTGAAGTTTCTTGCAGGAAATAGTGAAGAAGTGAACAAGTATGTCTTGAACAATGCACCAGGTAATTGCACTTTGACTAGCCCAAACATATAAAAGGAAATTATTTATTGTTGTGCCATAGAAACTAGAAAGAAAATAATTGGGGAACTTGGTGATGAGCCCTATGCAATTCTAGCTGATGAGTCTAGTGATATATCACATAAAGAACAACTAGCTCTTTGCTTGCGTTATGTTGATAAACTTAGAAGGCCATGTGAGCACTTCATTGGAGTTGTTCATGTAGATGATACTACCTCTTTGTCACTTAAGAAAGCAATTGAAGGTTTACTTGTTATTAATGGATTGAGTCTGCAGCAGATTAGAGGCCAAGGTTATGATGGGGCTAGCAATATGAAAGGAGAAATTAAAGGGCTCAAAACTTTAATCATGCAAGAATCACCTTCTGTTTATTATATTCATTGCTTTGCACATCAACTCCAACTAGTTCTTGTCGCTGCTGCCAAGGGAAATACTGACTGCAAGACTTTTTTTGATCAAGTATCTATCTTGTTGAACATTGTTGGGGTTTTTTGCAAGCGTCACGATATGCTTCGAAATGCAATTCTTGAGAATGTTAAGAAAGCACTAGAGTGTGGTGAGCTTGAAACAGGGAGGGGATTAAATCAAGAGATAGGTTTGCCTAGGCCTGGTGACACTCGGTGGGACTCTCATTACAAAACTATATGTAGCATCATCACTATATATTCCTCAATCCATGATGTGCTCATTGAACTTGGTGTTGATATTGCATATAAGGAAGATTGGACAAAGATACATTTTGTGCTTGGAGCATTTGAAACCTTTGAGTTTGTTTTCTTTGTGCACTTAATGTATGTTATTCTTGGATACACAAATGAGTTATCCGAGTGCTTGCAGAGAAGGGATCTAAGATATTCTTAATGCAATCTCACTTGTTAATGTGGCAAAGAGTAGAATGCAGGAGTTGAGGTCTGATGGTTGGGATAATTTTCTTCAGAAGGTCACTTCTTTTTGTATTAAACATGGTGTTGAAGTTCCTGCTATGGATGATGCTTATGTGCCTTATGGAAAATCAGCGCGGTATGTCCATGCCCGAAACCAAACAAATGATGACCATTTCAGAAGAGAAGTATACATTGGTGTCATTGATCAAATTAGTCAAGAGCTTGATAATCGGTTTGATGAGATCAATATGGAGCTACTCTCTTGTATGGCAGCCTTCAGTCCTTCCAACTCCTTTGCTTCTTTTGATGCACGGAAGGTACATAGATTGGCTGAATTTTATCCTAAGGACTTCTCCAACAATGATTAGTTAAAACTTGAATTGCAACTTGATAATTATATTGATGACATGCGACAACATGCTAGCTTCCAAGGTCTAGACAACATTGTTGATCTCTCAGTTAAGCTTATTGAAACAAAGAGGCACAAAGTGTATGATATGGTGTACTTGCTTCTCAAATTGATATTGCTTTTACCGGTGGCAACTGCGAGTGTTGAAAGGGTATTTGCTGCATTGGTTATAGTGAAAACAAAGACAAGGAATAGGATAGGTGATACTGTTTTGGATGATTGTCTAGTCACATTTATTGAGCGGGATATTTTCTTCCAAGTTGATGAAGATGATATAATTGAGACATTCATGTCATTGAGAAAGCGGCGGATAAACAATTAATATTGTAAGTCTCTCCTGTTGCTATATTTTGAAGTATTTGTATTTCATTTGAACAATTTATATCAAGATTTGGCGTCGTTCGTAGCTTAATATTTGAATTTAAATCTTATTATGTTATTTAATGTAACCGGTTTTAATGAATTATAATATGGTTTTACCGAATTGTAAATGGTTTACCGAATTGTATTAGAAATTTTTTTGCGGCGCATTCCCAGAGGTAAAATCCTGAGTCCGCCACTGGCTGCGTCACGTAGATGAACCACATATTAGATGCCAATGAGCAGTAGTTAGAATAACTGATTGACAGCACAAAGATTCAAAATATGACCTGCAGCAATTGCGTCGATCTTATGGTTATTATTCCCTTGGTAATAACCTCCATATAATTCATCATTAATTAGCCTTGAACTGTCACGCCAGAGCACTAATCCTTCTGTGCATTGTACATCTACTCCAAGAGTTCCGGTAAGCATGAGTAATAGGCAAAATGTAGTAACATTGCTAAATAGTAAGACAGGAGAATTGCTTGTGGATTTATTTATTTTTTTTGCCATGTGCTAAAAGACCGTACTAATCCCAAATATCTTTACCAGTGTCAGCAACAGCTGAAGCCATTGGCACTGCAACCTTTTATTTAGTTGAACCGAAATTTTTATCGTCAGTGGGATAATAGTTACCTTGACTCACGGTACGATTGCCATGTTGAACTGGATAAGAAAGTGTCAAGTTAGGGAAGCACTTGTTCTGAAGAAAAGATCCTCCATAATCTTCCTGCAGATATTCAAACATCACAAAATGCCCTGCCAATAAGGATCATACACAGAGAACTCAAAGAATGAAGCAGCCTACCAGAACAAAATCAGACAACGCAGAAACATCTGCCGACAAGTTCACTGAAGAACTATGAGCAGGGAAAATGTTATCCATCACACCTGCAAGGAGAAAAATGCTATTTCAGAAACTACTCACAGAAAGCTAGCACTGCACTGCACTCTGTCAGAATGAACAATTGGACAGCAAAAAAGACTTACTTTCTACAAAAGAGTGGTTGCCGCCAGTGACAAGGAATGTTGCCGCGCAAGACCCATTGACCCTGCACGACGCATCTGGGAGATCAGTGAACGGGAAGAGCCCGTCTTGAACCGCCCAGTACTTGAGAAATGGGATCTTGAGGACAGGGGGCTCTTTGGGCGCGCGAGGCAACGGGCACTCGTCTGGGCATTCTATGCCTCCCATCGCGCTCTCGTCTACGCTGACATTGCTGCAGCTGCAGTCGAGATGGGTAGCAGGACTCGCAGCTCCCTCTCCCTGCGACGACGATGCGTGGTTGATGGCGATCTGTAGGCCGCCGATGACGGAGCAGAGGAGCAGCGGGAACGAGATCAGACAGCAGTTCGTCTTGCAGGCGCGCCTCTGCGGATTGGGAGCGAAATAAACGAGTCGAAATTTAGTGTCATGATGAGTGGTCTTGGTGTATTGTTCATGGAACCGCAGATTGAAAAAGAGTCGAAATTCAAAGTAGCGTCAGTGCAGGGAATTGTCATCTATGGTGACTGGTGAGAGCAAGATTGAACCTTGGTATGTTATTCATGCATTTGTCGTAAAATAAGAGAACATTCTCTTCGCATTGTCTCTTATCCTAAATATAAGTCATTTTTAGGACATTGGCATGATCTCGAATACGACATTTAACATGCAACTTGTATAAATACATACTCCCTCTGTTCTAAATTATAATTCGTTTGACTTTTTTGACCCTAAGTTTGACCACTCGTCTTATTCAAAAAATTTGTGCAAACATAGTCAAAAATTAAAGTCATTATTGAAGAATTTTTGTTAATAAAGCAAGCCACAACAAAAGAAGTGATATTTTGCACGAATTTTTGAATAAAATGAGTGGTCAAACTTGGGGCCAAAAAAAATCAAACGAATTATAATTTGGAATGGAGTTAGTACTATAGATCAAGTTGTATTGTATAATATGAAAGGATTTTCCATACGTGATTAATCTAGCAACGTCAATCATGTGTTATCAACCTACGTAACATTTTAGATATTGATAATCCCAGTTAAGAAGTTTGATGGGTGAACAATGTCGGTTTACCAAACTTTTTCTTTATTACGGAGCAGTGCAACACGTACATGTTGGCACACCAGATGTGCCAAACTGATTTTCAGGTGGCAACTTTAGTTATTAGCCACCAATGAGTGCAAAATATCAGGACCAGTGAAATTCGAACTCCAAACAGAAATGGACACACGAATTTTTTGAACTCCTATAATATACCGCTTGATCGATCAATCCTCTTCAGTCTTTCACCAGCCAAGCCCAATGGCGGCGGGCACGGCGCGGCCAGGGCGGGCGGGCGCGATGAGGTTGCCGGCGGGGTCGTAGTTGATGACGCCGGAGAAGTCGGGGAGCTGGCACTTGCCGCCCATGAGGATGCCCTTCTGCCAGACGCACGGCGACGCCTCCCCGCCGCCGGGCTGCACCTGGTGCATGGCCGCGATGACCGGCTCTGTCCGCCGCCGGCTCACGCTGGCCAGGGCGCGCCGCAGCCGCCCAGCTGGCCCCGGCGACGAGTGCGACGCGCACAGCGCCAGCGCCAGCGCGCACACGGCCAGGAAAGCTGCCGCGGCGGCCACCGCGGGGCCGAGGTGGCTGCCTGGCCCTGACGCCGCCGGCAGCGCGGCGGCGATCGCGTGGAGCGCGAGGTGGCGCGGCATGCTTGCTTTAATTTCTGGAGTGGAATCCCAGAAGTGTTTTCTCTGACTCTGAGCTGAGCGGTCACTCGGTCAGGTGGGTGTGCTGGCTCCTTAGATGGTGAATGGCTGAATCCTGCGGCGTTGGAGCGCGCTGGATTTTATGAATTTATAGCGGCAAGCCACCGAAGCCAGATCTGCCGTGCTTTTTCGTGCGTGGAGTAGTTTGCTTGCTCTGCCTGTGAAAGAGCTGCATGGAGCTGGTGGTGGAGCCAAGACTGGAGAGTGGTTTGCTAGCTCTGCATGTTCCAACTTGCCCAGGCATTGACTCTTGAGTGCTAACTGAACCATTATGTTTCGAACCTTTCCAAAATTCAGCTATTTTAAAGTAGTAGTTTGAAGCTTTAAAAGGCCAAAAAAAAATGACTGCAGCTTCTAACAGACATATTGCTCAAATCAGTATTTATTATGTTTTTGTTTGTGATATGTAAGGATGGAAAATATCTCAGTTTGGGTCACTTTACCTGACGAGATAAAACAATATGTTGCCAATTATGCTACTACTCCCTCTGGCCCAAAAACAATGCAATTTTCTCAAGTTTGACTTATTTTATAGAAAAAAAAATCAATATTTATGTCTCCAAATAGTTTTACTATGAAAATATATTTCATAATCAATATAACGATACATATTTGATTAATACTTTTTTTCCTATAGAGGTGATCAAAGTTAAAATTGTTTCTCTCTTCCGGAATTGAGAATTGCATTTTTTTTTCTTTTTACAATCTCTATTGGCGAGGCATCAGCCTTTTATTCCGTCTTCCAATCAAGAAACAAAGCAACTCAACCCCCCACCCCGCACCCCGCACCCCTCAACCCCAACACACAAACACACACAAAAACTGACACAATAATTGCGTGCATTGTTTTCTAAGAGTATTATGATCAGTAATTTTAGATGTTTCTGGTCCTGATTTATAGTGCCACACAGATATCATGGCTCAGGTTTTGTTCTGAGTCAACACTCTCTCCTTCAAGATCCTGAGGGCTTCTCCAATCCCATCCTGTGCACAATATAACAAAGTGAAAAGTAGTAAGTTTTCAATCTTTTTTTGAAAATAATAAGCATTGGTCTATATGGCTATGCCCTTGATACAATGATTGTAGAGTTCCATCGAGACAACGCACCTCAAAAGAAAGCCTATCAGCAATTCTGGCCGCCTGAGTTTTGATTTCCGGTGATAAAGCTGATCTGATAGCTCCAACTAGCACATCGGCAGCATTGTGGATGCTCAAGGCATCATCATTATCTGGGACTAGATTTTGTCTTTGTAGGGGTTCAGGCGCCACTCCTAACCAATGTAGCCTCTCTGCCCAGTAAAATTGGTCCAGCAGGAAAGGACATGTTACCTGCATGAAAAGATTTTAGTACAATGGGTCCATCCCAAAGCAGGTAGCTATATCATTAAATGGTCAAGAAAATGCAGAATCTTGAAGATGACGTATTTGTTTGAATCAGCATCAGAACTTCAATTTTTTGTTATAGAATTACTAGGCTTGATGCTTCTTACACATCCAAGTATCACAAGTTTAGTAAAGGACAAGAAAAGAGCAGCAGAAAGACAGCCTCAAACATGATGAAGCTATAGAAAGTGCTGTCACCTGAGGGATTCCAGCAAGTAGTGCTGCAGCTGTAGATCCACTGTTATCAAAGCAGTAAAAACATAAAATCGTTTGCGGAAGTACCAGTATCATGCAAGATTATGAATCAGACCATTGTTTTTGAGGCGTCGCCTAGTCGTCGCCTAGGCGTCGCCTAGGCGACAAGGCGTGGTCGAGGGCCTGGGCGTCGGGGTCGCCACGACCTCAGCGTGTATGGCGTCCGCCTCATAGGATTAGGCGTCGCCTAGGCGCGAATGGCGTCGGGCGGACGCCTACCACCGCGCCGCGGACGCCGGATGCTGGTCGTAGGGGAAGGGCGCCAAAAAGAGCGCGGCCGCGCGGGGAATCGACCGCACGCCCGCGGGAAACGGAAGAGACGCGGGAAATCGACCGCGCGTGCGCCTCTTCGCGTGGGAAATCGACCGCGCGAGTCATTGACCGCGAGTGCGGGCGAGGGGAGAGGAAGAAAGAAGGCGGCGGACGGACCTCGACCTCCGCTGGGCTGCTACTCTGCTCGTGTCCACCGGCCGGCCGCCCCTGCCGCGGAGCCGGCCTGCATCTTCCTCCGTCGGCCCGCCTGTTGACTGCGCCTCCGTTGGGTCCCCTTCCGCCTGGTATGCCCCCCGCCTCCACTCTGCTTTTCCGCCTGGTATGCCCCCCCGCCTCCACTCTGCTTTTCCAAATCTCCGGCACCGTCGACGATTCGGGGGAGGCGGACGGCGACGGGGACTCAGCTGCGGACTCGCGGCAGGACGAGGACGCGTAGTCGGAGGACGGCGAAGAGGAGCAGTTGCTGGTGGGGGTGGACGACGACGTGGTAGCAGCTGCAATGGCGGAGGCGGGCTTCTTGGCGCCCTTCTTCTTGGACGCGGCGATGTTCTGGCAGAGTGTCTGGAGCTTGGCGTCGACGGAGGCGTGGAGCGGGCCGCGGGAGGCAGCTGCAGTGGCGGAGGCAGGCTTCTTGGACACCCACTCTTCTGTCTGCTCTGCTCTGCTCTGCTTGAGTGCTTGTACTGCTGCTCTATACTCTCTGCTTTGCCTCCTCAAGCTCTGCTCTGAATCTGAATCTGAATATGCTATGCTATGCTATGCTCTGCTCTGTCTGCTCCGAATATGCTATACTCTCTGCACTGCATGGGAGAAGAGCTTTTGGAAAGGAAAGAAAGGAACATGGGCTCTAGAATTGGCAACAAACGAGGTATGTATGTGCTGCACTAGTATATAAAATTCTAGCTTACAACGCCTTACAATATGCGTATGGCGTCGCCTAGGCGTCCGCCACAAACGCCTAGGCGTTGTGAAGGGGGTCGGGCGCCGCGCCTCGCCGCGGCGCCTCAAAAACAATGAATCAGACACTTGCCAATGAGAGAAAAATTGAGTGCTCTCTTACCTGCCAGCATGGTGAATAGCAGCTGCACATCTAGGAAAAAGCCAACTGTACGGTATTGATCTGAAAATTGTAATATTACTCACAACCAATTCCACATGGCAGGACAAGCATATAACATCAATCTAGTACTCACCCTAAAAAGCAGAAAAGACGGCCATTAAAAAGGAGAGTGCTGTCACCACCAAGAGAAGGTGACTCCACGCCTCTTGATTCATTTTCTGATGAAGCAATGGATTGGATTGCAGAATCCAATGGCTTGTATCCAGATGAAAAAAGGATGAATCTATAGTCTGATGACTCTATGGCAGCCTTAAGCACCATTAAAAATGCTTTAGGATTTCTAAGAAAGCCCATTCTGTACCAGATTGGTCATAAAAGAAAATATGTAAGAAAAAAAATCTAGGAAATTTCTAAGAAGATTTGGAATGACAAGAGGAAAAAAAACTCCTAAAAACATAGAACATAGATATGTAAAATGAAGCTAGACCTAGAACGTAGAATGTTTTGCAAAGTGCAAAGCCATGTCCATAACTTTCTACTAACACCTACATTTAGAGCAAAATAAGGCAATGAGAGCTGATCAACTTAGGTTCTACGATCTACATACTCTGATATACACTACTTAAAAAGATTAGTTGGTGGTGGTGGTTAGTTCTAAAGTTCTACTATGCCTTAACTCCGAGGACTTTTGTGCATTGATTTGTTCATGCGTATGTGTATGCTCAGTGAATCCTTTGTGCACAGCTGTACTGAATTTCTTTGAGGTTATGGATTAATGATAGGTCAGAAAATCTATGTAGCTTCAAGGTTAAAAAATAATATTTGTGAACGATGAATAGCTCGATGAGTAGAGACATAATTTCAATATTTGTTGGAGATCCATTGCAATGCACAAGCACCAGGATAGAAAGAGTAAAAATAACAATGCGAGTAATATTGGATGAGAAACACACCTACCAATGGAACTTAATCCTACAAATATAGGTCTTGATGAATAAGCATTCCTTGTGAGGAAGTGTTCCAGGGAAAAATGGTTTGCACACAACATACCGCCAGATGAAGAATTGGTATTTCCAGACAACTCCATGCATTTGTCACAAGAAAATTGCCAAGCCATAGGAAGAAACCAAAAGCCACAGGCATGAGCATTGAATGGCCAATATCCTACCATGATGTTATGTAAAGTATTACTGAAATTAGGTACATGAAATTTGAAGAAATATAAACATCTAAAATGATTTTAAAAAGATGTGGGGGCACCAGAGCTCACCTGGGCACTCCACAATTTCTTTGCTGAAACCATACCTGGAAAAACAAAACTAATAATCATTTATCCAGTATAAACTAATACAAGGGTGGTTTATCATTGTACAATTAAGTACCATCAATCAATCACAATATTTCATTTCCTAAGTTTCCCGTTGTCAAAGCACTAGCTCACAGAATATAGAATATGAAGGTGTATTAACTTGATTGTTCTCATATAAGGCATAGGCTTCATATATCAAAGGCATGATACTAACAGTAATAAAGGTGACTCCTCTCGCACATGCCACAAAGGAAGATTGGTTACTGGATCCTGCAGTTATCAGAAAACCTGACCTCAGTAATGTTCCAACAGCTTAAACAGGACTGCAAACATACAAACAAAAACAATTATAGATAATACCCACTGTGAAAGGAATAGGGCTAAGATTCAGACAATCATTTCTCCATGATCCCCAACTTTCCGTGAAGAGTGCCCACATCCAGTCGATAATGTCAGTCCAGCAGACCTACCATTGCTTTACAACATTAATGTAGCATTTTTCCCCCTCAATGCTTAAGAGGCATACAACATTTCTCATACATTTCAGATGCTAACATATGAGAATCTGCAATGTCTATGTCACAGAGGTAGAGATAGAATAAAAATCACATAACATAAGTATGGTGTATGGCACTATGGCAAACCTGATAATTACATAGAATGGTAAAAGTGTTCAGCCTCAAGGATCTAACAGATATCCCAACTGCTCTACAGGGCTTGGTGTCTACAGAATGAAGTGCTCTATTGTTTCCTCTTATATAATAATAATAATGGGCACTGTGTGAAATACATAAAATGGTAATAGTCATGAGACTATGTCTCTAGAAGACGACCCAATTTATCTGCACACCATGCCGATAAGTTAAATAGAGTAGCAACTTAAAAAGATTTGTTTGCCAATCCGAAACTGATAAATCCAATGACAAAGAAGATTTGAGAGAGAAAACATTGTTATGAGGCATTATTCTGTACCGTGTTTGCAGGAGCTTCTTGGAAGTACTTGTACAGTAGAGGAAAATTTTGTTTAAATTGACGTTCAAATGATGTAGGAGCACTGAAAAAAAAACAAGTGCTAGAATATTAAATTATTGAAAATGAAGCATAAACACACTAAAATTACTGATACATATCTAATAGAGTAATACTGTAGAAGATTAGATAACCCCCTAATGAAATAATTTAAAATGCATATGTGAAATCGAAATCAATATAGCCCAAGTACCTATATGGAACAAAATAGGGAGCAGCAATGACACACTTTACTTGGAATAGTTCTGCGAGGTGCCAACCTTCCTAAATCATGAGATGACCCATATTATGATAGCATAAAAAGCATTTTGTTGCTGAATTAGGTTATTAGAAATGATTCTGATTTCCTAAATATAGAACTGATTGGTTAAAAATATCGTGGATATGTCCTCTGTCATGTGTGATAAAATCCATGATTTCAATTTTCAATATGTGTTGTGAATCAGGGTTTTCATGTCATTACCGCCACTTTTAATAACTGAACAGAATATTTTGAAGAAAATAATAAAACCAAGTTCTAACTTATACATGAACAAAGATATTACTTAGTTACTTACCAAAGCAAAGAAATTGATCACAATAAAATCCCCACTGATGCTTGGATTGTTTCCAAAAACTTCTTCAATAGAAGACACGCATTCTTTCCTGTGCTCCATCTGAA
Source organism: Miscanthus floridulus (assembly GCF_019320115.1). Classification (NCBI taxonomy): domain Eukaryota; kingdom Viridiplantae; phylum Streptophyta; class Magnoliopsida; order Poales; family Poaceae; genus Miscanthus; species Miscanthus floridulus. The sequence goes on along the minus strand of NC_089587.1, from coordinate 25,061,667 downwards.
TGGCTTTTTTCCGCATTGAAAAGGACTCACGCTCATGATTTGATTGAATAGAATCGCCTAAGAAAGATAGTTGCATGAATAATCGTTTTTTTCCAGGAAATAACTGGACCACATGTGATTCAATTAGCCTCCTGGCAGTGGCACTTACTTGAGATATTCTCTACCTGTTCGGCAGCGAGGACAGGCGGGCTTGACACAGGCATGTATCTCACATTGCTGGCCGCTAGATGTGCTGACAAACTCTGCACCAAGTTCATTACATTATGGCACATGAAGTAAACCTGAGTATGAAAACTGTTCCCCTTTAGGGCCTGTTCGGTTCCTGGGGTTCTGAGGTCAGGAACTGTTTCGGCCAGGAACACTTATCTAATTTATATACACTGATCTCAACCAGGATCTATTCCTGTCCAGAACCACCTTAAACGAACGAGCCCTTAGCAAGCCTTCTTACCCGGTGCGCGGAATGAGTGATGAACACCACAGCATACTCCTGCTGGCCACGCGCAAAAGCTGCAGCAAGCGCCTACAGAACGAATACGGATGGAATCAAATTGAAAGCACAGCCCTCCAAACTAAATCGAGTTCATGAGCTTAATCCCGATGTATCCTGACGGCTCAGTAACAGGTGGAGCAAAAGGAAGCAAAATCGTCTCCAGAAGTCAGCTGCGAGAGGGGGAGGTGAAGGAAGAGAAGCATACTGCGATGGGGAAGACGTCGCCTTGAGTGCCGAAGGCCATGAAGACGGCGCGAGGCCGGCGGCCGCCGCCGGCGCGGCCTGCCATCGTCGCCTCGCGAATTTGGGGGTCTCCTACGTGCCTCGCCGGCGGGCTGACGCGGATAGGCCGTAGGCGAGCGCTGTCTGTGGGCTACTGATGGGCCGATTCACCTTTCAGCTGAATTTGATTTTTTTTCATTAAATAAAAAACCCAACCAAAAACCTTAATTGGCCTTTTGCTGAGCCGTGTGCAAAACTGCAAATGCTTGACTGAAATATAGAAGGTGAAAAAAATCACGCATTACACAATAACAACAATCTTTACTACTGCTGCGAAAAATGCAAGGAGTCATCCACGTGGGAGGATCGACATATGTCCCTAAACAATAGACATGCACTATTCTATTTTCCTTCCATGCTTATAGGTGGACTAGGCGGCTAGGCGCACATCTCCCACCTCTCCTTACACTCCCTTCTCTCGCAACTATGAGAGATTTTGCTAACATGAGAAGCTCAAAGCAAATAAGTACCATATTAATCAGAGAGAAATGAAAACATATTGAGCGTATGTGTTGATAGATTACTGTTCTATTTCCTATTATTTATGGAATGAATTCAACAACCTTTACAGCACTTCACAACACAAGCATCTGTGTGTTCTACATCGTTTCACTTCCCAAAGTATGTAAACTTGGTGTAATTGCCTCAAGTGAAATTATAAACAATATTAAAGAATACTTTAAGAATTTATAACGAATTGTTCTTATAGTTTTTTGAATATCAAAGGTAAAATGAGTATGATGGCAAAAATATACTCCATCCGTTTTAATTATAAGACGCTTTGGCTTTTCTAAATACATAACTTTTGTTATGCACCGCAAAACATAAACTAAACACACCTTATACAAGACAAGAGAAGACAAAAAAATATTCTTGGGTAAATCTTGGAAATTCATCAAATAATTTATATCGGGTTGAAGGAGCCAATTTTTTGTGTAAGGGACTAAGTACACATACAGAAATTGAAATTTATCTGCAGGATAGTGAAAATGGAATTCTTAAAGTAGAAAGTGTGGCTTGTTCGGTTAATCATCCTATGTGGTCTGTGGAGATTAGAGGTATTTGGTGATTAAGTCACTTGCCCATGCGGGCCATGCATGTCTCCACGATGGTTTGAAAAATATATCAAGCGGCCAGAAAGAACAAACAAACAACATCATCGTCTAACACGCGCATCGCTAAAAACCCACAGATTCGATCGGCGATCGCCCGTGGAAGCAGCGTGCACACCACACATGTTGGAACTCGAACGTGGAGTGGAGAGACAGAACAGAGTACGGGACGCGGCGTGGGCACGTCCATTTCGTCTGCTGGATGCCAGCTCTTCTAGGAATCGAAGGGAATTGTGGACTCCTTCTTGCCCCGCCAATTGGCGTCCTTCCCTCCCTCCCTCTGCGCCATTGCCAAGAAACAAGACATCTCGCTCCGGAAGTTACTCGCGACATTTTTGTTGCCCTTGCTGCTGCGTGCATTGGTGGCTCGGTGCCTGCCCTGCCGGTGTCACAGTTGGCAATCAATTAGAAGCGGCCATTGAAGCTCGAAGCTCGCACACAGCCAGCTGCGGCCATCATCGTCGTCTTGCTCGCGCCGTGCTTCGTTAGCATCCAGTAGCCCTGCCGCTTCATTTTCAAGATGAATGACCTCTTCACGTCGGCCTCGTTCAAGAAGTACGCCGACCTGAAGCATCAGGTGGTGCTGGACGACCTGGAGTCCGGCGGAGGCAGCATCGAGGCGGAGGCGGCCGCGTGCCTGGACCGGTTCTTCGAGGACGTGGAGGGCGTGAAGGAGGACCTGCGCGGGCTGGAGGCGCTGCACCGGCGGCTGCAGTCGGCGCACGAGGAGAGCAAGACCGCGCACGACGCCCGCGCCGTCAAGGCCCTCCGCGCCCGCATGGACGCCGACGTCGACCAGGTGCTCCGCCGCGCCAAGGCCGTGAAGGCCAGGCTGGAGGCGCTCGACCGCGCCAACGCCGCCAACCGCAGGCTCCCCGGCTGCGGGCCGGGGTCCTCCACCGACCGCACCCGCACCTCCGTCGTCACCGGGCTCGGCAAGAAGCTCAAGGACCTCATGGACGACTTCCAGGTAGGTAGCCGGCTCGCTCTTTTCCTCGGTCACGGCGAGTCGTGGATCTAAAGCGGCGACGCGCGCGTCTCTGAACTGAAACTGAGTGCAGGGCCTGCGGACGCGGATGGCGGCGGAGTACAAGGAGACGGTGGCGCGGCGGTACTACACGGTGACGGGGGAGGAGGCGGCGGAGGGGACGGTGGAGGCGCTGATCGCGTCGGGGCAAAGCGAGACGTTCCTGCAGAAGGCGATTCAAGAGCAGGCGGCCGCGGCGGCGGGGCGCGGGCAGGTGCTGGACACGGTGTCGGAGATCCAGGAGCGGCACGACGCGGTGGTGGAGCTGGAGCGCAGCCTGAGGGAGCTGCACCAGGTGTTCCTGGACATGGCGGCGCTGGTGGAGGCGCAGGGCCACCAGCTGAACGACATCGAGAGCCACGTGGCGCGGGCCAGCTCCTTCGTGCTCCGCGGCGCCGTCGAGCTCGAGGCCGCAAGGGAGTACCAGAGGAGCGGGCGCAAGTGGGCGTGCGTCGCCGTCGTCGCCGGCGCTGTGCTTGTGGCCGTCGTCGTGCTCCCCGTCCTCGTCAACCTCCACCTCCTCAGCTTGAGACGGTAGATCGTCGGCGTTTCGCGGGCATCCGCCGTCGATCGATTTCTTCTTCGTCTTGTGCTACCGTAGAACTTGGATTGCGGTGGAGATTGCTGATCGTTCTAGCTAGAGAAACAGTGTTGGTTACATTGGAATTGTTGCTTGTTTATTATTCGTTTGAGCCGGCATAGTGGTACAGACGTGGCAAAAAAAAATGCCTGAAACTGAAAGACGCGCCTTTCTAGCTCCATGTCCGCACGTCGGCGAGGAACGTTCGTGGCCTGCCGAGTGCCGAGTGCCGAGTGCCGAGTGCCCAGGCACCAGACACGAACACGATCGTGCAGTGCAAGTGCAACCAGTGGCGAGGTAGCGACATGCTTGCCGCTACTACTTGTACGTTGAGAATTCGAGCCGTGCCCGTACAACGATCTGAGAGCTCAGATGCTTTGGCATTTCGATGCTACATAGATGATGTAATCGGCAGCAAATTTGGACGGCGTGGTAAAGTAAACAAGCATTGTTCGTCATCCGCTGAACGGAAAGGAACAAACGCCTTTTTTTCTATGGATTACTTCTGTTTAATGAAATGTGTGTTACAAGAAGAGAAGCCATGTTGAATACAAAAAAATAACAATTTAGCGCGTGTTTAGTTCCCGCCCTAAATTTCTAAAAAGTGCTACAGTAGCCATCACATCGAATCTTGCGATACATGCATGGAGCATTAAATGTAGACGAAAAAAAAAACTAATTACACAGTTTGGTTGAAAATTACGAGACGAACGTTTTGAGCATAATTAGTCCATGATTGAACACTATTTGTCAAATAAAAACGAAAGCGCTACAGTAGCCCAAATCCCTAAATTTAGGGAACTAAACACGCGCTTATTATTAGTTTTAACCATCAAAGCACCAGTGGTCTAGTGGTAGAATAGTACCCTGCCACGGTACAGACCCGGGTTCGATTCCCGGCTGGTGCATCTGTTGCCTTTTTTTTTTTGTGCGCACTGGATTTTTGGACGGGCACCGATATTGCGCTGCGCGACCCCCCACGCCTGACCCACTTCCACATGTGCTGCATGCGCCCCGCGCCCCGACAAAGCCTGCAGTCTACTGCATGCCGCATGCGCCCGCGACAAGCCTGCTGCTCATCGCTTGTGGTCAAGGAGGCACGGAAATAAAAAAAACAAAAAAGTTTATTTACATTGCTATAACTATTGAATGATATATCTGTTTTTAATTTAATTTGCACCGAAATATTTTATGTGACGAGCCGAACAAAACTAGACCTCACTTACCTATGTTTCAAAATTTTTTATTTTAGTAGCAATTTATGTGTAAAAACGTGCTAGGAGATTTTTTTAATGAGTTGCTACCATGAAATACTAAACTTGCTACTCCAAATATATACTAAAGTTTTTACATGGTATGTGCATTGATTCTTACCATAAAAATATAATAAATTTGTATATAATATTTACGTAAGGGTACTAACCCCTAAAAGAGTAACGGGCCAAAAACAAAATAGTTTACAACATGGAGAGGTAAATTATTAAAATAAACATTGTATAAGCTACCAATTAGACGGGCAAGTCAATATACAACACGTTACAAAAAAGTCAGGAAAACATGACTTGCTTCCAACTTGGGGCATTTATTAAAAAATAGGGATAGCGATACAAAACAAGACAAGCTGCAACTTGGAGAGAAAATTATTAAAACAAGCATTGCATAAGCTGCCAAGTAGAGGGACAAGTTATTATAAAACCCATTATATAAGCCGAGAAACATGACTAGCTGACAATTGGAAAGACATTTATTAAAAAGACAAGAGTAGCGACCTAAAATAAAACAAGATGCACCCTGAGGAGCAAACTATTTGAAGAAGCATTGCATAATGTGCTAACTTAGAGGGTAAGTTATTATACAACTAACATGTTGGATTTAGGAAGCATTCAAACCTAAAAGAGAGACTGAAAACTAAAACTAAAAAACATTAAAAAAAACTTGACTGAAAACTAAAACTAAAAAACATTAAAAAAATCATTTAACTAAAAATAAAAGTGAAAGTGCATTCAAGTCCTAATTGTGGGTTTTGGTGATAATGATCACGTAATTAGAAAATTAATGAGATTTATCGAGATGACAAGCAGAGAATTCATGTTCAATGATGCTACATGAAATAGAGAAGCCCCTAATTACAAATGTAGATGGCCTCAAACTCAAAGAAGATTTAAATTCTTTTATATTTTGAATTTGAATATAGAAAAAGTTGTACTATAAAGGGAGACACAATGCTTAAGCTAATATGTGCTACCAAGTGTTAAAACATACACATGCATCCTCAGATTCACAGCCAAGACAGTCTACACTTTATTGTTACCCTTGTTGTCTTGCGTGGTGCGGCACCGCCGCACTTGTAGAGAGGCACTACCGCAGTGCGGCACTGCCTCACCAAAGTTCTGATGGACAGAGGCAGTGGCCTCAACATCATGTACGCAAAGATGCTCGATGTAATGGGCGTCGACCGAGCGCACCTCCGCCCAATCTGAGCGCCTTTCCACGGCGTCGTGCCCAGGAAGCAGGCCATGCCACTCAGATAGATCGATCTACCCATTACCTTTGGGGATCAGTTTAATTACAGGACCGAGACCCTCACCTTCAAGGTGGTTGGGTTCCCCGAAACCTCCCACGCCATCCTAGGACGTCCATGCTACGCGAAGTTCATGGCCATCCCCAACTACAAGTACCTCAAGCTGAAGATGTCGGGCCCCCATGGGGTCATCACCGTCGGCACCTCCTTCCAGCGCGCCTACGAGTGCGAGGTCAAGTGTTGTGGCCATGCCACGGCAATCGTTGCCTTTGGGGAACTCATCGCCATCAAGGACGAGGTCGCCGAAGGAGCGCCCGATGCAAAGAAGTCGATTGGGTCATTCGAATCGGCAGAAGGCTCCAAGGAGGTCCTCATAGATCCCAGCAGCTCCGAGGGTAAAACGGTATGCATTGGTACCACACTCTCCTTAGAATAAGAAAGCGCGCTCGTCGACTTCCAACGTAACAACAAAGACATCTTTACATGGAAACCCTCAAATATGCCAGACATTCCGAGGGAGGTCGCCGAGCATACCTTGAAAATTCATCCAGGCTCCAAGCCGGTGAAGCAACGCCTGTGCCGCTTCGATGAGGAAAAGCGCAGGGCCATCGGTGAGGAGATAGCAAAACTGTTGGCCGCCAGATTCATCAGGGAAGTACACCACCTAGAGTGGTTAGCCAATCCCGTCCTTGTACGAAAGAAGAGCAGGAAATGGAGGATGTGTGTTGACTATACGGGCCTCAACAAGGCGTGCCCAAAGGATCCGTTTCCTTTGCCACACATAGACCAAATAGTCGACTCTACCTCAGAGTGCGAAACCCTCTACTTCCATGATGCGTACTCCGACTACCATCAAATTGCGATGAAAAAGTCCGACCAACTCGCGATGTCTTTCATCACCCCCTTCGGATCGTTCTGCTACGTTTCGATGCCATTTGGACTGAAGAACGCTGGGGCAACATACCAGCGATGTATGCTCAGATGCTTCGGGGACCTCATCGGGCGGACCGTTGAGGCCTACATTGACGACATCATAGTTAAGTCCAAATGGGCTAACCACCTCGTTGCCAATCTTGTGCACACCTTTGCGAAACTCCGAGCGAATGGCATCAAACTCAATCCCGAGAAATGTGTTTTCGGGGTCCTGAGGGGTATGCTGCTCGGCTTCATCATCTCTGAGCATGGCATCAAAGCCAACCCAGAGAAAATCTCAGCCATCACAAGGATGGGCCCGATTCAGAACATAAAGGGGGTTCAGCGAATCACAGGGTGCCTCACCGCCCTCAGTCAATTCATCTCGCGCCTCGGCGAATGAGGACTCCCCCTTTATCGGCTCCTGAAGAAAGCCGACCACTTCAAGTGGACATCCGAGGCCCAGGAGGCGCTTGACATGGTTAAACTACTTCTGACAAGGTCCCCGATCCTAGTTCCTCCAAGCGACGGAGAATCCCTCCTGCTATACATAGCGGCCACCACGCAAGTGGTCCGCGCTGCCCTGGTAGTAGAGCAGGAGGAAGAGGGGCATGCCCTCAAGGTCTAGCGCCATGTGTACTTCATCAGCAAGGTACTATCCGACTCTAAAACCCACTACTCCCAAATCCAGAAGCTCCTTTACATTGTCCTCATCACCAAGAGGAAGCTGCACCACTACTTCGAGTCACATCCCGTGACGGTTGTGACGTTATTCCCCCTCGGTGAGGTCGTCTAGAGCCAGGATGCCGCAGGAAGAACTACAAAGTGGGCACTCGAGCTAATGGATCAAGGCATCATATATGCCTCCCGAACGATGATCAAATCCTAGGTATTGGTTGACTTCATCGTCGAATAGACCGAGGTCCAGACACCACCAGCGGTCGTCGATCAAGAGTACTAGATGATGTACTTCGACGGATCGCTAATGAAAAAGGGCACCGGCACGGGGCTGGTCTTCGTATCACCCCTCAGGGTTCGCATGAGGTACATGGTTCGGCTCCATTTCCCCTCATCAAATAATGTGGCCGAATATGAAGCACTCGTCAATGGCCTACGCATTGCCATCGAGTTGGGCATCCGACGCCTCGACATTTAGGGTGACTCTCAGCTGGTCGTTAACCAAGTCATGAAGGAGTCAAGATTCCATGATGCCAAGATGGCTGCGTACTGCCAAGAAGTCTGATGACTGGAAGACAAGTTCAACAGCCTCGAACTCAATCACATTCCAAGGTGCCTCAATGAGGCGATCGATGCACTTGCGAAGGCGGTGTCCGGATGAGAACCGGTGCCAACGAGCATCTTTGCTAGCGACCAACACAAACCCTCGTTGTGCTACAAAGGCTTAGAGCGGGCCAATGATGGCCCATCTGATCCAGCCCCGAGGGCTGACCAATCGATGGCTCCGCCCGGCCCCAATGTCATAGAGATTGAAGAGGATCCAGCGACAGAGCCCGACCCTCTGGATGACTGGAGAACACTCTACCTCGACTACCTCCTCCGCGACATGCTACTGACGAACAAGACGGAGGCTCGACGGCTCGCACGTCGTGCCAAATCCTTCGTTCTTGTAGAGGGTGAACTCTATAAACGAAGCCACACCGGGATCCTGCAACTCTGTAGCCCTATCGAACAGGGGAAGCTTCTACTAAGCAATATCCACGGTGGGGTCTACGGTCACCACACCGTGCCTAGAACCTTGGTTGGGAACGCATTCCGACATGGCTTCTACTGGCCCACTGCAGTAGCTGACGCCGAGCAAATCGTACGCACCTACGAAGGGTGTCAGTACTATGCTCGGTAAACTCACCTCCTGGCCTAGGCACTCCAGATGATCCCCATCACGTGGCCCTTCATGGTCTAGGGGCTCAATTTGGTTGGGCCTCTCAAAAAGGCACCCGGGGGCTACACCCACTTGCTTGTCACCATAGACAAGTTCACAAAATGGATCGAAGCTCAGCCGATCTCTGCGATCAAGTCCAAGCAAGCTGTGTTGTTCGTCCTTAACATCATCCATCGCTTTGGAGTACCGAACTCCATCATCACAGATAACGGCACGTAGTTCACCGGTAAGAAATTCATTCGATTCTGCGATGAACAACACATCCGAGTCGATTGGGCTGCCGTCGCGCACCCCCGAACAAACGGGCAGGTCGAGCGCGCAAACGGCATGCTCCTATAAGGCCTCAAGCCTAGGATCTTCAACCGGTTGAAAAAGTTTGGCACACGCTAGGTCACCGAGCTCCTTGCGGTGCTCTAGAGCCTAAGGACAACTCCCAGCCGGGCCACTTGCTACACACCTTTCTTCATGGTCTACAGTTCTGAGGTCGTCCTCCCAACGGACCTCGACTATGGAGCGCCAAGAATCAGAGCATACGACGAACAGGGAGCCGAGGCATCCCACAAAGATGCCATGGACGAACTAGACGAAGCTCGCGACATCACCCTCCTCCATTCGGCCAAGTACTAGTAGGCGTTGCGATGGTACCATGGCCGACGGGTGCGGGACCAGGCCTTTAACGTCGGGGACCTTGTTCTCCGCCTCGTGCAGAGCAACAAGGACTGCCACAAGCTGTCCCCACCCTGGGAGGGGCCATACATAATCGCGAAAGTACTCCGGCCAGGCGCCTACAAGTTAAAAACCATCGACGGCGAGGTCTTCACCAATGCTTGGAACATTGAGCATTTCTGACCATCCCTACTACGAGTACTGCTACGGTCGCCGCGCCACACTCTCCATTGGCGACGCCCTACTGCTCCATGGGATCCTCGAAGGCACCGTCATCTGCAACGTCGAGCACCACGTCAGTGACTATGGTGCCCTCCCCGGGGCGTCCAGGGACTGCGCCATTGTGATTAGCCGCAACCCCGACAACGGTGCCTCCGCTAGGGCATCCAGGGACTATGCCATCATCATCAGCCACAACCCTGACAATGGCACCTCCGTCGGGGCATCCAGGGACTGCGCCATCGTGATCAGCCGCAACCCCGACAACGACGCCTCCGCCAGGGCATCCAGGGACCACGCCATAGTCCTCAGCCACAACCCTAACAACGGTGTCTAGGCGAGGGGCGTCTCCTGCCGAAGAAAGGCCGCAATGAACGATGGCAAAGCCGACGACGCTTGACACCCTCCAGTGCCCTTCCTCCTTCGACAGCAGTGGCCCCTTGTCAACAAAGGCGGCCTGCACCATCTCATCTACATTGGATGACCTCCAGCTCGACATCGCGCTCTGGATTCATGAGCGAATCTATGAGTTTTTCTCTCCCTAGCATTACCCTCTCTCACTAAGGACCCGCCGCAACGCACGAACGCATTCAGTGGAAAGGAAGGAGAAGAGGTAGCGGCTCAGGCAGGTGAAGGAGTGGGACGAGAACTCCCCTCCCCCTCCCTATTTAAGGAAGAGGCGCAACAGCTGAGGAAAGACGAAAGGTTGGGACGAAAAACTCTCTGCCTTCCCCTATTCAATGCAGATGGGAAACCAATGCTGACGGGAATTCAAGGGGACGCGCCTAGACCGACGGGACGTGCTCTGATCAATGAGACATCGCCTAGTCAAAATAGGATGTTGCTTGGGCATGGCCCACCACTACCACGCATAGGGCGTGAGAATCAGGGCGCACCCGCATGTAGGCGACTCTCTGCTTCCCCAGGCAAGACCATGAAACGACCCGACAACGGAACCCCCATCTAGGGGGGCCCAATGGGCCTCCTAGGTCGATCAGACGGCCTAGGTAAAACAACGAACGAATGACCACTGAAAGATAAGCACCTCTGCCTTCTTACTTTGCATGTTAATTTCATTACCGAGTTTCCGACCCCAGCAACGGTAGGGGCACGGACATCGCTCAGGGGCTGCCGAGAGTGTCTACCTATTTAGACATCCTCTTCGCCCGACCCATCCTTACATTTAAAACTGGAAGCATAGTGTGTGGGTATGAAACTTTGAATACAACTGGACGAACCGCCAGACCCTACACCCCGACGGCTACAGTGTTTTTGTTCACCAGCATAATTGAATTCATAGTTCCCCGCACCACGAGCCTTAGCTCCCGCCTTCCCGAGAAGGGTTTGGAGGGGTCCTCCTATAGAATCTCCTTCGAGGAGAAGCTATCAGATCGCCTAAATCAATCGAATGGCTCAGATCACCACCGAGAGACAGAAACAAAAAATGGTGATGCTCATGTAGGTTACACCGACCTCGTCGCAAACGTCGGACCCGAACCCCGCATGGACATGTTTGGTAAGAGCTTCCTGTTGCTCACACCACTAGGGTAACGTTATCGACCCCTCGCTTTTGTTTCAATTAAGTTATACATTGAATCCATAGATCCAAACGTTGCATATGCAAATCGCTGCATCCCAAACGCTTCGTGTCACGTCACGAAGCGGCAGCTGCCTCATTCAATATGAGTGGCAACTGACCGAGGTTCGAAGGCTGGCCCGCAAAGGGCTCGAGGCCACCTCGCATCAAAAAGAGCCAGGGGAGAAAAACCGAGATGAGCCCCAACGGCCCTGCCCGACCCCGCTCAGAAGCGGACAGGGACATCTCGACCTTTCTCCTTCGATTCTAACCTCGAGCCAAACCCATAGAATCTCCACCGAGGAAAGGCCAACGGGCCACCTGACCCTACCGAATGGCTCAGGCATCTACCGAGAGGTGGGTTAAGAAGTAGTGAAATGCCACATGAGGGCTCTGCCAACCCCGTTAGCGAATGATGGACCCGGATTTCACACGAACATACCCGTTAGCGAGCCCGTTGAGCATGACACTTGAGCCATCGAGGCAAGTGTCGTCAACTCAGCCCCTCCAGTTGCGGAAACCGAGGATGGGGTGACGCGCGAAACATGGCCGACCCCTATCAGACCCTAAGGGGCTCAGGGGCTCGAGCTGCTCGATCCAAGATCGAGAGACCGAGGTTCAAAGGCCGACCTGCGAAGGGTCCAGGGCCGCCTCGCGTTGAACAAGAGCTAGGGGAGAAAACGTGGATGTGCCTCAGCGGCCTTTGCCCGACCCGCATTGAGGCGGATAGGGTCATCTCAAACTTCTAGTTCAATCCAGCCTCTAGCCGAGCCCATAGAATTTCCATTGAGGGGGAATCTGTTGGAAGGTGAGTCAAGGAGCAACGGAACGCCACCTGAGGGCTTTGTCGACCCTGTCGCAAAGCAACGGGATCTGATTCCGTTCAAACATCCCTGTTCGCAAGCTCATAAAGCACGTCACTCAAGCCATCGAGACAAGTGACATCGCCTTAACCCCTCTAGTTACAGAAACCGCGAATGGGACGACAGTCACAAAACGAGCCGACCCTTGACCGAATCCCCACCACGTGCGGGGGCTCAGGGAAGGCCGGGCCAGTGATAATACCAAACGCACAGTCATGCTGCGATTGCCAAAATCCTAAGTAAGGGGTATGTGTGAATGCAAGAGTAAGTTTGCTACCCTCTCTCTGATCTCTAGGAACATCCGGCCCCAGCGACTGCAAGGGGTCGGATCTCACTCGGGGGCTGATAAAGGTACGAGTACTTCCTTTCTTTTTTCGAAACAGACATTACATCAGACCTTTTTCTCACGTTGGGACTGGCGGCAAGGTTCGGGGAACATGTAGGTTAGACCGCAAAAAGCCCACGCCTAGACAGCTACGGTAATTTTGCTCACCAGTATAATCGAAATTTCCCCTAAACACCTCGGGCCCTACAGTCTTAACAAACGGAAGGGTCGGATCACATAAATCTTTTTTCATTGCAAAAAGGGAAGAAGGTAAGATCAAACAAACAAAATGAAATTATGAAACAAAGTCACGGATCTATTTTTGGACACTAAAGTACCAACACTTGTCCACATATTACAGATAAATGTTTATCAAACTTATCTAACTAACTACTTCCTCGAAGGAAGAACCATGTCTTTCAGCCTGTTCGCCAGGTTCCACGCAATGGGAGTCATCGCCTTCTCAATCTCATCTAGCTCGGAGTCTTCATAGCCGAGCGTGAAGCCTTGGTTCATTACCTCCAAGTTGATCTCCCGATCATAATGAGAACGGGTAACAGTGAAGGCGTGGGTGATCCCGGTGTGAAAGGCGTCCTCCTCAAGCTGGCCCACCCGCGCCGTGATACCAGTGGCACGAGTCGTAAGGGAGCTGGTCCCCTCCTCTTGCGCCACCTATAGGTCATCGTAGACCACCACGATGGCAGAGCACAGAAGATCGTGTTGATCGCTTTCGACCTGAAGCATCCCCCGCACCTCGGCGAGTTCCGTGCCCAGCCTGGTGGAAATTTCCTTGGCCTTTAGCCTTTGAGCCACCACATCTCCAAGATCCGTCCGGAGGGCCCTGGCCTCCCAACATGCCTCATCGCACTCTCAGACGGCCCGATCGTGCTCCTTGCGGGCCGTGCTATGCTCCGAGCGAAGTCGTTCTTCGGTCCGGCGTAGCTCGTCCCTCCTTCCTGTGCAGCCGAGCGATCACATCGGCATCTTGGTTCGCTCTCTGCTATAGCGCCGCGGACCTGTCCTTAGCTTTCAGCTTGAGATCCCGCTCCATCTCTAGCTCCGCCAGGAGCTTGATGGCCTGCTGGCTAGCATCGGCATCCTTCTGGAGCAGCTCGTCTCGCTCCTTTTGGACCCTGGTGGCTGCCTCCTCATCCTGCTTCACCCTCGCTGACAGGTCCTCAAACATCCCATGGATCTCCTCTGCGTCCCGACATGCTTTGGTTTCCTGCTGCTGGACGGCGGCGAGCTAGGCACTCAAATCTCTGTGCAGCCGGGCCTCCTCGGTGAGGTAGTCCCATTCCACCTTCTGCTCATAGAGGAACCGAGATTTCTCCCAGCTGCGAGCAATGAGGGACTGAAAAGAAGACTATTGTCAAAAATAAAAAAATACATGATGATGAGAAGAAAGCGAGACGAAAGATCAAGCGGATACCCGGCCATTGGGAACAATGACGTCGCGCAGGACGACCCGGGCCTGATCCAGGACACCCATCATCGCTGAGATCCCTTCGTCAAGACTCCCCCACTCTATGCTCTCAGTAGCATAGTCAAGCGAGAAGAGAGTCGACGTTGGGTCTTGGGGATCCATCCAGTGGAGCGACGGCTCACCCCGCGCGGGCGAGCAGTTGCCCCCCACTGGTCCTCTCCACCACCGCCATGATGCCCGCAGTCCCTTCGACCATGTCCTCCTCCATCCGGCCTGCCTCGGGCGCTGCTGCCTGGGCCATCGGTGTCATGAATTGCACCGCCCCCTTGGACACCACCGTGGCAACATCCAGCTGCGCTGGGCTTGTCATGGTCGCGGTCACGCTAGGCCTCCGGTGGCACAGACTGCACTGCTCCCTCAGACGCCACCACGGCTGCGTCCGGCTGCACCTGGCTCATCGAGGTTGGGGACCCTCTGGCCATGTCCTCCTCCGTCCGGCCCATGTTGGGCGCTGTCGCTTGGGCCGCTGGAAGCACAGATTGTGCCGCCCCCTCAGACACCACCGTGGCTACATCCGGCTGCTCCTGGCTTAGCGCGGTCGCAGCCACCTCCACCGATGACGCTGGACCCTCGGCTTGCGGTGCCATGCCCGCCACAGAAGGCACCACCATCATGGGCAGCGGCTCTGTTCGCTCTGACGAGGATGGTGGAGTCACCGCCGCCGCCGCCTGCTCAGCAACCTCCGAGGGCACGGGCGCCACCATGGACACCGCCAGATCGGCCGACAAGGCCGCAACATCAGCGTCGCTCCTACCCAAAATAGGAGCAACATCGGACAGCGGTGTCCGTCCTACCTAAAGGGCAAGGCTCTTCTTGGGCGCCAGCCCTAGAGAGCAGCCCCGTCGTAAGAATCTGCAAGAGTTAAAAGGCATAAGGTCAAAATAGAAAAATAAAAAGGGGGGAAATAGGGGAATCAGTGCCCTACTCTGGCACCTTTGGGCGGTGGGAATGTTTTGGGGAGGAACCCCTAGACCCCTTCTCCGACTCGTCTGGGCGGGACTGCTTCGAGCCTACCCCCTGCTCCCAGGTAGAGGGGCTCATCTCCCTTATCTCTGAGGGTGCGGCAATGGGGCGCCCCTATACGTCGATGCCTCAGGCATGGCGACGGATCCACCCACCCCCGTCAGCTCATGGGGCACGACAGCAAAGCCACCCCCTCCATTAGCACCTCGGGGGGGGGGGGGGGCGGCAGATCCACCTCCCCCATCCACCGATCCTCCATCGCCACCCTAGGTGAAGCGGTGGATTCTCTGGCTCCCATCGACCCCGAGGACAGGCCGATGGTTCGGCCCACCTCTGCCGACCTCACGAACTCGCTTCCCTCCACGTGGAATGGGAAGGATCCCTGCATTGACCGGTGGGCGTCTGTCAGCGTATCCTCATCCTCCAATACATCCCAATCCATGTCGGCAGCTACCTCGTCGTCGTCGTTGTCATCACTGCCTATTTCCTCTCCTCAATCATGTGCTTACTGCTTCCATAGCAGCTTCTTCTTCTTGAGCTCCGTCGTCCTTTTGTCCCACTCGACCACGATACGGTTCGCTTTCGCCAGGGTCCGATCCTTCGGCAACGGAGTTGGGCTTTCCTTGAAGGATAGTACCCTCGGCTGGTCCCGCCATCCTGAGGTTAGCTTCAAGGGGTTGGAAATTCAAGTAAAAAAGGAGTACAGAGAAATAAAAACTTACGAAGTCAATAAACCCCAGTTTCGGCCACATCAGGGGATGCCCCATCACCGAAAACACAAAATCAAGGATGATGCCAGCAGTGTCCTTTGAAGGCTCCATCGCCTCCTTGATGCGCTGCGCCACTTCAGAGGGAGGGAGCGCTTCATCGTCAAGCACTGTCCCTTCAAACGATGCTCCGAGCGCCATCTAGTACAGGGGAAGCGCGCGCGCCATCAGCGTCGCCACCCTCCTCACGTGGTAGGTGCCGATGATCCCCGATCCCTTCATGCCCCAGTCTTTCAGAGTTTGGAGGGCAGCGAGAAGGTCGTTGATGTTCTTCTTTTCCTTGACCGGGACATCCCACTTCCATGACCCCGGGGCCTCCTCGATGACGCACCCAGAGAAAACTGGTAGGGGGCGGTGGCGTCATCATTGACATAGAACCATTGCGAATGCCACCCCTTGTTGGAGGTCGATAGACGCATTAACGAGTACGCTTCTGCCCAGTTGTTGTGGAGGTGAATGCCGGTGCATCCCACCGCGCGCATGCAGCTCTTGCTTCCCGACCCGCTTCTTCAGAAGATTGACGACGAAGAGATGCCGCCACAAGTCAAAGTCAGGATCAATCCCCAAGAACCCCTCACACAGGGCGACGAACGCCGCCATGTGCTGGATCCCGTTGGGGGTAAGGTGCTGCCGCTCCACCTGGTAGTAATCCAACAAACCCCAAAGGAACTTGTGAGCAGGTATGGCGAATCCCCGCTCATGGAAGTGAGCGAAGGACACAACATACCCTTCAGGCGGCGACGACACGTCCTTAGTACCGGGCAGCCACCACTCCTCAGAGGAGGTCAGTGGGTGAAGGAGGCCACGGCGAATGAGGCCCTCTAGGCGATGAGGGGTGATGCTGGATCCGCACCATAGCTCCATTAAAATGATTGGGAGGGGGCGGATGTGAGTTCAAACGGTGGCTATGAGCTTGATGGTGGCCGCGATGCGAATGCGGGATGCTCTGGCGATTGGCGGCGGAGGTTGATGATGCGAAGGCGAAAAGGCAAAGAACGGAACCCTGGGGGCGAACCTTGTGGTTTTATAGGGGCGATAGATGTGAGAAGAGCAACCATCCGCCTCGATCTCTGAGCCTACCATGACACACCGCCGCGTCACATCCCGGGATACGTGCCCGCGATCCCTATCCTTTCCCACCAAAATCACGCCAGACGGTTTACCTTCCCAAGCGGATCGGACTCTTCTCCCACAGAGGAGATACGAGTTAGAAATGTTCTTCTCCAACACATTTGGTCCCAAAAAGTCCAAGGGTCAGCCCGACAGTCTTGATGGCCATCCCAACGAGGGACGGGCCCACGAGCGACTAAGACGCAGGAACACGAGCATTAGTGGGGCCTCGATCCGCAGTCGAGCCCTAGCTAGACTGACCTTGGATGAAATCCCCATGAACGGGATACCAGGGTTCCCCTAAAAACTATCCAGTTGATAAAAACTGAATCTTACAGCCTTACCCGTGAAGGGTCCAAAATTACCCCCGGGCGATTCTGCTCGAATCACCTGGGGGCTCGGGGGCTACACCCGACGGGTGCGCTCGCGCGCACCCTCTAGCAAATTGAAATACCCCACGGGCGATCCTGCCCAAATCATCCGGGGGCTCGGGGGCTACACCCGTCAGGTGTGCTCGCGTGTACCCTCTGGCGAGTTAACTTTGGCAGGTCAAAACACCCCCGGGCGATTCTGTCCGAATCACCCGGGGGCTCGAGGGCTACTGTTGGGGACCTAATACCGGGGTACCCAATGAGGTGGAACTAATAACCATCGAACGTTGACACTTCCGGTTAGACAAGAGCACTACTGCGCTTCTTGCCCGAATGACAGAAGACTGGTTCCTCCTCGCCCGACCATCGAGGGCTAGACTCCGTCTCGCCTGATGTTCAAGGGCGGGCTCTACCTCACCCGACCGCCGAGGGCTAGACTCTATCTCGCCCGATGGCTAAGGGCAGGCTCCACCTTGCCCAATGGCTAAGGGCTAGACTCCGTCTCGCCCGACCCCCAAGGGCTAGGCTCCACCTCGCCCGACATCCGAGGGCGGGCTCTGCCTCGCCCAACATCCAAGGGCGAGCTCCGCCTCGCCCAACATCTGAGGGCTAGGCCCCACCTCGTTCGATGGCTAAGGGCGGGCTTCGCCTCGCCCGATGTCCGGGGATGGGCTCTGCCTCGCCCAATGTCCGGGGATGGGCTCCGCCTCGCCCGATGGCTAAAGGCGAGACTCCGCCTCAATCAACGCCCGTGGGTGGGCTCGACCTCGCCCGATGACTGAGGGCTAGCTCCGCCTCACCCCACGACTGCACCCTGATCCTTCATAACGACGAGCACAGGGTACGATAGGACATTCGAGTCAACCATGATATCGAGGGCCATGCCCTATGCGCCTGCAGGAAGGTACCGTTAGAATATGATGGGATGGGCGCTTTAAGCCCTTTCCATCATAACAGTGCCCGAATAGTGTTGTGGGTGTCGACTTTTGTCCCACTATAGTAGGCGCCGCCTTTAGCCCTCGGGCGAGGGATACAAACACATGCATACAACAGCCACTACGGTCCAAGATAGAACTCACATCATCTACAGTGATGGACGTATGGTCACTTCCTCAATTACTCCCTGAGGGGTCATAGCTCGGCTCTCCAGCACACCGCACTATTCGCCGTCGTAGGATGGGACGCACCCACTTGCTAAATGGGGCCAGGGCATGGCCTATGAGGATCAGCGAACATGCCACCTCTGACATGATCTACCATGTTAAGCAGGGCAGGCACAGGGAAAGAGGAAGACCCAGCTCCCTCGAAGGACCTTCTATACCTTTGGTATTTTCCTCTTTCTCCCATATGTAAGCCCTGCTCGCCCCTTGGTCTATAAAAGGGAGGGCAGGGCCCCCCACTAAGGGGACCAACTTTTGACAGATCGGTTCAACACACACAACACATCACGCATATAGCCAAGCAGCGACCGAGCTCTTGGCGTCCTTTCGACCAATCCATCAGAGACCTAGGATCTCTCCCTCTCTCGACCATTTGTACCCCCTACTACAAACCTTTTTTGGTACTGATAACATGAGCAGCGACAAACGAGACGTCGGGACATTTGACCTGAACCAGTATAAACCTTGTGTCCTTTAGTGCACCATCCGGGCCTAATGCGCAACAATTATAAATTTACTAGCCGGTGTTTGTTCGAAACACCGACAGTTGGCGCGCCAGGTAGGGGCCTTTGCGCGTTCCAAATCAAGTCTCGGATGGCTAACCACGCAATCAGCTAGGTCTCGAGCGCATAGTGCATTTCGGTGACCTAGACTTCATCGTCATGCTGGGAGGAGAGTTGGCGCTGGCCCACGCCACCATCCAGTCTCTCCCCTCTGTCAGCTTCAACTACGGGAGGCTTGAGCGCCAGCCCAACATCTCCCTTGGACCATAACATTCCATGGAGGACCCGCGCCACCTCACCCCCTCTTCGAAACACTCTGCATGGAGCACCCCAACGACGCTTCTGTTCGGTCTCCGCAATGCCGCGGCGATCGTTAGCCACCTTGTGGCACAGCGCATGACCCCGTCCCCCACGAACAACAAGTTTGTGGGGATGATCGAAAGTGTCACGGAATCCCTCCATGGCCTCCTCGTGGAAGGTCCGGGGTCAGACTCTGGCTCAGACTCTGGTAGGGGGCGCCATCATCCCTCTCGGGAATGTTTCATGGTGGAAACCTTCGAGGGACATGTCAAAAGTGTCTCCACGAAAGAGACTACTCCGATAGGCAACCTCGGTGGTGGAACCAAAGCAGGGACAGTGGCCACACCTCACGTAGGGGTGGAGCAGCTAAGAGCCCGAAAGCGAGAGCTAGACAAAGCCGAACAGCAGCTTGTTTGGGAGTACGCGGAGGTCGATCAGGAGATCGAACGCCGCGAAAACAGTGGGCACGCACGCGCCGTGGCCCATGATGTGAACTGAAGGATCATCACCGAGGATAAAACCCTTTCTCACTTTGCTCGGGCAAGCCAGAACATCGCTGCCACAATGGCTTTGCTCCATGGCCTTCCAGAGGCCACAACGCTCGAGGATCGATGGGCCCACCACAAAATTCGCACGCTACTTGAGCACGCGGCAGCGCAGCAGGTGGAGAGCTCGCTGTCTCGACGGCATGAGCCCGACACCAGCCAGCGTACGCCCTCGGTGCACCCCGCCAGGGATGCATCGGTCCACCAAGCGCCGCAAGGCAGCGGACAGTGCGCTATAATCCCGATACATCAACGTCTCGGCCACAACCGCGACACACGCATCACCCTTGACGCCCGTAGACACACCTACAGCGACTCGAGGGAAGGAGCCCGCCATGGCTATCATCCTCGACGTGGTGGATGCTACGACAGCAGCAAGGACCGAAGCCCGAGCCCCGATCTCCCAGGGCCTCAGACCTTCAGCCGACACATCCTCAACACTGCATTCCTGCCAAAGTATCGACCACCTACCAATATCCCTAAATACTCTAGGGAGACAAACCCTGGACTTTGGCTTGAAGACTATCGGCTTGCCTGTCAAGCTGGTGGTGCGGATATTGATGACTTCATTATCCGCAACCTTCCACTATTCTTGGCCAATTCGGCCTGTGCATGGTTGGAACACCTGCCGTCCAATGCAATCTAGAGTTGGGCGGCTCTAAAGGAGATCTTTGTGAGAAACTTCCAGGGCATGTACAAACGCCCTGGGAACCCATGGGGCCTCAAGAACTACCGCTAGAAGGCCGGTGAGACCCTCTGCGGGTACATCTAGCGCTTCTCCCGGTAGTGCAACAAGCTCCCTAACATCGCCGACGCCGACATGACAGGAGCCTTCCTGTCCGAGATGACCTATGAGTCCTTGGTTCATAAGCTAGGACATAAGGGCCCGTAGACCACCAAGGAGCTCCTGGACATCGCCACCAGCCACGCCTTAGGAGAAGAGGCAGTCGGAGCGATCTTCGATTGCCTCGAGGGCAAGGTAAGGTGGGACGAGGGTACCGGCAAAGCCACCTCCAATCGTTCTGCCAAAAGAAAAAATAAGAAGCAATGGTGTGAGGACCCACTCGTGGCTGCTGCTGACCGCAAGGGTGGTCGGAAGCCCACGGAGGGCGCTCCAAACCACTTCGAAAAAATGCTCGAGTGGTCGTGCCCGAACCACGCCTTTCTGGTAAAGCATCCACTCAAGGACTGCAGCCTCATGTGGAAGTTCTTGTCTGGAGGCTCCAACAAAGGGGAGCAGGGGAAGGAACCCGTCCCAGCTACGGACGACACCGAGGAGAAGGACAACGGCTTTCCAATGCTAGACGGCTACCTCATGATCTTTGGGGGATCAACGGCCTATGACTCCAAACATCGTCAGAAGGTCGCACGCCACCAAGTCTACACAGCCCAACCGGCCACACCTCTCTTTCTCCAGTGGTCGGAGTCTGCCATAACATTTGATCAGACCGACTATCCGGATGCCGTCCCGCACCCGGGAAGGTATCCGCTTGTGGTCGACCCGATCGTTGGCCCGAAGCGCCTCACCAAAGTTCTGATGGACAGAGGCAGTGGCCTCAACATCATGTACGCAAAGATGCTCGACATAATGGGCATCGACCGAGCGCACCTCCGCCCAATCTGAGCTCCTTTCCATGGCGTCGTGCCCAGGAAGCAGGCCATGCCACTCGGATAGATCGATCTGCCCGTTACCTTTGGGGATTGTCGATGTTTGACCACCGATAGCCTGCCACAGGGGTCCCCGGGGCAGTATGTTCGGGCTTCAGCATATGCAGAACTCGACGGTAAACACAAGAGACAGTCGATTTATCTTAGCTCGGGCCCTCGATCTTTGATCGAGTAATAGCCCTACGTCCAGTCGGCGTTAGCCTTTGTATTGGATTAATTGTAAAGTGTTGTGTCGTAAAACTCTCCAGTCTCCTATCTAGGAACCCTGCCCTCTTTTATATAGTCAGGAGGTCAGAATCCTAGTCAGTTTACAATGAGAGTTCCTAGTAGGATTACAGAATAATACTACTACTAAGATTACAGGGGAAGAATCCTAGTTAGACTAGATCTTCTCCCTTCTTTGCGGGGTATCCCATGGGTCCCGCACCGACAAGCCCCCAAGCACTTCATGGTTGAGTTCTGGAAGCCTCGTCTTGCTCCTTCAAGTCTTGTTGAGTAGGAACAAGTGTCGTCCGAGTGCTTTCTTGAGAGAAACCGACAAACCGTGTAGCGCTTCATGAGATCTTCGCGTGGTGTGTACCTTTTTGAAAAAAAGTACTCCCATTTGGATGCAGCCCCCGAGCCTCTTGCTGTTTGGCACAAGGAGCTTGAGGGTCTTTTCTTGAAATCGCCCTGATTCTTCGTTGAAGGGCTTCCGAGCATATACCTGGGTTCTTTGTCGAAAAGAGCTCGGATATAGCTGTGTCCGGGTTCTTTTTGTCGAAAAGTGCCCAGATATAGCTATGTCCAGGTTCTTTTGTCGTGTGGCCTTGAAGTCATCTGTCTTGAAGAAGACTTCTGAGTGACGTGCACTTTTTTGAAGGAAAAAGTGAACTCACTAAGTGTAGCCCTCGAGCCTCTTGCTATTTGGAACAAAAAGTTGGAGGGTCTTGAATCTTATGTTGTTTGAAGAACTGTTGTCTTGAAGTAGTCCTCTTAGTGACGTGCGCTTTTTTGAAGGAAAAAGTGCACTCACTGAGTGTAGCCCCCGAGCCTCTTGCTATTTGGAACAAAAAGTTGGAGGGTCTTGAATCTGAGTTGTTCGAAAGAACTAAAAATCTCTCCTGTTGCAGCCCCCGAGCAAATATCCGGGTTGTTTTGTTCAGGAAGAACTCGGATGCAGGGTCTTGGCATATTCTCTGGTAGTCTGCTGTTGTCAGATGTAGTTGTATGGTGGTGGTTGAGTGTAAATGCTGTTTGTTCACGAGTTGTATAGTGTTGGTATATCCTTTCGAATATGCTTGTCCTTGAGTACTGTTCCTTCACGCCAGAGTCCTCTTTCATTGAATTCTGTCTTTTCACTGTGTCCTTTGTTAGGTTTGTTCCGCTGGTGCTCCTGGTCCATGTGCACTGCTTCTTTTGCCTATAAATATCCTCCTCTTGTACTGTTTTGATTCATCGAGCATTTTTGTTGCGTGGTCTGAAGTCTCCGTAGTCATGAATATGTTAGTTTGTGAAGTAGAGCAGCCCCCGGGCATATTTTACAGTTCTTGTGTATCTTGCCGTAGCTAGAGGGAGTCTTGTGATAGGGATTAGAGGTAGGCTAATCCCGCAGCAGCAATGTACTAGGATGTACGTGGCGGTAGTTGGAGGAAGTCTTGTGATGTGGGCTTCGTTCCTTCATCTGGCAGTTCTGGGTTGATCCTCGTCGCCTGCCCTGAGACTGTCTGGTGCAGATCAACACCATATCCAGCATCACATCAGACTTGGGTAGACAGATGCCTGCCGGCCTTCTCTGCTCCATGTTGTCCCACCGTGCTGTTGATTTCCGCCTTGGATGCAGTCCGTCCTTTGAAGAAAACAGTATAGCCGAGGGCGGTTTGTTCTACCGAGTAGCAATTTGGAGCACGTAGTCGTTCCAGAGCCTAGCCGTGTCTGGGTTCCTCTTTGCTACTTTGCTTGTCGCGGTACCGATTTTGTTGGGTCTTGTAAGAAGTGTAATCTGCTATTTTTTGAAACCATTTATAATGGAAAGAATCTTGCCTTCTGAGTTGTCATTCTTTTATTCTCCTGATGTCCCGGTTGTTGATGAGATTTCCAAGTTCTTTCTGTAAGGACTGGGTTGTTGCGCTCCTTGTGAGGTAACCCTTCTTTGCTTTATTGTTCATGAGTTCTTTTTGTAGTAATATGATAACTCCACCATGGTGCTAGATGGATAAGTCCGAAATCTACTCGTTGAACTATACTGTTGTGTGGATTTGAGCCATCCATCATTTTAGTTGCTTCGGTAAATGGACCGTTGTGTCCTCATACCATGTTAAAACGGGCCTAGTGGGCTGCATTTTTACGGGTGTAAAATCTATTTAAAGGCCTTTCTCCTCCTTTTCTTTGGTACCCTGCCTTTGCCTTGAAACCCTAGCCTTCGCAACTCTACCGTCGCCATTGCCGCCGTCGTCTGAGCGCTGCCGTCCAAGCCTTCTCTTTCCCTAGTGCCTTTTTGCTTCCGCTAGTACATGGGTAGGAAGAAAGCCGCGAGCAAGTCCCAGGCAGCCTTTGTGGATGAGGAATCATCACTTTCCGTGATTGAGAACCAAGAGTTCATGGCCATGAGGGCTGCCCAGAAGGTTTGGCCTGCTCTGACAACGACTAAAGACCAGCTTCGTGAGCTTGTTAGTGATGGTCTGATCTAGAGCAAGGACATTGCTGAATGGAGGACTCCGGGTGAGCATCGGGTCCCTGCTCCAGGTCCTGGTGAGATTATTCTCTTCGTTTCCTTTATCTATGCTGGACTTTGCCTCCCGGCTTCTGCTTTTCTTCATCGGCTTCTTGGCTATTTTGGGATTAGCCTGAATCACCTTGCCCCCAATGTTGTCCTTCATCTTTCCATTTTTGTTCATCTTTGTGAAACCTTCCTTGGAATTCCTCCTTCTCTTTCCCTCTTTTGCTACTTTTTCCGCCTGAAGCCACAACCCCGCCGCGATGACACCAATGTTCTTGGTGGCTGCGGGATCCAGTTTTGCCAGGGTCTTAAGAGCAATTTTTTTGACTATGACCTGGTTGATTCTGTAAGGGATTGGCGTGCTGACTGGTTCTATGCTGCCAACTTGATTCCTCCTCTTTCTATTCACTTCGGATCTGGTCCCTTGGTTAATGACCGATGGGAAAAGAACCCTGTGATGACTACTGAGCTCCAGACGATCAAGCCTTTTCTCGAGAGGATTTGCACTCTGAAACAGCAAGGCTTGACCGGCTTTGGTATTATTTCAAGTTTCCTTCATCGTTGAGTTCAACCTTTGAAGGAGAGCGAACATTACGGTTTCGAGTACTCTGGGGCGAAGGACCCTTCTCGTATGGTCCCTACCCTTGAGTTGACCAACGAGGAGGTGCTCGAGCGTCTCCAGAAGATGCTGAAAGGAGTAAGCGTCATTCCACTTGCTGTCCTTGAGTACAGCGCTAAGAACCCGCCCCCTCCTGTGAGTTGTTCTTTTCTTTATGCGAGTACTTTTGATTGTCTTTTGTTGTATCCACTTTTGCTTAATTCTTCCTTGTCTTGTTGTTTTACTTTTTTATAGGAATTGGGGCGTAATTTCGCTGATCCAATTCCCCTTGATGATCTCCCTTCAAATGTGGAGGTTGGGGGTACTCTTGCTGGGGCGTCCTTGACCAGCTGCTAGTAAGTCTCAAACTACCATGATGCTTCCTGGTGTTTCTTCCACATTTTCTGATGTATATGAAGAGTATGTTCCTCGTCCAGTTCCTCGAGCTCCTCCTACTTTCAGAAAGAGGGGGCGAGCGGATAGTTCTTCTTCTGCTCCATCTGTTGCCAAGAAGTCTTGCCAGTCGAGTACTCATCTAGGTACTCCAGTTGTAGCTAGCATGCTCTTAGGTGAGCATATTAATACGCTCTGTCCCTTTGCTGTTTGGTTTTATCTTTGACCGAGTACTTTTGTCATTTTTTCAGCTGGCGCTATGGTGGCCTTGGTCGAGAGTGAGGAGGAAGAGGATGATGATGCTCCCCTCATTACTCGTCGGTGAGTTCTTTTCTTGTTTTCCTGTTGTTGAAACCCTCTTCTTGTTTTGACTTTGGTCTTGTTCTCTTGTAGTAGGCGGTCATCTGGTTCGAGTTCTTCAGGGGCTCCAGCACCTGCTGCGCCACTCCTGTTGTAGGGTGGTTCGAGTTCTTCTGGGGCTCCAGTACATGCCGCGCCGCTCCTGTCGTAGGGTGGCGGTGACATTTTTGCTGCTGTGGTTCCCCCTATGAGGTCTTCTTTTGGCTTTATGAAGAAGAAGATAGCTGAGTGAGTGAATTCTGGTTTTATTTCTTTGCTTCTGTTCTCCTTTTTTCTTATTCTTTTTGACGAGTTTCCTTGTCAACTTTCAGGCCTTCGTCTTCCCTGAGCCTCCAGTCAACTTCTTGTTAAACCTCTGGTGAGCCCTTGCGTACTGAGTCTTAGGACTCAGAACGCACGGTCGCTGAGGTGGCTGTGAGGGGGACAGAGTCCGCAGCTACTGATTTGCCGGCTCCCGAGGTGACCGTGGCCATTACGGTGGGTTCATCTGAGGGATTAGCCGTGGCTTCCCAGGAGATTGCCCTGGTTGTGCCTTCTTCACCTCAGCCTGCTTTTCCCTCTCCTCTTCTTGCTTCCGGTGGTCCGCCTTCGACTGATGACGTGGTGCAGCAGTTTGATGCCACTCATCGATTGTCGGAGCTAACTGCTGCCTAGGGAAGCTTGTCGACCCTTACGACTTCTTTTGGGGAAAGGCTCAAGGTAAGTTTTTCTGCAGTTCTTTCTTTGGATGTTTGTTTTTCTTCTGTCCTTATGTCTTGTTTTTCTTTCTCTCTTTTTGCTCAGTCTTTTTCTCATGATCATACCGGCTTCTTTTTCTTGTCTGAAAATGAGAAAAAGTTGTCTTCTGAGGTGAGTACCCTGAAGGCAGAGCTAGACATATGTCGGGCTGAGTTGGAGACTGAGCGTCAAACGCATTAGAATGAGGAGAAGGCTCTCTGTGCCCGGGTAGTTGAGGCAGAACAACAGAGGGATGCAGCTGCCCTGGAGGCCTCAAAAAATGTGGAGGTCATGAAGAAGGAGTGCCATGGTATCATGAGTTCTTTTTCGCTTCCCTTTGTATTCAAATTCGCTTTTCTGCTAACTTGTCTTTTCTTGCTTGGTCTAGCTCTCTGAGTTGAAAAGCAGAAGCTCTCGAAGGTTATCGAGGAGATGAAGACACTCGTTCGAACTAGCCACAATAAGGCTAAGGAGGTAATTACTCAAGCTGAAGAAGAACTCGCGCTTGCTTAATTGATTAGGCGTGGAGCTAACAGAGATCTTATGCAGGCCCAAAAGACCGTCGAGGACTTGACTGCCAAGTTGGCAATGGCTACTGAAAACTGGAAAGCTTTGTGGAAGTCTTTTCGGTCAGTAGCCGACCTTCTTCGGACTTCAGCAGACGATGGTCATTCTTGGGCTCAATTCATTCCCCAAGTGCCGACCCATTTCTAGGAGTTCATGAAGAGGTGTGCCCATCTTTGCACTAGGAACGTTCTTGCCTAGGTCTGGGTTCTTTCTCTAGATTTTCCTCTGTCCAAGGTTGCCGATGAAGCCGAGAGCCAATAGTACCTGGATGCTGTTGAGAGGTTGGAGCCTGAGGTTGATGACTTAGCCAGGAAGATTGTAGATAATCTTAACATTGATGTTTCTTCTCCTGATGACAATGCCTGATGTAATCGACCTTTGTATTCTAGCTTCTGTAACATAACACTATACTTGAAAACTAAATGGAGAATTTTTATTTTTTGTTGATGTCTTCTTTGTCTGTATTTCTTTGTCTCGTAAACAACTCGGCTTTGGTAAATCATTGTCTTAACAAACTTTCTTGATCTGTCGAGTGCTTTTCTGGCTTTCGTTTGTGCCTTGTAAACAACTCGGTATATGTAGATTGATGTCTTGGCAGACTTCCTTGATTTGTACTGAAAAGACTTAGGACATCTCCAGCTTCTTCTTTTTGGCTTAACTTGGAGTGTGGTCAGCATCTTGTCCTATCTCTGGTTGCAAAAACATCTTAGGACAGGCAAGCCCCCGAGCACTTTATGGTTGAGTTCTGGAAGCCTCATCTTGTTCCTTCAAGTCTTGTCGAGCAGGAACAAGCATCGTCTGAGTGCTTTCTTGAGCGAAACCGTGTAGCGCTTCTTGGGATCTTCTGAGTGTAGCCCTCGAGCGTCTTTGCTATTTGGAACAAGGAGCTGGAGGGTCTTGTCTTGAAATTGCTCTGATTTATGTTCAGGCTTAGTTTCAGTCGTTTTGCTTTTTGGTTCGGGTGTTACCTTATTAGCTACCCTCATCGGTGTGCTCAAGCATCTTTTCAGCTCTTTTGCTCTCGGCCGGTATGCTCAGGCGTCTTTTCAGCCATTTTGCTTTTTGGTTTGAGTGTTAGCTTATTTGCTACCCTCATCGACGGGCTCAAGCATGTTTTCAGCTCTTTTGCTCTCGGCCAGTATGCTCAGGCGTCTTTTCAGCCATTTTGCTTTTTGGTTCGGGTGTTAGCTTATTAGCTACCCTCATCGGCAGGCTCAAGCATGTTTTCAGCTCTTTTGCTCTCGGCCGGTATGCTCAGGTGTCTTTTTAGCCATTTTGCTTTTTGTTTTGGGTGTTAGCTTGTTAGCTACCCTCATCGGCGGGCTCAAGCATGTTTTCAGCTCTTTTGCTCTCGGCTGGTATGCTCAGGCATCTTTTCAGCCATTTTGCTTTTTGGTTCGGGTGTTAGCTTATTAGCTACCCTCATCGGCGGGCTCAAGCATGTTTTCAGCTCTTTTGCTCTCGGTCGGTATGCTCAGGCGTCTTTTTAGCCATTTTGCTTTTTGTTTCGGGTGTTAGCTTGTTAGCTACCCTCATCGGTGGGCTCAAGCATGTTTTCAGCTCTTTTGCTCTCGGCCGGTATGCTCAGGCGTCTTTTTAGCCATTTTGCTTTTTTGTTGCTCATTGGAAACAACTCAGGGAAAGCCATAATAAGACATGTGTTTGTCGGGAAAGAACCATCTTTATTGATCATGAATATCGATAGGTCATAATAGTACATATGTTGTTGATGAGCGCTATCTTTGTTGATCATGAACGTTGATCTCTTGTGGCTTGTATATATATTTTCCCTTAAGTTGTTTTCATGCGTAGAATCTTCGTAGCTGGCTGATGTGCCATGTATTGTTGACTTCTTTTCCATCTTCAGTTATCAACTTGTATGTGCCCGGTCCGGTGACTTTTGTGACGATAAAAGGACCTTCCCATGGACTGAGTAGTTTATGGCATCCGTCGGTTTTTTTGTATTCTTCTTAGTACTAGGTCTCCGACTTGTAATGATCGAGACTGGGTATTCTTGTTGTAGTGGCGTCTTAATCCTTGGAGGTATCTTGCTAATTGAAGGGTAGCGTTTACTCTGACTTCTTCTGTACTGTCGAGCTCTAGTCTTCGGGTTTGTTCTGCTTCTCCTTCGTCATATTGCTCTATCCTTGGCGACATCCAGATCAAGTCGGCAGGTAGTACGGCTTCTGATCCGTAAACTAGGAAAAAAGGTGAGTATCCGGTGGCTCTGCTTGTTTGAGTTCGTAGCCCCCATATGACCTTGGGTAATTCTTCAATCCATTTTGATCCATAGTCTACTAGCTCTTCATATAATCTTGGTTTTAATCCTGCTAGTATGAGTCCGTTAGCCCTTTCGACCTGTTCGTTGGCCTCTAGATGTGCGACTGATGCGTAATCTATTCTGAAGCCGCAGTCCTATGCCCAACTTTGGAATTCTGTGGCTATGAAGGGAGAACCCAAATCCGTGATGATTCGATTGGGCATGCCGAAGCGGTGCATAATGTCTTGGATGAACTCGACTACTTTGGCTGCGCTATATTTTGTGAGTGGTTTGTATTCAATCCACTTGGTGAACTTGTCAATTGCTATGAAGATGTACTCGAAACCGCCTTTTGCTTTTTTGAGAGGTCCTACTTGATCCAGCCCCTAGCAGGACAAAGGCCAAGCGGGTGGGATGCAGATGAGGTTGTGAGCTGGCACATGAGCCTGTCTTGCGAACATTTGACAACCTTTGCATCTTCTAACGAGTTCTTCTGCGTCTTTCAAAGCAGTTGGCTAGTAGTAACTGGTGCGGAATACTTTTCCGACTAGTGTTCTTGAAGCGGCGTGATTTCCACAGCAACCTGAGTGTATTTCGTCTAGGATCTCTTTGCCCTCTTCAAATGAGACGCATTTTAGGAGTACTCCAAATGATGCGGCTCTTCTGTAGAGCTTGTCTCCTACTAGGATGTAATTCTTGCTTCTGCGAACAACTCGGGTAGCTTCCTCTTTTTCCGCTGGCAACTTATTTTCTTTGATGTAATCAATAAAAATCTGGGTCCATGAAGTGGTGATTACCAAGACCTAGGTGCCTTTGTCTGAGATTTCAGGGGTTATCTCACCGGGTTGTTTGATAGAGGGAGCTGATAACTCCTCTATGAATACACCGGGTGGGACCTTCGCCCTGTCTGATCCAAGCTTGGCGAGGACGTCTGCCACAATATTAGAATCGCACAGGACATGTAGAATTTCTAATCCTTGAAAATGTTTTTCGAGCTTCCGTATTTTAGCACAGTAAGTGCCCATGTTTTCTTTGGTGCAGTCCCAATCTTTGTTGACTTGATTGATTACCACTGCTGAATCGCCGTAAACGAGTAAATGCTTGATTCCGAGGGTAATTGTCACTCGTAGCCCGTGGATGAGGGCTTCATATTCTGCTTCATTATTTGTAGCTTGCCATAATATCTGAAGGACGTACTTGAGTTGCTTTCTGTCGACAAAATATGGTCGGCAGTCTACCTAGGGGTATGCCCAAGGTAGTAGATTGTCGGCAGACAGATGCGCAAGCCACAAACAAGACGGTGACGCAAAATAGACACGAGGTTTTATCCAGGTTTGGCCGCCAAGAAGGCGTAATACCTACATCCTGCGTCTGATTGTATTGTTGTATGTCATTGAGAGATGTTTTTTAGAGGGGTCCCCTGCCTGCCTTATATAGTCCGGGGGGCATGGTTATAGATCTAGAAACTAATCCTAGCTAGTTACAATTGCCATAGGTGGCCGGATAAGGATTCCTATTCTAACCGACTAGGATCTTGCTTGATCTCCAAATCTGCCTTGACTCCTTACGCGGGACTCCAAACAGGTTGGCCAGGCCATGTGTCGTCTTCCAGTGGACCAGACCCCCTGATCCGGGCCAGCCCAAGCTTAGCCATAAGGGTATAGGGGTTAATACCCCCACAGCTAGTCCCCGAGCACCATGTATTATGCTGCGACACGCCGTTGGATCTCCTTCGACTAATGCGATCCGTCTTCATGTCATCTTCAACTGATTGAAACATTTACCAATCAAATACGCCAGCATTCTGATCAGAACTAAGAGCAGTAGACCATGATTATAGCCGACGATTTCGGTTGTCCGAATAATGCATGGTGCTCTAAAAGAAAAAAGAAAAAGATTTCTTTCCTTATCAAATGTGCCCACTTGTATTTCTGATAAGAAATGTAAGTGACCCTTGGACAGTAGTAATCTTGACAATCAGTCAAAGCGTAGGGGTCGATAAAATAAACACATTCACCACAAGGTGAAGTGTGCCCACTTAGTCGCCAAGCCTGGTAGTAGGTGACGTAGGCACGTGGTGCTAGGGTCTAAAAAGAATTTCCACTGAAGTTAAGAATCCAGTCGTCGTACAATCAATACGAGATGCACCGGCAGGTGCATCGTACCGATGTAGTCCCCGAGCTTGCTGGAAGGAGAAGTATAAGCCTTGTAGCAAGGTCCAAATAATTGCCTCTCGATTGTATGTGAGTACACGTCACATGTAGCCGAGGAGAACAGTCGCCGAGCACTCTTCGGAGCAGTCCCTGAGCATGGTAGTGGTCGGAGCAGTCCCCGAGCACGGTAGTGGTTGGAGAAGTCCCCGAGCACGATAGTGGTCTGGGCAGTCCCCGAGCACGGTAGTGGTCTGGGTAGTCCCCGAGCACGGTAGTGGTCTGGGCAGTCCCTGAGCACGGTAGTGGTCTGGACAATCCCCGTGCACAGTAGTGGTCTGGATAGTCCCCGAGCACAACAGTGGTGTGGACCATCCCTGAGCACGAGATATGCAGCGAAGAAACGAATGCCGCTTGTACTATTATTTTGTGTATTTATTTATCTTCTTACGCTGTCAAGTCCAATCTGACACGTCTGGTCAAAAAAGCAGATGGGTATAACACGTCATACTGCCTTCTTGTCCTTTCAAGCAAATAGTCGCTTGGCACCTGTAAGGAGGTGCGTTAGTGTGGGCCCTCTCACACTAGCAACAAAGAGGCGCATATACTGATAACGAAGGGGTGCATATAGTGGCATAGATCTCGAGGTTGTGAAAACAACCGTCTGCGGCGCGTGTGCACGTCTCCCAAGAATCTCGGGCAGACGAAACGATGGAACTCTTGGTTATTTATAATATAGAACTGGTAATATACTTTTTACCGATCCCCATTACCATTCGCCGCCACAGCCTTCTTCTTTCTCTTGCCAACCCTAATACCTCTGAAATCATCACCAATCACCCTCCATTGTATCCACCTCCATCAGCAAGGGCGGATTCATGGCGAAGAGTGACGCCCAGAAGAAAGCCAGAGTCATGGCGAAGGAGTGGTGGAAGTCAAGAAGCAATGGGCAGACCATCGAAGACCTCTTCATCATGGGAGTACTCCACAACAAGGCCCTCATAGGATGGCACGCGCCGGAAGGAGAAGGGTACCTCGATCCACAACAAGGTGAGATTGTGGTTTTCGAAGACTTCTTCAAGCGGGGTTTTGGGGTTCTAGTGCACCCTTTCCTTCAGGGGCTCTATTTGTATTACGAGATTGAGATTTGCAATCTGCATCCCAACTCGATTCTTCTTGTCTCCACCTTCATTCATCTTTGCGAAGCATATGGTGGCTTCCAGCCCCATTTCGACTTCTTTCGCCATCTTTTCTGTCTGCGGAAGAAAGGAAGCGGTGGCTCGAAGATAGCCGGAGGTGTGTACCTCAATCTGCGTGACGGGATGAAGGCCCAGTACTTGCACTGCCCTTGGAACACATCGCTGGATGACTGGTACAAGAAGTGGTTCTACATCCGCGAAGAGCCAAACACGATCACACTGTGCGATGTGGGATTCATTCCGGAGAAGAAGAACAGCTGGTTAGAAAAGCCCGAGCACCTACAACAGATCCAAGAACTACTTGGGATGATCCCATGGAGGAAACTGGACGGTCCAAGCGTGGTTGCAAACTTCATCAGTCGAAGGATCCAACCCTGCCAGAGGAGGGTCCATCCTGGCTACGAGTACCAGGGTAGCGCACATCCAACAAGGACCAGGCAAGAGGCGCTTGACAAGGTCAAAGTCAAAGCTAGAATTGGAGAGCTATTTAACTTAGCTGATCCAAATTATGTCAGATTGAGCGACACCGAGCACGCTTTCAAGCTCGCCCGACCTCCCCCCAAGGTAAATCATTCTGTCTTGTACCCATAGTTTTATGTTGTAACAGAAACTTACTGTGTTATCTCCTTTATGTTTCCTAGATTAATGGTAGAGATAGAGCAACAGTGTTCGTGTCTCCACCCCCTGGTGTAGGTTGGCCGCAAGTTGCTGGCCCAACCTCCTAGACTAGCGCCGGGATCGAAGGTGTCGACTGGGCCGTGCTCAGAGTTGGGGAGGAGGCAGCGGCCAGAGCTGCTGGCAAGCGTCGTCAGGCGATCTTCACATTGTCAGATGATGAAACAGAGGATGCAGACATCTTTTGACTCATTCCTCGAAAGAGGAGGAGGCAACTAGAGCCGATGGATCAAGGTGGCTCATCCGTGCCAATGGGACCCGCATCACCGACCACTGAAGTGTAGAGGACAAGTGGCAAAGGGGTCGAGCATCAAGCCCCGGCGCCGGTGCTGGTCGTAGAGGGAAACCAGGTGGCACCCGTAGAGCACGTGGAGCAAGCACGGCCGAAGAGACTCGCCTTCGCCACATCATTCCGCGCTTCCAAGATGTAAGTATTTATAACCTTGATGTAAGCTTACAATTTAAATTGAATACTGTCATCTTCTGAACTTATCTCGGATATATTAGGTCGGCGTCCACCAAAAATCCCGACCAACTAGCCGGGTGCGGCATGGCTCCACCAGTAATGTTAGAGAAAACTGCCCATCAGCCGGCTATGGAGGAACCTATAGCAGAAAGTCTGCCAGAGCCTCAGTAGACGAGCGGCCAGACAACAGTCCCTGAGCAGGTGGTCGAGGGGAGAGCCGAGCCAAGTACAGGTGCTCCGAGCACTAACCCTACTGAGGGGGACATGTCAGCGCCAAGGGTAACAGACCAAACCGAGGAGCAGCAGCCAGAGGTGGCACAGAGCATGTTTGCCGATGCTACGGCCCGTGGGAAGGCCATAGTGATCGCAGAGGTTGCAAACTCCGGACCAGCATCGCTACCCGAACAAGAGGCCGAAGAGGACGAAGTAGAGGAGGTCCTAGGCCGTCCCTAGGACAAACGACAACATGTATATGTGTCGCGCTGGCGGAACAACCAATGGGTTATTCATGAGGAAATCCCAGAGGTCGAAGAGACCATGAAAGTTGAACAGGCAACAAAACATCTGGTGACGGAAGTCCAGGTATGTTTTGCTTGACCACTTGATCCTGCTATCTAGTCAAACTGTCTGACTTAACTTTTTTACATGTAGGACTTAATGAAGACCGCAAGGTACCAAAAGAAGTGCTTCGACCAGATTGAGGGGATCACAGCAAGCAATAAAGAACTGGCGGCCGAGGTGGAACGCTTGCGCCACCAACTTGAAGCCGCCAACCAGGAGAGGATGGAGCAAGAGGCACAGAACCAGAACCTAGTCGTCCAGCTCAATAACAAAGAGCAGGAAAAAACAAGTAAGTTATCACTTTGTCACAACAAGTGCATGACACGTGTTGTTGCATTGTTGGTAGTAACAGCTGTAGTGCAGGATTAGAAGCCGAAGTAGTCCATCTCCATGAGGAGAATTGCCGTGTGCCCGTAGAGTGTGGTCGCCAGAAGGAGGACAACAAGAAACTGGCGCACAGCTAGTCTCAACTCCGAGACCACACAACCAAGATGAAGGAGGAACTGAAAAGTAAGTGTTCTAGACCACCTTGCGCACTCTGTTGCCCGCCTTATCTTGTCGTGACGTGACATTTTAATGTCTTGTGCAGTTTGCAGTTTTAAAAGTCAATGCCAAGAAGCATCTGGAAAACATGATGAAAGATCGTGACGGCTGGAAGGCACGATGCCTAGAGATCACCGAGGATCGGGACACATGGAAGAACCGGTGCCAGGAAGTGGCAACTGGCATTTTGCCCGTCCTTGACCTTATCGACCCAGCGCTTATAGAGGAAGTGCCAAGGACGCCACTGCTCGGACTGGTCGAGAGATGCCGAAAGGCATGGGGATGGTTCCAAGAGTTCGTGAAGGAGGCGAGTGAGTACACAAGTGCACATGTGCTAAGCATGGTGCGTGCCCACTACCCCCTGATCGATCTCAAGCACCTGGAGGTTGGGTACCCAAAGGAGGTAGACCTAGACAAGGCTGAGGAGCTTCGGATGACCTAGCTAGACCTATCTTCAAAGATAATTGGCGACATTAACCTGTGTGGAGGTGGGACAACACCTATACAGGGTACGCCATCAACAAGTCAGCTGGAAACACCATCAGTTGCGAGCCAACCAGCGAAGCCTGTGGTCTTGACCAGCCAGGCATCGGCGAGGCCATCCTCTTTAGCTCGACCAGTACAAGAGTCCCCGAGACTCGAGCAGGATGTCGGAAGCAGCGAGCAGCAAGTACCGCGTGCCCCGACCAGCCAACAGGATAGGCTAGAGCTGTAGAAGAAGGACGTAGTTGTGTTATTGTAAACTTGGGCCTCTTTAGGCAAGCTTGTAATAATGTAATTGTATATCATCATAAGCTTGTTTGTTTTGTATAAAACGTATTTAAGCTTGAAACTCGTGTTGGTGTAACTAAGTGAGAACATGTTAGCGTTCTATTTAGTTGTACCAGTTTACTCGACACGTCATCCTGAAAAGTTTGTACGGCCCTAATTTACCATGTGGTCGGAGTGTGAGGTGCGTGACCTGTGCACACGTAGACGCGGACAAGTCAAACCAGGGGGGACCTGCCGATGACCCATAGCATAGAGAGCGGATCTCATGCACGCGTTGGGAGGAACCGGAGACAGGGCCTGCTCCGAAAACCCGAGAAGGAATGGTGGTCGGCTTCTCTTCTCTTCTGCACTATCACTTCTAGCTCCCGCAATTCATTGACCTTGCCTTCGTCGAAGTTCTCTACCCGTGCTGATCTGAAAGCTATATCTGCTGGGAGGACTGCCTCAGTGCCGTAAACCATAAAGTATGGTGAGACACCGGTGTTACGACTGGGCTGAGTTCTGAGGCCCTAGACCACGGCTGGTAACTCTTTGAGCCATCTTCCGGGAGCTTTGTCATTTTCCCTATACATCCTCTTCTTCAATGCGTCCAAAATCATACCGTTTGCCCGCTCGACCTGTCCATTAGCTCTAGGGTGCGCCACCGAGACGTATTTTACTACTATGCTCCTTTCATCACAGAAGTCCCAAAAAGCATTCCTGGTGAACTGAGTACCCAAATCAGTGATGATGCTGTTGGGTATGCCAAAGCGGGGGATGACCTGGTTGAGGAATGTGACAGCCTTTTCTGAGGATGCCTGTACCAGAGGCATGTACTCTATCCACTTAGAAAATTTGTCGATCAGCACAAAGACACATGTAAATTTCCCAGGAGCCGGTTTGAAGGGCTCGATCATATCCAGTCCCCAGCATGCGAAGGGCCAAGAGGCTGGTATTGTCTGGATCTCATGTGCTGGTATGTGGATTCTCTTGGCGAAGAACTGACAACCCTCACAGTGGCGGACTAGCTTCTCTGCATCGGCTACCGCTGATGGCCAATAGAACCTTGCTCGGAAAGCCTTACCGACCAGCGTTCTTGAGGCCGCGTGGTTGCCGCAGGAGCCAGAGTGGATTTGGTCCAGGAGATGTTCGCCATCCTCCTGGGTTATACACTTCATCAAGATTTCCTCCTTTGCGTTCTTGCGCCATAACTTGCCATCGACGAGCAGATACTGCTTACTGCGACACATCAGGCGCTCGTTTTCTGTCCGATCAGTGTAACCGCTGCCATCTATCAGGTACTTGATGAAAGGTACTCTCCAGTCGGGCTCATGAGTGGTCAGAGGTGGCTTGGTGGTGCTCGACGCCAGAACCGCAGCCACCAATTGCTGGTCTGGAGGCTTGTCGACCGTGGAATCTTCCTCTTCGATGGAAGGCGTGAGCAGGTCTTGGACGAATATGCCATGTGGGACTTTGGCTCAGGATGATCCTAACTTTGACAGCGCATCTGCTGCTTGATTTTTGTCCCAGACCATGTGTGCGTACTCGATGCCATAGAACCTGCCTTCCAGCTTTCTTATCAATTTGCAGTATGCATCCATCTTTTCGCTGGTCGTGTCCCAGTCCTTGTTGAGTTGGTTGATGACCAGAGCCGAGTCTCCATAGACATAGAGACATTTAACACCAAGCTTGACCGCAATGCGCAAACCATGTAGGCATGCTTCGTACTCGGCGGCATTATTAGATGCTGGGAAATAAATCCTGAGGACGTACCGGAGCTGCTCCTTGGATGGTGACACGAAAAGGACTCCTGCTCCTGCGCCATCGATGTTGAGAGAGCCGTCAAAGTACATCTTCCAATACTCGTCAGGCCCCTGAGAGGCAGGCGTGCTTAAGTTTGTCCACTCGACGATGAAATCGACGAGTGCCTGAGACTTGATTGTAATATAGCTTGCAAATTCCAAGGAAAAGGGGCATAGCTCCATTGCCCATTTGACGATGCACCTGTCTGCATCCTTGTTGCTAATGATGTCTCGCAGAGGGTACTCAGTCATGACCACCACACGATATCCGTCGAAGTAATGTTTCAACTTTCAGGATGTTATCAGTATGGCGTAGATCAATTTCTGAATCTGTGGGTACCTGGTCTTGGATTCATTGAGTACCTCACTAATGAAATAGATTAGTCACTGTACCTTGTAGACATGGCCAGGCTTGTCGCGCTTGACCACCATGGCCATGGAGACCACTCGATTAGTCGCCGCAATGTAAAGCATGAGTGTTTCATCTTCTTTGGGAGCGGTGAGGACCAGAGGTGACGTAAGGTATTGTTTCAGCTGTGTGAAGGCAGCGTCTGCTTCCTCCGACCACTCAAACTTCTCGGATGCTTTGAGCAGTTTAAAGAATGGTAATCCTTTTTCGCCTAATCTTGATATGAAACGGCTGAGGGCAGCCATGCATCCAGTAAGCTTCTGAACATCCTTCACCTTTTTGGGCGGCTTCATGTCCAAGACAGCTTTGACTTTCTCCAGGTTAGGGCGTATGCCGTCGTGACTGATGACGTTGCCAAGTAGTATGCCAGAAGGAACACCAAAGATACACTTCTTTGGGTTTAATTTCTATTGGAATGTGTTAAGGGCCGCAAAGGTGCGTTCTAGGTTGTCAACAAGGGTATGTGCTTCCTTGGTTTTGACAACTATATCATCAACATAAGCCTCGACGAGGTCGTCTTTTATCTCGTCTTTGAGGCAGGCCTGTATAGCGCGTTGGTAGGTAGCCCCGGCGTTCTTGAGCCCGAACGACATAGTCATGTAGCAGTAGGCGCCGAAAGGCGTGATGGAAGATGTCTTGATCTGATCGTCCTTTTTGAGAGCGATCTGGTGATAACCAGAGTAGCAATCGAGAAAGGAAAGCAACTTGCAACCGGCGGTTGAATCTATGACCTCGTCTATGTGAGGTAAGCCGAGGGGGTCCTTAGGGCAGTGTTTGTTGAGATCAGTGTAATCAATGCACATTCTCCATTCATTATTCTTTTTGCGTACAAGAACCGGGTTGGCTAACCACTCCGGATGATACACTTCTTTGATAAATCCGGCTGCCAAAAGCCGTGTAACTTCTACCCTAATCGCCTCCTTCTTGTCGCGAGAGAACCATCGTAGCTTCTGCTTGATAGGTTTGGCCTTGCTGTTGACATTCAAGGAGTGCTCGATCAAGTTCCGAGGTACACCGGGCATGTCGGCAGGTTTCCATGCGAACACATCCACGTTGCTCCTCAAGAACCTGACGAGCGCGTCTTCCTATTTGGGATCCAGGTTGGCCCCGATAAGGGCCGTTTAGATGGGATCGCCGTCGACCAGCTAGATCACCTTGTGCTCCTTGGACTTGATGTTCTTGCATGGAGCCTCAAGCTCTGGGATCTCCAGGTGGTCGGCTGAGGTCTTCTTGGTGTCGAGCATGGTCTCGGCCATGCGAATAGAGAGGTCGTGAGCCTCTGCTATTTTGAAGATGTCGTCCTCGCAGGTATAAGCTGCGTATATGTTGCCCCTGAGGGTTAGAACTCCTTTCTCGATAGGCATCTTGAGCACCAGATACCTGTAATGAGGTATGGCCATGAACTTGGTGAGCGATGGTCATCCTAGGATAGCATGGTAGGTGCCGTCGAAGTCAGCGACCATGAAGTTGACGTAGTCGGTGCGGAAGTGGTCCGGGGTCCCAAATTGCATAGGTAGCGTGATCTGCCCGAGAGGTGTAGAGCTCTGTCCGGGGAGAACACCCTAGAACTGTGCCTCGTATGGCTTGAGATCCGCCTAGGTTATCTTCAGGGCTGGCAGACTGTTCTTGAACAGTATATCGATGGAGTTGCCGCCATCAATCAGCACCCTGTCGAACTAAACCTTGTTGATACAAGGATCGAGGACCAGAGGAAAATGTCCTGGCTCAGGTATTGTGGCCCATTGGTCCTTTCTGCTAAAGGAAATCTCACGGTGAGACCAAGGAGGGAGCCGCGGATTGGTGATGAGGTTGTCGGTGTTGGCCACGTTCAAGCAAGCGCGGGTGAGCAGCTTGCGTTCTTGTTTGGTCTCGATAGACACTTTGCCTCCAATGATGGTGTGCACGCGATCGGTTGGCTTAACGTACTTGTGATGGGGATCTGTGTCTTCGTCGTCGTTGTCCTCGTTGCGCTGTTCCCCTGCGTCGTTAGGCTTGTCGGACATATCCGGAGCCTATTGACGCATGTAGATAGACTTGAGAACGCGGCAATTCTCCATGGTGTGGTTTGACTTGGGATGGAGCTGGCAGGGCCCTTTCAATGCTTTGGCGTAGTCTTCTTCGTAGTTACGACGTCCGCCACCTTTTTTAACGGTGTTGACCTCGCCGTCGTCTTCCCGAGCACGCTTGCCCCTGTAATCGTCACGGCAGTTACACCGCTGATTACGTTGGTCGCGGTGATCGCAGGAGTCGTTGCGCTGGTTGCGGCGGTCAAAATTATCGTTCCGACCACGGTTACCGCGGTAGTCGTCGCGGTGTGGGGGGTGGTCGGAGCGTGGAACCCTTGCTGCTTCTTCGATAATTATCTTTTTAGCATCGTCGGCGTTCGCATATTTCTTAGCAGTGGCTAGGAGCGCTGTAACTAATTCAGGTCTCTTGCGTAGGAGCTTATCCCTTAGGGCGTCGTGGAAGCATAGGCCAGTGATGAAAGCCTCGATTGCCTCGTTGTCAGAGATTGACGGGACCTTGATGCGCATCTCCGAGAAACGCTGGACGTACTCTTGCAGTGGCTCATCCTTCCGATCTCGGATCTGCTACAGATCATATTTGTTGCCGGGTTGCTCGTAAGTAGCAATGAAATTGTCGATGAAGGCTTGCTTGAGCTCTTGCCAAGAATCAAAGTAGTTCGCCAGCAAGCTGACTAGCCATTGGTGACCTGCATGGCCAACAGTGACTGGGATGTAGTTAGATATGACGTGCTCGTCAGCCATGGCTGATCTACACGCAGTTTCATAGAGCATGACCCATAATTCGGGGTTCTCCTTGCTGTCGTACTTCTGAAGTTTTTCAAGCTTGAAGTTCTTGGGCCATATGACTTGGCGAAGGTGCAGAGTAAACTGCTTCAAACCTGGCGGGCCGTGGGCAGTATCATATTCCATACGGCGATAGCTTTCGTGGGATGCACGATCGTTGGCTCTCTGGTTGATGCGATCGCGTAGATCACGTCCTCCGAGGTAATGGCGGAGATTGTTATTGCCATCACGGCGATCTCGGTTGCCATCTAGATTAGCCCTGCGACCATGGTTATCGCGGCGATTGTTGCGGTTGTCTCGGCGGTTGTCGTCCCGACCACCATCATGGCCACCGTTTCCGCCTTGACGGTTGTCTGATGGGTCATTGTTGCGTGAGCCACATTGGTTGGGTGGCTGTGAGCGACTTGAGTACTGGCGGCTGTGGCTTGACTCGACTGAGACGGATGGAGCCCGGGCTTGATTTACAATCTCTGCGGTCTGGGCCATAGTAGCCGTCAGATAAGCTTGTATATCATCGCGAACTGCCTGGGTTTCCGGGGTGTTGGGTAGCTGTTGCATTGTCGCCATAGCAACGGCTACGTTGGCGCTTGGAGTCCTGAAGACCTGTTTGTCCCCCACCCTGTCGAAGGCATTGTTGAGGTCGCGTGGCTGGACCCTTATGCGTCATGCCTCCTCTTCTGCTTCGGCTTTGATTTGTCGGTGATTAAACCGGTCAATATTGCGTGCTTCGCATGCAATCCTTTCTTGTTCTGTTTTGCCGGCTGCTGGTGGTTCGTCATTACTGACAACATTGATCAAATCCCCTCGCCTTGGTGGGAAAGATAGGAATTATGGGAACCCCGGGGCGTGGTCTGGGATATCCAGATCGTATTCGACGCCTTCATCGTCGTGATGCTGGAGCTCAGTGTGGATGGAGGCATTAGATGCGATGCCAGACGAGGAGCTGGAGTCACCCTCTTGGACTGTGTGGACAGATCCTTCTTGATAATCCTCAATCCGGATCATGTTGACGAAGTTGCGCGGCTTTGGCCGAGGGCGATGTATAAAACATAGATCCGAGCGGCGTTGTATATTATACGTGTAGTTGGAGGCAGCGTTTCACAGGCTGTAGGGCTAGGCCTAGTAGTTCTCCATCGAGGCTTCGTACTCGGAGAGCCAGAGACACGTCGCGGAGCCTGGCCGGTGATGAGCGGAGCGCCCTTCAGGAGTAGATATGACCACAAGATCTGTACCGAGTCGTGCATGATGACTGGCCCGAGTTGGTCGGGTAGATCTGTTGTGGGGAGCGGTTACCTGCTCATCAGGTTGACTTTGAATTGAACTTACCAGAGCTAGGGTTTCAGCGAGTTTGGTGCCGACCCGATCGATGGAGTCAAGCAGGTCGGTGTTGTCGATCTGCTTCCCTTTGTAGCGGGGAAGTGGACGACGGGTTGTCGGCGTGGCTGAAGATGATGCAGGCGTGGTCGGAGCCAGATGTGCCGTGGTCGGAGCCAGATCCATTGTGGTCGGAGCCGTATCCACCGTGGTTGGAGCCGTATCCACCGTGGTCGGAGCCGTAGCCGATGCAGGTGAAGCAGCGGTCGACGCAGATTGAATCCGCGCCTCCTCCATGGTCATGGCGATGAAGTCATCGGAGCCGGTGGTCCAGGTGATCTGGCCGACGGTGAACGTGAGGCCATTCGGCGTAGCCACAGAGCCGGAGACGATGACCATCTTGTTTGCTTGGAGAACAGTACGCACACCCCCTACCTGGCGCGCCACTGTCGACGAAATATGGTCGGCAGTCTACCTAGGGGTATGCCCAAGGTAGTAGATTGTCGGCAGACAGATGCGCAAGCCACAAACAAGACGGTGACGCAAGACAGACACGAGGTTTTATCTAGGTTCGGCCGCCAAGAAGGCGTAATACCTATGTCCTACGTCTGATTGTATTGCTGTATATCAATGAGAGATGTTTTTTAGAGGGGTCCCCTGCCCACCTTATATAGTCCGGGGGGCAGGGTTATAGATCTGGAAACTAATCCTAGCCAGTTACAATTGCCATAGGTTGCCGGATAAGGATTCCTATTCTAACCGACCAGGATCTTGCTTGATCTCCAAATCTGCCTTGACTCCTTACGCGGGACTCCAAACAGGTTGGCCAGGCCGCACGTCGTCTTCCAGTGGACCGGACCCCCTGATCCGGGCTGACCCAAGCTTAGCCATAAGGGTATAGGGGTTAATACCCCCACACTTTCCGTCTGGAGAAATTAGGAGGACGCCTGCATCGGCTCTGCCTAGCTTGAGTGATCCATCAAAGTACATCTTCTAATGATCAAGGATGGTACTCGACATAGGTTGTTGAATTTTTGTCCATTCGGCAACAAAATCAGCTAGGGCTTGAGATTTAATTGCCTTTCGTTAGGTGAAATCGATATTGAGAGCACCAAGTTCAACTGCCCACTTAGATATGCGCCCTGTTGCATCTCTGTTGTGTAAGATGTCTCTGAGTGGGAAATCTGTCACCATGGTAATCTTGTGGCTTTCAAAATAGTGGCGAAGCTTGCGTGAAGTGATCAGGAGGGCGTAGAGTAGTTTTTGCACATGCGGGTACCGGATTTTTTATTCTGTCAGTACTTCACTGATGTAGTATACGGGGCATTGTACTTTATATACACGTCCTTCTTCTTCTCTTTCTATGACAATCGCAGTGCTGATCACAGTAGAAGTTGCCGCAATGTACAGCATCATGTCTTCATATTTCTTCAGAAGTGTGAGAACTGGTGAGGTATGCCTTGAGCTTCTTGAAAGCTTCGTTGGCTTCTTCTGTCCACTCGAACTTGTCTATCTTCTTTAGCAATTTAAAGAAAGGTAACCCTTTTTCGCCCAGTCTTGATATGAAACGATTGAGGGCCGCCATACAGCCTGTTAGTTTCTGCACATCTTTGACACTTCTAGGAGGGCCCATCTCTGTTATGGCTCGAATCTGCTTGGCGCTTGCTTCGATTCCGCGATGACTGACTAAGAATCCGAGTAGTTGTCCCGAAGGAACTCCGTATACACACTTATTTGGGTTCAATTTCCACCTCCATCTTTTTAGGTTTTCGAAGGTTTGCTTTAAGTCTTCAATTAGTGTATCCAGGTTCTTTGTCTTTACTACTACGTCATCCACGTATGCTTCTACGTTTTCGCCAATCTGATCACCGAGGCACGTCTGGATAGCTCTTTGGTAGGTGGCACCAGCATTTTTTAGTCCAAATGACATGGTTTTGTAGTAGTAGGCACCGAATGGAGTGATGAAAGATGTCTTGCTCTGGTCTTGTTCCTTTAATGCGATCTGGTGATATCCTGAATAGCAATCAAGGAAGGATAATAGGGCAGATCCTGCTGTTGAATCAACTATCTGATCAATGCATGGTAGCCCGAACGGATCTTTCGGGCAGTGTTTGTTGAGATCTGTGTAGTCGACACATATGTGCCACTCGTTCGTATTCTTTTTGTGTACCAAAACTGGATTTGCTAGCCAATCTGGATGGAGGATTTCTCTGACGAATCCGGCTGCCATTAGTTTTGTAATTTCCTTTTTAATTGCTGCCTTCTTGTCGGGTGAGAATCGTCGTAGTCGTTGCTTCATAGGCTTGGAGCCTTCATTGATATCAATTCTGTGCTCAGCCAACTCTCTTGGAACCCTTGGCATGTCGGCCGGCTTCCAAGCGAAGATATCTTTGTTGTCCCAAAGAAAGTTGGTGAGCGCGAGTTCCTATTTTGCCGAGAGGTGGGAGCTGATGGTTGCCGTCTTGGAGGGATCACCGGTGCCCAGGTCAATTTGCTTGACGTCGGCTTCTTTCGGAGGTGCTAGGATGCTGGGTTTTTTAGCTGGTATCATGAGCTCTTCTGGCTATTTCTTTTCTTCCATCGGTGGCCTGTGCCTTTGATGCAATTTGGATAGCCTGAACTTCATACATTCTTAAGCAACAGGTATGGATAATGCGGTATTGCCATGAATTTTGCTAGTGCTGGTCGCTCGAGGATTGCATGATATGATGAATCGAAGTCCGCGACTTCAAACTTGATGAACTCTGTACGGTAGTTTGAGGGAGTCCCAAAAGTAACTGGTAGAGTGATTTGTCCAAGTGGCATTGCTGCCTTGCCGGGTACTATGCCATAAAAAGGCGTGCTTGTTGGTGTAATCATCCCGGTGAGTTGTAGTCCCATCTTCCTTAGAGTTTCTGAAAAAATGATATTGAGTCCAGCTCCCCCGTCGATTAGTACTTTCGTAACAGTCATACCGGCAATAGTTGGATCTAGAACTAGTGGGTAATGGCCTGCGTTTCCTACGCTAGTCCATTGGTCTTCTCTTGAAAATTGGATTAGATATTGTGACCAATTGAGATATCTTGGTGTAGCAGGTTCTGCTGCCATGATGGTTCGTAATGCTAGCTTTTCTTGATGTTTGCTTCTAGAATCTAGAACCCCGGCAAAGATTACTGCTACTGTCCCCTTGGATTTTTGG
The DNA here is from genome assembly GCF_019320115.1 of Miscanthus floridulus. Lineage (NCBI taxonomy): Eukaryota > Viridiplantae > Streptophyta > Magnoliopsida > Poales > Poaceae > Miscanthus > Miscanthus floridulus. The sequence goes on along the minus strand of NC_089587.1, from coordinate 25,016,868 downwards.
AATCCCTTGTCTTCGTGGTTGTCATCTTCTTTTTTCTGATTGCCTTCTTTGGTATTCTCCTTACTATCTTTCCTTGTGTATCGATCTTTGAAGGTGTAGCAATCTCCGATGGTGTGATTTCCTTTGGGGTGCAAGGGGCAACACATGTTTTCAATGTCGTCATATCTTTTGGGCTTGGAAAACTTCCTTGATTTGTCAGTCACTGCTACGGTGTTGTCTGGTCCACGTTTTCTTTCCTGTTGTCTGTTGTTTCGATGATTTTGCCTGTCCAGGTTGTCTCGGTTGTTTCTATCCGGGAATCTTTCTCGTGTTTTTTCCTCTACAGTAATCATCTTTTCCACTGTTCGTCTGAATTCTTCATTGTTTCTTGGGTTTTCTTTACAGAAGTCTTGAAATTGCCACCGAGACATGATTCCATGAGAGAAAGCTTTGATTACTTCTCGTTGGGTGATGTCATGTACTTGAGCTCGTAGTTCGCCAAATCGTCGATAGTAATTTCTGAGACTTTCACCTCCTTTCTGCTTGCGTCCTTTTAACTCTACGTGGGTGATTGGGTGTGTAATGATACCCGTGAAATTTTCACAGAAAGCTCTTTGCAAGTCTTCCCAATTTCTGATTGATCCTGGATTCAATTTGTCAAACCACTGAAGGGGCATGGTTTCTAGGGCCATGGGAAAGAACAAGGTCTTGATGCCATCGTCCCCTCCGGCCAATTCAATCGATTGCGAATAAATCCTGAGCCACTGCCTTGGTTCGGTCTTGCCATCATACTTGGAGTGGTTGGACGGCTTGAACTTGTGAGGCAGTCATATTGAGGCAAGTCTATTTGCAAAACAGGGGAATCTATCGTGCGTTCTAGCTTCTGTATATTCTGATTCAGCGCCCCCTCTTGCCAAATGTTGTCTTGGTGAGAGTAGTTTTGCGTGGCTGTCTGAGTAGGTGCTTTGCTTCTAGCCTTTCTTGGTTGTTCGACTCGGTCGTTTTGACTATGATTTCTTCTACTTTCTCTGTTGTGACTTCCACTTGGTCCAAGTCTCTCGAAAGCGGACTTTCTTTTATTTTGATCTTCCTGCTCATGAGATGTTGACCTATCAGGTAGTCTTGAGCGGGCCCTTCCGTCGTGCATCCTTAGGACTGTTGATCGGAGGAAGTCCCGAAGCTGTTCTTATTTTTCATTGGGATGTGAAGTCGCCCTAAGTTCTTCTAATGCTTCTTGGATCTTATCGTAGGGTGTATTCGCTGCTCGTCCTTCTTCGACCTCTCGCTCTGATTTTCTTCTATTGTACTCGGCTAGGTCTGACTCATATTTGATCCAAGTTTTCTTTCGCTGCTTAGCACAGCGTTGACGTCCTTGTTTCAATTTGTTTTTTCTATCTCTGGCTTGCCTCTGACTCTCAGTCTCACCATCGTGCCCCTGGATAAATGGTGATATGTTGGATTCAGATTCATCTGAAGACCTGATGTCGGGTGCTTCTGGGGGGACCAATGGTGATTGAGGACGGCGAATCATGAATACTTCTCTAGCGTGAGTTGTTCTGTCATCGTCTTTGGTTTCCGTACTGCCAGAGTTGTTGATAACTTCAGTAGAGGCTTCAAGGTCACAGATCGAGTCTCCTTCTTGGTAGGGTAGAGCTGTTGTTGTCGCGTTGTCGACTAGTTGAGTGCCGCTATCCTCAGGAATGGAACCTGGCCAGTGGACGATGTAGTCTTGAGATGTTATAGTTAAGACGAGACCTTCCTGGGCTCCTTTCAGTGGCATTCTAAGCACCAGATTGGTGGATCCTTCGGGCCGTGTCTGATAAGACGTTGCCATGTTGTGGAGTCCGAACGGAAGAGGACCTGACTTCTTTAAAGTACTCTGAGTGTACTCTGAGTAGTATTCTTGATAGGTTGCCGTCGTGTTCTGGAGCTTTGTCAGAAAAGAACTCGGTTTTCTGAAAGAACTCGGATAAGACTCTGTCTCGGAAGCGGAACTTGAGTTTGAATCGGATGCGTGAAGTCGCAAAATCTGAGTTGGATTGGACATCATGAGCTACGTGAATCTTCCGGCAAGCTGATCTGTCGTTGTCGCCGAAATGGAAAAGTCCTGATGATGATCTGAATCTTCGAGGAGACGGCCTTGGAGCTTGCCATCGTCGCCTACCTCGCAGATCCACGAACCGAAGATGAAGGTTGATCCCTTTGAGAAGATCATGTTGTCGAGGTCCATCGAGCTCTCAGATGCAAAGTCGCCGAAAGCCCCTACCTAGCGCGTCAGCTGTCGATGTTTGACCATCGATAGCCTGCCACGGGGGTCCCCGAGGCAGTATGTTCGGGCTTCAGCGTATGCAGAACTCGACGGTAAACGCAACAGACAGTCGATTTATCCTGGTTCGGGCCCTCGATCTTTGATCAAGTAATAGCCCTACGTCCAGTCGGCGTTAGCCTTTGCGTTGGATTAATTGTAAAGTGTTGTGTCGTAAAAGTCTCCAGTCTCCTATCTAGGAACCCTGCCCTCCTTTATATAGTCTGGAGGTCAGAATCCTAGTCAGTTTACAATGAGAGTTCCTAGTAGGATTATAGAATAATACTACTACTAAGATTACAGGGGAAGAATCCTAGTTAGACTAGATCTTCTTCCTTCCTTGCGGGGTATCCCATGGGTCCCGCACCGACAGGGATCAGTTCAATTACAGGACTGAGACCCTCACCTTCGAGGTGGTTGGGTTCCCCAGAACCTTCCATGTCATCCTGGGACGTCTATGCTACGTGAAGTTCATGGCCATCCCCAACTACACGTACCTCAAGCTGAAGATGTCGGGCCCCCACGGGGTCATCACCGTCGGCACCTCCTTCCAGCGCGCCTGCGAGTGCGAGGTTGAGTGCTGTGGCCACGCCACGACAATCGTCGCCTCCGGGGAACTCGCCTCCCTCAAGGAGGAGGTCACCGAAGGAGCGCCCGACGCAAAGAAGTCGACCGGGTCGTTCGAATCGGCAGAAGGCTCCAAGGAGGTCCTCATAGATCCTAGCAACTCCGAGGGTAAAACGGTACGCATTGGTACCACGCTCTCCTCCAAATAGGAAACCACGCTCATCGACTTCCTCTGCGACAACAACGACATATTTGCGTGGAAACCCTCGGATATGTCAGGCATTCCGAGGGAGGTCGCCGAGCATACCTTGAAAATCCATCCAGGCTCCAAGCCGGTGAAGCAACGCCTGCGCCGCTTCGACGAGGAAAAGCGCAGGGCCATCAGTGAGGAGATAGCAAAACTGTCGGCCGCCGGATTCATCAGGGAAGTACACCACCCAGTAAGCTAGGAAATTTTTCCGATCTAAGTTTTCGTTCACGGATTTTGAACTGTGACTCGAAGTTGTCTGCACGTGCGACAGTGCCGCTGTTCTAGCCCGGCAGTGCCATCCTTCAGAGCGGCAGTGCCGCGGGGTGAATTTAATAAAAGTTTGAGTGGACGGCAGTGTGGCAGGGTGAATTTGATAAAAAAAAATTGAGTGTTTGTTTTGACATGCCTATTCACCCCCTCTAGGCCAACAAGAGATTAAAAAGAAACAATAAAATAATGAAATAATGAAACTGAAACAAGTATACCAAATGAAAAAATACTGAAACTAAAATAACCGGATAAAATATTAAACCAGAGCTGCACAGGCGAGCAGTGCAGTGGCTGGGCAAAGCGGACGCCTGTGGCAGGGACGTGACGTACGTAGCTTAAAATTTTCCGCAGCGCTGAGGCAGGCCATCGGCCCATGAAAGCTTTCTTTTTATTTTTGTATTTGGGCTGCCGTTACTGCCTGCGCATGTACATGCCAGGACCACCAGGCCTTTGGCGACAGGGTCGCGCGACTGGTAGCGCAATAAACTTTGCGTTTTTGGACGTGCAAGAATCTGAACTCATGCTTTCGTCGTGTACGGTCGATTTTAGTACAGTATTTCCGTTTATTATTAGTGCCTAGCTCGCACGTGTTCACCTCATCTGATAGTAGCTAAAATTTCGTTACTCTCGTAACAGAGATTCTTGCTTTTCCGGAGCTTCAGTAAAGTGCATATTTTGTAAACCTGAGTTTGCAGCATAGATACAAAAGAAAAGCTTATAAAAATCATTAGTCTTCACTCTTCAGCATTAGTTGATGGTGTGGTATAGAAATTAAGCATAATAACTATCTAACTATAAGTAGGAATTAGTAAAAAAAAAGTGTGACGGTAAATGGTACTAACAACATGCTACAGCAAATTTTGTGGCTAGGTCTCGTTTTTTGAACCTAAGATCTGTTTTCACACACGTGTTTTACTGGGTTAAGACCGAATTTAGCCTGGTTCGCGAAAATGTTTTTGTGTTTTTTTATTGGGCTGTATTAGAATCATTACAGAAAGTTTTTTTTTGGGTCAAACAAAGGTGCAGTGCGGACGCAGAATCACAACCAAGAAGCCGCAATATATATATATATATATATATATATATATATATATATATATATATATATATATATATATATATGTGTGTGTGTGTGCGCGCGCGCGCGCGCAAAATGTCTCAATTCAATTTCACAGTGGATGGGTCATGGGCGGTCGCAAGATTCATCCTCGTCATAGGGTGTTTGGCGTAATTCTCGCAGCCCACGATAGGTAATCCAATTAAATATAAGCAATATCTAACAAGGTCTAAATTTAAGTTATGGAGTAATTCTATAGTTTTAGAGCATTGTTTTAAATATATGCAAATAAATATTATTGCTTATAACTATTTTGCCCATAAAAAAGTGGTATTCTATTTTATTGGGCTTGGACATGTTAGGGGTTTTCTCCTGTTGCAACACCAAGTCACCGACTATATTTTCTAGTTTTTTGAGATAAAAATATACCGATCCTTTTGGTTCCTTGATCACGATGGAAGCCGTCCCTTTTTCCCTTTGAACCAAATGCACTCTTTTTCCTTCGGGCCAAATGGAGAAAACAAATTCCCCGTGGGGCCGCAAATCCGTTAGGCTTCGTTTGGAAGCCGCGAACCTCGTGGATACCCCGGCCTTTTCCCTGGGCGAGAAGCCCCGCCTGGAACTCAGCCACGGGCCAGATTCCCCTGCATTTGGAAGCCCACGCGGAGGGGGAGCTCAGCCCGAGCCCTGTCTTTTCCCCGGGGCGGCTCCTCCCGCACGCCTAGGTCCGGGCGGCTTTTCCCCGAGCAAGGCGACACGTGCGACGAAAGCACCCCGCCGCCGCAAGCTGTCCTCGTCCCGACACCGCCTCTGCCATCACGGTCCTCAGCCCATCGACGTTGTGCTCGCCCCGCCGCGGTCGACTCCGTCCTCGCTTCCTGCCGCTGCCGCTGCCGCCATCCTCGAGCCTCGTCGTCGCCGCCGCCTCCACGGCCTTCCTCACCTCATCTCCGCTGCCTCTCCCTCAATACGCGACTGCCGCGGTCCCCCTCTCCGTCAACACGTGACCGCCGCCACCTCCATCTCAGCATCAATATCCATCCAGGCCAGCTCCAAGATCCAGATCTAATGTATGGTGTGCAGTGTGCTGCTTCTTGATTCCTTGCATGCGAAATGCTACCTATGCTGGTACATTCAGAAGTTATAAGTTTATTTGGTTTTGTTGGAACTAGCTAGTTCTGGGGTTTTGATCTAGGGCTGTTGGATGTTGGTGTCAGATTAAGAGATTCTTACACTGCCGGAAGTTACTATTACAGCGCCGTAGTAATTAGCTAACTTACTTTGTTTCGTTTCATATGCCTAACAGTTTTTAGTAACATTATTCTTAGTCTAGCTGTTAATTCAGTAGCTTGTAAGAATAATAATTCTGCTGGCAGATTGGAAACGATCAATAATAAGCTAGGAGTAGACTGCATTTCATCTCTTTCATATTTTTGTAGATGAAATAATAAAAACAAATTGTAGCCGCTAGATCTACCAAGGATACACAAAGTCAACTCACCAAAAGATTGAGAGGGCATCATTCTTTACTTTGATCAAATTCAGCCATGGTACTTTCTCCCAAAATACATTATTTTTATGAAAAATACATGTTGTCTCTGGTGGAAAGATTGATGTTAGGAAGCTCTGTAATGCTGATGTTAGTGACACGATTGAATAATCGATTATTTTAAAAAAGGATGTACAGAGTGTGCACGCTGCTAAATAATTTTCAGTGTGCAAGCTGCTAAATTTCTGAGAATATAATAGTGGTATGAAGAGTTATGTGTTCCTGATTTTTTAGTATAATTTTGTTCCCAAGGATGTCTGTCCCTTGCTCTCCAAAGAACCACTGGGAGCAAGAACTCCAACCTCAGTGAACTTGTGCATGATGTCCTAGTGCCCGACTCGCACTTTAGGTTGCTGGGTATCTTTCTTCCATACATGGTGCATCATCCATAGATTGATCCGTCTGACAGACTGAGTGTATATATCCGCAAAAGTGCAAATGCATATGTTCTATCAATCTATATAATATAAATATAAATGGCTCCTCTTCTTTCTTGCTAGCTAGCTAAGAAACATGTTTTTTTCTTGTCAAGGATGCTTTCATCGATGTGCAAAGAATACCTTGGTGGTATATGATGTCAGTATGGCTTCTTGTTTTGTTTACTTGCTCAGATCTCCGCATTAACAGGACAGATTAATTTAACAATGATTGGTCACTATTCATTTTTAGCTTAATTAATAATATTATTTTTGTCTTGCGTGTTTAGTGTGATAGATTATACATGATAGATTAGTGAAAAGTGTGTAATACAAACATGTCTCCACCTCGCATTCAGCTATCTATGTAAGCAAAGGCATTGATACATTAATGTTCTGGACTCCTGGTAGCCAGTGGATCATGTATATAAAGGATGAATCGAGTTAAATAACCAATCTAGAGTCTGTGCATCATGGTTAACTCCCTTGTGCTATCATCTGAAAAATTACCCTGAACAACGGCATTGTGTTGTAAAGATTTCATCATAATATGGTCCAAGTTCTGACATCTAATTGCACTGCCTGGTTCAAGTTCTCTTTAACATTTTTTATGTGTTCTGATATTGGATTGACATTTGTTGAATATCACACATGTGTAGACTGTCAATTTGCCTGCCTTCCACTAACAATTTCTTACTAGTTTGCAGCATGCAGCATACCACAAGGTCATGAGCATATTGGCATTTGAAACTGGAGGTCCTAAAGACACGTGCAGTTGTTGAGAATAATTTGCAAATTTGTTTGTATAATATTAAAGTTTGTGCTACCTACTTAAGTTAGCATTGAATTAGGAACAAAGATGCATATATTGGCTGAGATGATACTCATCAGTTTATCAAGAAGATATTTAACAGTTATGGACGTTTGAGTCTCATAGAATGTATGAAGTTTGATTAAGGAAATATATTTTAATTGTTATTTTTTAATCCTTTGTTTTTTGTTTTCAGAATATTTTTTGAACTGTGTTTTTAGTGTTTATTTGGAGTTTGGGAACATTGTGCATGTGAAATTTACAGATATACAAGTTTGTACGTTCATCCGGGTTACTTCGGCCTGGCTTTCAAATGGCGACAGGGAAGGGGGAGCGACGGTACTTTGGCGTTTGCTTCCAAACGGCTCCCGGGGATACGACCAGCCGCTTAAATCCCCGTCGGGGGTTTGCTACCCAGGGCAAATCTGGCCCGCGTCCCCAAACTAAGCCTTACGGTTCCGAGCGGCGCGTCGTCACAAGTTCTAATCAAAGCGCAACCTGCGCATATATATAGAGATGGATGGAATCCAACTCTTCTGGTCTTATCTACAAAATCGAGTCAAAGACAAGGAAAACGATCGATCCACCAGCTGACCACCATGCCGGAATCCGAAGTGGCGCCGGCGCCGCCACGACCGTCCAAAAGGTCTCGGCACGTTCAAGAGGCGCGGGCGCCGGTGGTGCCGCCGTTTCTACCCAACGAAGTGATCTTCGAACACATTCTGGCGCGCGTCCCGGCCGCTGCCATCGTTCGCTTCCGGGCGCGGGCGGTCTGCCGAGAGTGGTGCGTCGCGCTCACCTCCGATCACTTCGTCCGGGCGCACCAAGCCGTCAGAGCCGCTGCTGCCCAGCCGCCGCCGGAGATCGTTTTCTTCACGCCCACCGCCGCAGGCTCTACCACCACGTCTTTCTACTCCTCAGTGCTTACGTCAACCGCACAGCAGAACGGCTCGTCAGCCCGTGAGCTCGTGACCGTGGATGTGGACGACATGCGCGCCCAGTCTGTGCGCGCCGACGGCCTGGTCATGTCTGGCACCAAGCCCTGCCGCGGGCTCACCCTCTTCTTTCCAGCCCAGCGTGTCCGCGTACCACGTCTGCAACCTCTCCACGGGAGAGCACATCTCCCTGCCCCTCTGCCCATGGGCTAGGAGAGTGATCCCCCACGGTCCCTACGTGCTCTCGAGCACCGGGCTCGGCTTCGACCCGGCGGCCAACGAGCACAAGGTGGTCAGGCTCTTCGAGGACCGGAACAAGCAGCCGCACTGCGAGGTGTACGGCCTGAGGTCCGGCGGATGGCGCCCCTGCGCTGGACAAGTGCCGCCGCACGCGCCCAAGGGTCTCTGTAGCCGGCCCCCGGTGTCTGTGGACGGGTATTTCTACTTGCACATGTACTGGCACATGAACACTGCGATGAACTTTGATGACCCCGAAGCCAACTTGTTCGGAACGCCGGAGCCCACCATCCTGTCGCTCTCCGTGGATACCAAGCAGTTCGGGTGGATACACCCGCCGGAAGAACGGGCGCGCTACGCCTTCCATCTCGCCGACCTCGACGGCTTTCTGTGCGCCGTGGTGGACACTGTTAGTCCCAGATCACAATCAACCGCTGTATGTGGCTGGATCACACGAACAAGAACAAGATCGCAAGAAAGCTCGGACAACCGTCACAATGACGACAGGGTGACAGTGCCCCTTTTCACTTTCAAGTGTTCACGATACAGGATACCTAACCTACTTACAGAGTAATCACATCACCTCTTAATACATCCACTCCTAATACATGGAGCTAATAACACCACACTTTTACAAAATAAACCCTTAAACATGGATACAATTCACTGGAAAACACATTCTTCAGAAACTGTCGAAGTCGTGGGCGCGGTCACCACTCCCGCTCCGACGTCCAAGTTTCAAACTGAACTTTCCCGCCTCAGCTCCACTCCCTTGCTCTGAATCTTTCTGAATGAACCTTCAGTGAACATTCTTGTCAGGCTTAACGCCAACATGCTCCCCCCTAAGCCTGACAAAGTCCAAGGTCTCTCACACCAAGCAAATGGATCATCACTGTCAATTTTGCCATTGGCAGTGGCTTGGTTAATGCATCAGCCTTCTGCTCATTCGTTCCCACTCTCTTCACTATGATTTGTCCTCCCTCTATGCACTCTCTTATAAAGTGATACTTGATATCTATGTGCTTGCTTCTCCCATGAAACACTGCATTCTTCATAAGAGCAATAGCTGAGTTGTTATCAACAAAGAGAGTTACAACTGCTGGCTTTTGCTTCATCACCTCACTGAACAAATTCCTCAGCCATAATGCTTGCTGAGCTGCTGCTGTTGCTGCTTTGAATTCAGATTCACATGATGACAAAGACATTGTCTTTTGCTTGTAGGAATTCCATGTGATCAGATTTTCTCCCAAGTAGAATGTCATTCCACCTGTACTTCTCCTCTGCATCACATCAGATCCATGGTCACTATCAGTGTAGCCCACCAACTGACCTGCACTCCCTCCTTGCACATACACAAGTCCAAAGTTCAAGGTCCCATGCAAATATCTCAGGATCTGTTTTACAACTTTCACATGCATCACTGTAGGCTTCTCCATGAATCTACTAGCAACACCAACAAAGTAGGAGAGGTCTGGTCTGGTGTGTAGTAGGTATCTGAGACGCCCAATCATTTTCCTGTACTCAGTTGAATCCACTGGTACACCTTGTTTATCAGCATCAAGTTTGCATCCAGGATCCATAGGAACTCTAGTAGAGTTGCATTCTTGCATACCAAATTGTCCAAGGACCTTCCTAGCATAACCTGACTGCCTGACAGTGATGTATTCACTTCTCTGATCAACTTCTATTCCCAAGTAGTAAGACAACAGACCCAAATCTATCATCTCAAATTTAGTCATCATTTCATTCTTGAATGTCTTGACATTGTTTGGATTTCCTCCTGTCACTATTAAATCATCTACATAGACTCCCAGGATGACTGCATTTGCTCCTTCTCCTCTGGTGTAAACTGCCTGCTCACTAAGATACCTGCTGAAACCTAGCTTTTTCAGGCCCTTGTCCAACTTGACATTCCAAGCCCTAGGTGCTTGCTTGAGTCCATAAAGAGCCTTGCTCAATCTGAACACAGACTGCTCTTTTCCTTTCACAACATAGCCCTCAGGTTGTGAAACATAGACTTCTTCCTCCAACTCTCCAGATGATGAACTTTCCACCCAAGATTAGCTGCCAATGCTAGCATGAACCTCACTGTGTCTAACCTGGCCACAGGTGCAAACACTTCTTCAAAGTCCACCCCATGCTTTTGCACATACCCTTTGGCAACTAGTCTGGCCTTGTGTTTCACCACCTCACCATCAGAGTTTCTTTTTAATTTGTAAACCCATTTCAAGCCAATAGGTTTCTTCCCAACAGGTAGCTTAACCAGCTCCCATGTGTTATTTTTCTCTATAGATTCCATCTCCTTATTCATAGCATCTTGCCATTCTTGATGATTTGCTGCCTCTCTGTAACAAGTGGGCTCACCTGTCTCAACCAGCAAAGCTTGCACTTCTGCATCCTCCAACTCCTCTTCTGAATCTGCTAATTCAATTTCAATAGTATCATCATAGACTTCATTCAGACTTCTGAATCTTAGAGGCTCACTGCTGCTCCCAGAGTTGGGTGAGAGGGCTTCTCCATTAGAGATGTCATTCTGTGGTGTAACTGGTTCTGAACCTGCTGCATTCAACTGTCCTAGACCTAAAACAGGAGACTGTGGCAGGTTTGGTTCTGGAACTAAACTTTCACCTACATTTTCTATCTCTGTCTCAACTGAAATAACATCATCAACCCAGCCATTTCCACCAACAGGAAAACTCCCTAATTCAGTGTCAATCTCAACAACAAACTCAGGTGAACTCATTGATCTATCAGCTGAGTCCCATTTCCACACTGTTCCCTCCTCAAAGACTACATCCCTACTGACAATAATCTTGTTAGTGTCAGGATCATATAGCCTATGTGCTTTGGAGCCTTCCTCAACTCCAAAGTATACAAGTGCCTTGCTTCTATCATCTAGTTTTTTCAGATGTGGTGCACTAAATCTTGCATGACTTGTGCAACCAAACACCTTCAGATGCCCAAGAGATGGTTTTCTTCCTGTCCAGGATTCATAAGGAGTGACATCACCTAGCACTTTTGTTGGCAACCTGTTCAACAAATACACTGCATGCCTCACTGCCTCACCCCAAAACTTTCCTGGTACACTCATGCTTTTCAGCAATGCCCTGGTCATTTCCATCACAGTCCTGTTCCTCCTCTCCACCACTCCATTTTGTTGTGGTGTGTATGGGGCTGTGAGCTGCCTTTTGATCCCTGCCTGTTCACATACACCTGCAAACATTCCACCAAGGAATTCCCCTCCTCTGTCAGACCTGAGGGTCTTGATCTTGCAATTACTGAAGTTTTCCACTTCTGCTTTGTACTTGACAAAAGCTTCCACAGCTTGATCTTTGCTCTTGAGCAGAAAGACATGCATCCACCTAGAGTAGTCATCCACCAACAACATAAAGTATTTGTTGCCACCTGCTGTTGCTGGTACAATTGGTCCACACAAATCCACATACACCAAAGACAGCTTCTCTGTTGCATGCCATTGTGCTGACTTTGGAAATGGTTGTCTTGTTTGCTTAGCTATAAGACAATCACTACAGACCTGTTCAGGATGTTCTATCACAGGTACACCAGTAGCCATTTCCCTGTTCACCAATTGTTTCATTGCTCTAAAATTCACATGCCCCAATCTTCCATGCCAAAGCCAGGCCTGGTTCCCAATGTCTGCAATCAGACAACTAGTTTCTACAGTTTTCAGATCAATCTTGTACAGTCTGTTTTGTGTTCTAGAAACCCTCATGATCATTCTATCTGACTGTTTATCACACACTTCTAATTCATCATCATCAAGAGTAATTCTATGACCAGTTTCAGTCAATTGTCCAAGGCTAACAAGATTACTTCTAAGCTTGGGTATATAGTAAACATCAGAAAGCACCCAATGATCACCATGTTTCCCTTGGAAAACAACTGTACCCCTTCCCTGAATTTCTACTGTAGAATCATCACCAAATCTCACCTTGCCAAGAACAGCATGATCTAACTCCTTGAATTTCTGCACATCACCAGTCATATGGTTGCTAGCTCCATTGTCAAGAAACCATACATTGCCTGAAGGTACACCCTCATCAGTCAAATGTAGCTCAGGTACTATCTTCACCTCATTCAGAAGCACTGTCTGAATCTGCCTCTCTGAAGAGTACTGTAGCTGGTTCGACAAAACAGTCTCAGCCAGCAAAACAGTTGGCTCCTTCTCTGCAGCCTTCACCAAATGTGCCTCCTCCTTCTTCTTCTCCCCTGGACATCTATTTGCATAGTGTCCATAGTCATGACACTTAAAGCATTTGACATGACTCTTGTCACGTTTTGCAGTGCCATCCTTCCCGGTGTCACCACTGCTGCCTCGGCCGCTGCGTCCACCACCACGACCTCGACCTCGGCCACGCCATCCACCATCACTCTTCCTACCTTTGCTTGAGGAATCGCCTCCCGCGTTCCTCTGCCTGGCTTCCCACTCGGCCTGTGTGAGCAATACTTGCCCACTCTCCGATCGTGCACTCCCACTGCCATGACACGTGCGCTCTTCAAACGCTTTCAACCGTCCAACCGCCTCATCGAACGCCAAGGTCTTCAGGTCGTAAAACTGCTCGATCCCAGCCACCACGGTGAGGTACCGTTCCGGGACGATGTCGAACAGCTTCTTGACCAGATCTGCGTCGCCGATGCTCCCCCCAAGCTGCTGCATCTAACTGATAGTGATGTCAGTTTTCCCACAACTTGGTCAAGCGGATCATTCTCCTTCATCCGGAGCGCGTCGAATTCGCTTTTCAGCGTCTGTAGTCGCGCGTCTCTGACACGATCTGCGCCGACAAACCGAGCCTTTAGGGAGTCCCACACCTCCTTCCCCGTCTTCTTCTTTGCAACTTGCATTAGAATGTCGTCGGGTATACACTGAAGAAGGTGCGCCTTGATCTTCTTGTCCTTCGCGGTCAGCTTCGCCGCCTCCGCCGCGGTTGGCGCCGCCACCTCCGGATCCGGCTCCACAATCTCCCACTCCTCCCGATCCTCCATAATTGCCTGAACGCGAATACACCAACTGGTGTAGTTCGAGCTTGTCAGAGATGGATACACTTGACGCATTTCTTGATGCGCTTCCCCGCTCCCGCTGCCGCTGGCAACAATCGACATGGCTAAGATCTAGAGTGGCTCCGCAATTGATTGAGGCTCTAATACTAGATGTTAGTCCCAGATCACAATCAACCGCTGTATGTGGCTAGATCACACGAACAAGAACAAGATCGCAAGAAAGCTCGGACAACCGTCACAATGACGACAGGGTGACAGTGCCCCTTTTCACTTTCAAGTGTTCACGATACAGGATACCTAACCTGCTTATAGAGTAATCACATCACCTCTTAATACATCCACTCCTAATACATGGAGCTAATAACACCACACTTTTACAAAATAAACCCTTAAACATGGATACAATTCACTGGAAAACACATTCTTCAGAAACTGTCGAAGTTGTGGGCGCGGTCACCACTCCCGCTCCGGCGTCCAAGTTTCAAACTGAACTTTCCCGCCTCAGCTCCACTCCCTTGCTCTGAATCTTTCTGAATGAACCTTCAGTGAACATTCTTGTCAGGCTTAACGCCAACAGACACTAGCCTCACCGTGGGACAGTACGAGCTCTGGACTTTGACGGCTGCCGGCTCGACGACGTCGCCGTGGTCGTTGCGCTACCGCATCAGCTTGGCGAGCCTGCCCCAGCCGATGAGGGACGCCTTGCACGCTGGGTTCCGCATGCTCCCGCTCGGCTCCTCGCCCGGAGGAGAGATCCTTCTCGCCACGAGCCGCCACGAGGTGTACGCCTACCACCCTGAGAGCAACCGTGTTCATAGGGCGTTCTCGACGAACGACTTCATAGACACCCTGACGCGCGAGTCGGAGCTGCTCCTCACCCCGTCTGCCGCCGCCCTGGGGCCGGTGATGATGTGGGCAGGCTGAAGATGAAGCCCGGCAACCGTATTGTTGCCAGGCAAGGAGGACGAGGACCTACGGACTGTCGTAGAGACGATGTCATTGTTATGGTCATGCGGATGTTCTGCTTTCATCAGCGTGCCTCCCCGGAGTCTAAGAGGCACGCGGCGCACACGAGCGACGTCGCAAGGAGCACCGCGCAGATGGTGAAGCCACAGGCGGCAGAGGAGCTCGAGGTGGCGCCGGCCATGGCTCGTATGTGGGGGCAGGAGGGGTATTGCGTGCGGGAGTGGGAGGGAGGGAGGGAGAGAGGAGGCGCTGCTCGGCTAAGGAGGGTGAGTGAGAGGAAGAGAGATGACAGTGATGAACCCTAAATTCATGTATATATATGAAGACGGCTATCGGGCCTCGCCTAGGCTTGTTGGGCCTCGGCTTTTTTAGAAGCGGGCCTTATAGTGTGCCCGCCTTCGAAAATGGATTTATAGAGACGGGTACCTTAAAACGACCGTCTCCGGAAATAGACCATTTTTTGAGGCGGTTGTCTTAAGGTGTCCGCCTCCATAAAATCATTTTTGGAGATGAGCATTTCTTGACCGTCTCCGTAAATAAAAATGACCGCCTTCGTTAATCGCCCAGCAATTTTCGAGGTGGCTGGATTTTTTGACCGTCTCGGTTAATAAAAGGACACCGTCTTATAAAATCATTTGTGTAGTAGTGCAATACGCCCTAACATCTAGGAATGCAAGTATGCTAGCCCACGAACTTACATATAGATTTAGGTTGCCGCTTAATTAAGCGGCTCATAAAATTAAACCTATATACGAGTTTAGGGGCTAGCTCTTTTATATGATCCTAGTGACATTTTTTTAGTTTTATTTTGAATAATTCATTATTTTATAATATTGATGCAGGCCTTCTCACATTGCTTTGTTACATACATGTACCGTATGTACGTGCATATTTGTTTATCTGTAGACTTGGATTTGCTTGAACCGTCGCCAACTGCAAGGAACCCTATCTATTGGACAAAACTTTATATTAACCACACCTCATCACTTCATCGGTACAAACAGACCATGTGTATGTATGTTTCCTTGTGCATGGACGATGGATCAATGAATCAGTGAACAAACTATATGTTGTTTATTACTAATTTCTCTTTCTTCCCTTCTGGCTCGCGGGCCAAACGAGTCAGCTTGAGCCAGTTAACGAGCCGAGTCGAGCTAGACTTTTGGCTCGCGTTAGCATAACGAGCTGAGCCGAGCCAGCTTGTTATCCTAACGAGCCAGACCGAGCCAAGCCGAGTTGGCTCGATATCCAGCCCTACCTAGGAAGCACATTGAACCCTACCGGGCCACCTAAAAACTCTCCTCTCAAAAACTCAAACCGCATATAATGCTCGCCCCCAACAATAGATTGGAATTAAATCGTTTCTCTTAATGCAAAATGTAAACAAAAGGCATATGTCGATGTAGCTCTACACTTCAGAGACTAGCATAATAATGATTAATAAACGAGAGAATAATCTAACCTACCGAGCAAGCTCATGGTTTTTTTTTGAGACAATGTGCACTATGATCCAGCTCCTCCTCGTCAAGTTCGGGTGAAGTTGCTTCCGCAGACGTGTCTTCTACCTCAGTTGCTTCTGCTTCCACGCGATGGGTATCGCCGGCCGGCAAGAAGTACCACACGGGGCTCGACACGCCTCCGGTCGACACCGCTGGCCACCGGCCGGAGGCTCCGGTTGCCATGATGTAGACCACAGCCTTGCAGTCTCCCCCGCGCAGGCCGTCCCAGTAGTAAACGCTGTTGGCGCTCACACCCTCGCCGCGCACCACCGCTGCGTCGTTCAAGCCGACGAACAGAGCGTTACCTCGCAGATCCTTCGCCTCGACCACGCTCCAGCACGGGCTGCGTGGCCAGTCCCCTGGATCGAACCTCAGAACGAAGACGTCGCCTTCAAAGATGTGGATCCACCGCCGGACTCCTCCTGCCGGCGCGGCGACGGTCGCGTTGCCAGCGCCGGTGGGCCGCCTCCATACCTGGTAGAGCACGCCGTCGCAGAGCACCAGGTTCTTGGTGTCCGTGAACTTGGAGATCATGTCGTACGGTGAAGGGAAGATAGCGGCGCCGCGGGGCAGTTTCGGTAGTGGGCCCACCTCCATGGGTGGCACTCGTCGGCGGCGGCAGGAGCGGCGGCGGCTAAGGTGGAGCACGTGCACCTGGCCGTCCTTTGCCAGGCAGTAGACCTTGCCGTCGTCATCGCTGTACGCCACGTCGACTGACGACGTCCCTGTCCATGAGCAGGCCCGTGTCGTCGATGTGCGACCGGCCGTCGGACGCCCTCTGCACGACGACCCTGTTGGGCCGGCACAGGCTCACCGCGGTGAAGTCGAGCGGCGAGAAGACGATCTTGGGCGCCGGCTCATGCGTGGGCTCGTAAAGCTCCGGGCCCAGCGGGATCTCCTGGCCCGTGAACGGGTTGAACAGCAGGGGCCCCGCGCGTTACCTGTCATGCGAGGCGCCGACACAGCGGCAGCCCACGGCACCGATCCTAGTCGGCCGGTGCAGGTCGCCGTGTAGGAGCCTGGCCCAACGCTATAGATGGCCATCTGGCATGGGCACTACGGACCGGCCCAGGCACGACACTAAGAAGCACGGCCCGACCCACTCCAATCATGCCCGTGCCTGGCACGGCCCGGTTGTAATGTCGTGCCTGGGCCGCAATGTTGGCCCACAGTGCTGGCCCAGGCACGGCACGGTTAAAGGCGAGGCACGGCTGCCTCCGAGCCGTTGATGTCCCTTCCCCGCACCTATCCACTGTTGGATCTGCCCATTGGAGGGGGAGGGGTATATAACCGGCCTCTCCCCCGTCGCCCCGTATCCACCCAAACCCTAATTCATTTTTCACCGACACTCTCTCTCTTGTGTCGCTCTCCTCTCTTGGTCTCTCCTCTGCGACTGCGACGCAACGACGACGACTCTCCTCTCCTCTCTCGCCTCCGACCTCCTCTCTTCTTCTCGCCTCCGGTGGCCTCTTGAGCCACCGCTGGCCGACACTGGCACACGACACGGCCATGTATACCCCTCTTCTTGATCTCGCTTCATCGTTGTAGCCTCGTCCTACTAGTCATCTCCGTGTCGGAAGTCGTCACCGTCGTCGACCTTGCCGGATCCGTGCTTCGTCTACGTCGCCAGTGATTCTGGTGCTCCGGCTATGAAGGTATGACTAACCCTAACCCTAACCCTTGCTCTAACCCTAACCCTAACCCTAACCCTAGATCTATACTAACTCTTTGTTTTTCTGAAGTCATTGAGAAACCGGGGCGCCGACGCATGACGATGGTTGGATCCAACGATGACACGGTTGAGGTCGGTACCAACCAAGAGAGGCGGTTGTGTAGGTTGGCCGGAGATGATGACGAGGATGACCTACGCGAGGACGCCAAGGAGCTGTTCAGTCGTAGCGTTCAAGCTCCCATCGATGTCGGCGATGATCAAGAAGGCGGGGCAGCAAACGTCGGGGAAGGGGACAGGGACGAGAATAGCACCAAGCGGTCACGTCCCTCTACCTCGGTAGTGTGGCTGGATTTTAAGAAGCTCTTCAAAAAAGTGAATGGTAAGAAAGTCAGGTATGGAGCTAAGTGCATCCATTGCTCTAAGGAATACTCTGTGCTCTCTAGTGGTGGCATTGGTCACCTCACCCGGCATAGGGATAAATGCCCTAGGAGGCGTGAAAAAACTCGCATGTCTCAGTCACAGATCTCTTTTAATCCTGACGGTAGTATACGTAATTGGGAGTACTGTCCTATTGTTGTTCGTACTCAACTGGTTCGATTGCTTGCTAGGCTTGATGTTCCTGTCTCTTTGGGAGAATCTGATGCATTTGAAGAGTACATTAAAACTGCTCGTAATCCTAAATATGTTTTCAGTCTCTAGGCAAATCACCACTAGAGACATGCTGAAATACTTCACTGATTGCATGGCTAAGCTTGTTGAGACTGTTAGTTCTACTAGTGTTAATTGTGTGTGTCTAACCTCTGATATTTGGTCTGGTAATGCCAAAGAGGACTAACTTAGTGTTGTTGCTTACTACATAAACTCTAATTGGTAACTAGAGAAGAGAGTGTTTGGTCTTAGGCTTATTGATTGTTCACACAATGGACAAAACATTGCTGATCGTGTTGCATCTGTGCTTGCTGATTATGGTTTGACTGAAAAAGTGTTTGCTGTTACTTTGGACAATGCATCATCTAATGTATCAGCCATGCGTAAACTTAGACCTGTGTTGTCTAAATATCTTGGTATTGAGGTTGTAGATGATCCTGTTGAATCACAATCAGACAATGTATCATCCCTTACTACAGTTAATTCAATGTTTTTACATTAGCATTGTGCATGTCATATTATCAATCTGATTGTTAAGGAGGCCCT
Organism: Miscanthus floridulus; assembly: GCF_019320115.1. NCBI lineage: Eukaryota > Viridiplantae > Streptophyta > Magnoliopsida > Poales > Poaceae > Miscanthus > Miscanthus floridulus. Next base: position 24,998,142 of record NC_089587.1, on the reverse strand, counting down.
TGAGGCTCTTAAGGATTTGATTGAAATATTTAGAACTGTAATATCATTTTTAAACTCATCTAACTAGAGAATTGCTACATATAAAAGTTACTGCATTGCCACTGATGTTAGGCCTATAAAGTTTTAGCTAGACATGGAAGTTAGGTGGAATTCTACATATCTAATGCTTAAACATTTATTTCCTCATAAGGTCACATTCACTACTTTCATGCATGCTTAATATCCTAGGGATGAAGGTGATCAGTTGCTTTTAATTAATGACCATTGGGCTATGGCAGAAAAATGCTTAAATTTTTTGAAATGTTTTATGATTCTACAGTTGCATTGTTTGGTGTGTACTATCCTACATCTCCACTTATGATTCATTATCTTGTTAAGATTGCTATACACCTCAAGAATTATGGTAATGATAGTCACATCAGACCTGTAGTTCAACCTATGATAGATAAATATAATAAATACTATAGGGACATACCTTTGCTTTATTCTTTTGCATTCATCCTAGACCCTAGAGTTAAAATGAAAGGTTTCAATAGAGTACTTAGGAGGTTGGGTAACCTTACTAGTACAGATTATACTACTTACTAGTTGGGCACTAGAGCTTGACTTACTGATATCTACAATAAGTATGAGGAGAAATATTGAGCTATTAGGTTGAGGAGGATTGTCCCTCCTAACCTATCTGGTAAGAAAATGTCTGCTTGGAATGAAATTTATGATGATGATGATGTCTGTGGTTCTACTGGTGGTATGCATCTTCTAGCTGCTACTCTAAGCATGGCTAGAGATACCTCTGCAACTGCCCTGCTATAGGCTGCAAGTTCTTCAACTTCTAATGCTTCTGAACTTATTTTTAACTTAGACTATGACACTATGAACCGGTTAGATGATAATTTTAACATCTTGAACTGGTGGCATCAGCACAAACTCGCATATCCAATGCTATCAATCATGGCTAAAGATGTTTTAACAGTTTCTATGTCCACCATATCTTTAGAATCCACTTTTAGTATGACTGGCAAGATCATCGAGGACCAGCGGAAGAAGCTAAAGCCCGAAATGGTGGAGATGTTGACCTGCATCAAAGATTGAGAGGCTGCAGAAGTAAGGCTGCTCCACATGGTGGAGGACAAGGAGCTTGAAGAAGCATTTAAAGAACTTTATCTTGATTAGTTATCATTTATGTAATGGGACTATAATATTATGGACTAGACTTTGATGTAAGGACAATAAACTTTATAATTGGAGCTGGGTTGTACTCTTTTTTCATATCTAGGGTTTCTCACAAGGGTGAGTTTTACCTAGATAGATTTTTAATGAGGCAGTCATTGCACTAAAGCTCTCTATAAACTATTATTTTGTTATCTATGCCTATGTTTGTGTTGTGGAATACAAGTTATGTGTTGTTTATTGTAAGTTTGATCTCAATTCAATAAATAAAGTGACATATCTGCTTGTCTATCTCAATTTTGTTGAAGTCCTGTGCTCATTCTGAGTTAATTGAGGGGTCAGGCACTTTAGTGCCCATGCCGGCACGAGCACTGTAGTGTCGCTGTGCTCAGTGGCACGACATGGCACGTCTAAGCACTTATAGTGTCGTGCCTGAGCCGTTACTTCATCACGGCGGCACTAACAGGCACGACATGGCTAACCTACCATGTCGCGTAGTGCCGTGCCTAGCCGTGTCTTGCCTGGCTGTGCATGGTGCCGGTGCCGGGTCGGGCGGCCTGTTTGGCTAAGTATACCCAGCGCCGCTCATGGTGGAAGCAGGCCACGAGCGACACAGGGTGGCCCGCTGAAAGGTCCCAATGGCTAGAGGGGGGTGAATAGCCTAATAAAATTTCTACAACAACACTTAACAAAATAGTTAGACAATTATGAGGCGAAGCAAGTGTTGCGCTAGCCTACTGAAAATACAAGCCACCTACCACAATTCTAGTTTAGATAGTGTCGATTCACACAAGAGCTATGACACTACCCTATGTTAGTGTGCTCTCAAAGGCTAACTAAAGAGCCACACCAACTAAGCAAGCAAGCTCTCACAACTAGCTACACTAAAGAGCTTGTCAACTAGTTTACGGTAAAGTAAAGAGAGTGATCAAGAAGGTTATACCGCCGTGTAGATGAAAGAACCAATCAATCATAAGGATGAATAACAATGAAGACCAATCACCTCAGAATCAATGATGAACACAATGATTTTTTACCGAGGTTCACTTGCTACCGGCAAGCTAGTTCTCGTTGTGGCGATTCACTCACTTGGAGGTTCACATGCTAATTAGCTTCACATGCCAAACCCTCGATAGGGTGCTGCACAACCAACACAAAATGAGGATCACACAAGCCACGAGCAATCTACTAGAGTACCTTTTGGCGCTCCACCGGGGAAAGGTCAAGAACCCCTCACAATCACCATGATCGGAGCCGGAGACAATCACCACCCTCCGCTCAACGATCCTCGCTGCTCCAAGCCACCTAGGTGGCGGCAACCACCAAGAATAACAAGCGAAATCCGTAGCAAAACACGAACACCAAGTGCCTCTAGACGCAAACACTCAAGCAATGCACTTGGATTCTCTCCCAATCTCACAAAGATGATGAATCAATGATGGAGATGAGTGGGAGGGCTTTGGCTAAGCTTACAAGGTTGCTATGTCAATGCAAATGGCCAAGAGTGTGAGCTTGAACCGGCCATGGGGCTTAAATAGAAGCCCCCACGAAATAGAGCCATTGTACCCCTTCACTGGGCACTGATCGAGGTGACCGGACGCTCCGGTCCTACTGACCGAACGCTGCTCCTCAGCGTCCGGTCACCCGATGGCGGCCACGTGTCTCTTGCGTTCAACAGGGAATGTTTGATCTCAACGGTCGACATGTTGACCAGACGCTCCGATAGAGTTGACCGAACGCTGAACCCTCAGCGTCTGGTCATTTACAGTAAGGGTCCAAAATGAGTTTTTGCCGACCGGACGTGTCCGGTCATGCTTGACCGGACACAGCCCAGCGTCTGGTGCTTAACCCTAATCACTGTGCCGACCAACAACATGACCGGACGCAGCCCTTCAGCGTTCGGTCGCTGAGTGACCCAGTGTCCGGTCCTTTGACCGACACCAGCATCATTGTGAACAACACCATTTCACCTCTAACTTCTTCACCCTTGCTCAAATGTGCCAATCACCAAGTGTATCACCTTGTGCACATGTGTTAGCATATTTTCACAAATATTTTCAAGGGTGTTAGTTCTCCACTAGATCCTAAATACATATGCAATGAGTTAGAGCATCTAGTGGCACTTTGATAACCAGATTCCGATACGAGTTTCACCCCTCTTAATAGTACGGCTATCAAACCTAAATGTGATCACACTCTCTAAGTGTCCTGATCACTAAAACAAAATAGCTCCTATGGTTTATACCTTTGCCTTGAGCTTTTTGTTTTTCTCTTTCTTCTTTCCAAGTCCAAGCACTTGATCATCATCATGGCAACATCACCATGTTATGATCTTCATTTGCTTCACCACTTGGAGTGTGCTACCTATCTCATGATCACTTGATAAACTAGGTTAGCACTTAGGGTTTCATCAATTCACCAAAACCAAACTAGAGCTTTCAATCTCCCCCTTTTTGGTAATTGATGACAACCCTTATACAAAAATATAAATTAAAATTCAATTAAATCCATGTTGCTTGTCCAAGCATATTTACCATGTGTAAAAGGATATGGACAAGTTTCATGAACCCCAAATGGTAGCAATTGCTCCCCCTACATATGTGCTAAGAGTTTGGATTGTAGCTTGCACATATGCTTAGATAGGAAATATAGGAGTCAATATCTACCATATGATGCTAAGGTATAAAAGATGGACCTTTGAAGCGTGATACCAATCGGAGTGCACCAATATACCATCCTTAGCACCATGGTTAGCTCAATACCACTTTAGAAATATTTGGAAGTGAAATCACTAGATGTCCTATGCATGCTAGTTTTCATTTCACCATTCAAACCGACAACTAGCATACACCACACAAACAAACATATGAAATGCACATTCAAATGCATCATCCAAGTTCATGAGCTTGCTCCCCCTACTTGTGTGCTCAAAATTTTAATTTATCCCTTTCCTTTTTCACTTCTCTCCCCCTATGTCATATATCAAGTATATTTTTATGTTTCTCTCCCTTAATGATATTTATCCCCCTTTTTCACTATATCTTTGTTTCCCTACCCCTTTGTCATCAATGACCACAAAGGTTTAAAATATAGATAGTTTAACTTGTAGGGTCGAGATTATTAATGTCAATCAATGGGGTGAGGATCATTTTCCCAAATTTGGTCCAATCTAGATCATTTGCCAAAGATATTTTAACTCAGTTTGATCCAAGGACAAGCTTCTTCACACCTCCAAATAAGGGTTATCTTGTACCATGTTGAGTTAAACACTTATAGCTCATTTTCTAGATTAAACACTAGGTTTACAATCCCATAAACATGTCATATGCTACCACTAGATCAAGTCAAGCATAGAAGCAATAGTGATACCATATAGACATCAAAATCATTTGATTTTCATGAATGAGCCTAATAAAATAGAACCACTTGACAGGTCCTAATAAAATTGAAAATGTGACTAGATGCACTAATCATGTCCTTAGCAAAGATGTATGTCATGCCAATCAACTTTTACCTTGAATTGCTCGAAGGAGAGGCATGTCATATAAGTGGGGGGGTGCATCAACACATATTTGAGAAATCCAATATGTTCAACTCATTCCTTAGCTTGCAAAACCTTTTCTCATCCAATGGCTTGGTGAATATATCGGCAAGTTGATCTTCGGTGCCTACACTCTCAATGCAAATGTCCCCTTTTTGTTGGTGATCTCTTATGAAATGGTGGCGGACATCAATGTGCTTTTGTTCTTGCATGTTGAACCGGATTGTTGGTTAGCTTGATTGCACTCTCATTGTCACATAGCAATGGCACTTTCTTGAACTTGGTTTCAAAGTCACTCAAAGTGGCCTTCATCCAAAGTATTTGTGCACAACAACTACCAGCGGATATGTATTTGGCTTCGGCGGTTGATAATGCAACACTATTTTGCTTCTTTGATAACCATGAAACAAGTGATCTTTCCAACAATTGACATATGCCCGAGGTGCTCTTCCTTTTAACCTTGCATCCTGCATAGTCTGAGTCGGAGTAATCAACTAGCTCAAACTTTGCTCCTTTGGGATACCACAAACCAACATTTGATGTATGCTTTAAGTACCTCAATATCCTTTTTGTAGCCTTCAAATGACTTTCTTTTGGTGAGGCTTGAAATCTTGCACACATGCATACACTAAACATGACATCTGGCCTTGATGCAGTCACATAGAGTAGGCTTCCAATCATAGACCGATACAATTTTTGATCCACCATATTTCCACTTGCATCACTATCCAAGTTGCCATTGGTTCCCATTGGTGTGCTAATGACTTTGCTATCAATCATGCCAAACTTCTTGATCATGTCCTTGATGTACTTGCCTTGACTCATAAATGTACCATTCTTCAATTGCTTGATTTGAAGACCAAGGAAGTAACTTAATTCTCCAATCATGGACATCTCAAACTCATTAGCCATCATCTTTCCAAACTCATCACAAAATTCTTGATTTGTTGATCCAAATATGATGTCATCAATATAGATTTGCAATACAAATAGATCTTTTTTAATCTTCTTGATGAAAAGAGTGGTGTCAACCTTGCCCATTGTGAACCCTTTAGAGAGGAGGAAATCCCTCAATCTCTCATACCATGCTCTAGGAGCTTGCTTCAAGCCATACAATGCGTTCTTCAACTTGTACACATGGTTGGGCTTCTTGTCATCTTCAAAACCGGGAGGTTGCTCAACATATACTTCTTTATTGATGTAGCCATTTAGAAATGCACTCTTAACATCCATTTAATAGAGCTTGATGTTGTGGGCACAAGCATAGGCTAGCAAGATTCTTATTGCTTCCAATCTAGCAACCGGGGCATATGTTTCTCCAAAGTCAAGACCTTCAACTTGAGTATAGCCTTGTGCTACTAATCTTGCTTTGTTCCTTACTACTATCCCATCTTGATCTTGCTTGTTTCTAAAGACCCATTTGGTTCCAATCACATTGTGTCCCTTTAGTCTCTCTACTAATTCTCACACTTGATTTCTTGTGAAGTTATTCAATTCTTCATGCATAGCATTCACCCAATCAACATCCTTTAATGCTTTATCTATCTTCTTCGGTTCAATGGATGACACAAATGAGAAGTGTTCACAAAATGATGCCAATCTTGATCTTGTTTGTACACCTCTAGAAATATCACCAATGATAGTGTCCAATGGATGATCTCTTGCAATATTGGTTGGTTGGAGTATTGGAACTTGATTGCTTGCACTTGCTTAATCATTTGGTTGAGATGATGTACTAGCCACTTGATCTTGTTCATTGTCATGAGATCCACTTGTACTAGCTTGATTTGTATCATCTTGCACATTTGAGTTGGAGAGCACTTGTACTTGATCATCTTCATCATCATTCACTTGCCTAGGCCTCAATTCACCAATATCCATGTTCATCATGGCATTTGAAAGTTGAATGCCTCTAACATCTTTCAAGTTCTCATTCTCTACTTGTGAACCCTTAGTTTCATCAAATTCAACATCATGAACTTCCTCAAGAGTACCACTATCCAAATTCCAAACTCTATATGCTTTGCTTATAGTGGAATAGCCAAGTAGGAATCCTTCATCATATTTCTTGTCAAACTTGCCCAATCTAGTGCATTTCTTTAAGATATAGCATTTGCAACCAAAGACCCGAAAATATGCAATGTTGGGCTTTCTACCATTCAAGAGCTCATATGGTGTCTTTTCTTTCAATCGGTGACAATAGAGGCGGTTGCTACAATAGCAAGCCGTGTTAATAGCTTCGGCCCAAAAGGATTGACTCATATTGTACTCACTAAGCATAGATCTTGCCATATCAATGAGTGTTCTATTTTTCCTCTCAACAAGGCCATTTGATTGAAGAGTGTACTTGGCCAAAAATTGATGTCTAATTCTAAATTTATCACATAACTCATCAATTTTAGTGTTCTTGAACTCACTACCATTGTCACTTCTAACTCTCTTGATGGTTGTTTCAAACTCATTTTGAATGCCCTTGACAAATGATTTGAATGTTGCAAACACATCACTTTTGTCCACTAGAAAGAATACCCATGTGTATCTAGTGTAGTCATCCACTATCACAAATCCATATTTGTTTCCACCGATACTAGTGTATTGTGTTGGCCCAAACAAATCCATGTGCAATAACTCAAATGCTTTACTAGTGCTCATCATGCTTTTCTTAGGATGGGTGTTTCCAACTTGTTTGTCGGCTTGACAAGAGCTACAAAGCTTATCCTTTTCAAACACAACATCTTTTAAGCATTTAACTAAGTCATGCTTAACCAATCTATTCAATTATTTCATTCCAACATGACCAAGCCTTCTATACCATAACCAACCCATGCTAGACTTAGTGAACAAGCATATAGATAATCTAGCTTCACTAGCATTGAAATCAACCAAGTATAGATTCTCATATCTAAAGCCTTTGAAGATCAAGTTAGAGCCATCTACACTTATAATTTCTACATCATCTACCCCAAATATGCATTTGAATCCAAGATCACACAATTGAGCCACGGATAGCAAGTTGAAATTCAAGCTCTCTACTAGCAACACATTGGATACGCTCATGTCATTTGATATTGCAATCTTACCAAGCTCTTTGACCTTGCCTTTGCCATTGTCACCAAATGTGATACTATCATAACCATCATTGCCATTGGTGTTGATTGAGTTGAACATTCTTGCATCACCGGTCATGTGTTGAGTACACCCACTATCAAGAACCCAATGCCTTCCTTCGGCTTTGTAATTGACCTACAAAAGAAGATTAATTCTTTTTAGGTACCCAAACTTGCTTGGGTCCTTGAAGGTTAGTCACTAAGCTCTTTGGTACCCAAATGGCTTTCTTCTTTGAGCCCATCCATGGTTTACCAATGAACTTAGCCTTCACATCAATTGTGCCCTTAGTAAGCATATAGCATGAATCAAGCTTAATGGAGGATACATTAGCATTTTTGCTCTTATTTTTGCATTCATGCTCTTTATGACCAACTTGCTTGCAACTAGTGCAAAATCGACCATTGTTCTTCACAAAACTAGTCTTGTGAGGAGCAAAGGCCGCCTTGCCTTTCTTGGGGGTATAACCCAATTCCTCTTTGTAGAGAGAAGCTCTTTGGCTACCCAAGCACATAAGCAAGCGGTCCTCACCACCATAAGCTTTAGCTAAGGTGTGAGTGAGCTTATTGACCTCCTTCTTGAGGTTCTCATTCTCAACCTATGCAATGTTGGGCTTTCTACCATTCAAGAGCTCATATGGTGTCTTTTCTTTCAATCGGTGACAATAGAGGCGGTTGCTACAATAGCAAGCCGTGTTAATAGCTTCGGCCCAAAAGGATTGACTCATATTGTACTCACTAAGCATAGATCTTGCCATATCAATGAGTGTTCTATTTTTCCTCTCAACAAGGCCATTTGATTGAAGAGTGTACTTGGCCAAAAATTGATGTCTAATTCTAAATTTATCACATAACTCATCAATTTTAGTGTTCTTGAACTCACTACCATTGTCACTTCTAACTCTCTTGATGGTTGTTTCAAACTCATTTTGAATGCCCTTGACAAATGATTTGAATGTTGCAAACACATCACTTTTGTCCACTAGAAAGAATACCCATGTGTATCTAGTGTAGTCATCCACTATCACAAATCCATATTTGTTTCCACCGATACTAGTGTATTGTGTTGGCCCAAACAAATCCATGTGCAATAACTCAAATGCTTTACTAGTGCTCATCATGCTTTTCTTAGGATGGGTGTTTCCAACTTGTTTGTCGGCTTGACAAGAGCTACAAAGCTTATCCTTTTCAAACACAACATCTTTTAAGCATTTAACTAAGTCATGCTTAACCAATCTATTCAATTATTTCATTCCAACATGACCAAGCCTTCTATACCATAACCAACCCATGCTAGACTTAGTGAACAAGCATATAGATAATCTAGCTTCACTAGCATTGAAATCAACCAAGTATAGATTCTCATATCTAAAGCCTTTGAAGATCAAGTTAGAGCCATCTACACTTATAATTTCTACATCATCTACCCCAAATATGCATTTGAATCCAAGATCACACAATTGAGCCACGGATAGCAAGTTGAAATTCAAGCTCTCTACTAGCAACACATTGGATACGCTCATGTCATTTGATATTGCAATCTTACCAAGCTCTTTGACCTTGCCTTTGCCATTGTCACCAAATGTGATACTATCATAACCATCATTGCCATTGGTGTTGATTGAGTTGAACATTCTTGCATCACCGGTCATGTGTTGAGTACACCCACTATCAAGAACCCAATGCCTTCCTTCGGCTTTGTAATTGACCTACAAAAGAAGATTAATTCTTTTTAGGTACCCAAACTTGCTTGGGTCCTTGAAGGTTAGTCACTAAGCTCTTTGGTACCCAAATGGCTTTCTTCTTTGAGCCCATCCATGGTTTACCAATGAACTTAGCCTTCACATCAATTGTGCCCTTAGTAAGCATATAGCATGAATCAAGCTTAATGGAGGATACATTAGCATTTTTGCTCTTATTTTTGCATTCATGCTCTTTATGACCAACTTGCTTGCAACTAGTGCAAAATCGACCATTGTTCTTCACAAAACTAGTCTTGTGAGGAGCAAAGGCCGCCTTGCCTTTCTTGGGGGTATAACCCAATTCCTCTTTGTAGAGAGAAGCTCTTTGGCTACCCAAGCACATAAGCAAGCGGTCCTCACCACCATAAGCTTTAGCTAAGGTGTGAGTGAGCTTATTGACCTCCTTCTTGAGGTTCTCATTCTCAACCACTAGTGAGGTGTCACAAGTGAGACCATCACTACTAGATGAGGAGGAAGTGGAAGTACTACAAGAAGGGTTAGTAGGAGCAACAATGATAGGCATAGATAGTGATTCATCAATTATATCACAAGTTAAACCTACATCACAAGTTTTAACATGCTTCTTTTTATCTTGTTCATTAAGCAAAGTGGAATGAGCCTTTTCAAGTTTTTTGTGAGCCTTGCCAAGCTTCTCATGGGCTTCCTCTAGCTTCTCATGAGTTGCTTTGAGCTCATCAAGGGCTTGCTTAAGGGCTTTTACCTCCTTATTCAAGCTCTTGCATTCCCTTCTCTTAATGTCAAAGTGTTCCTTAGCATCTTCTAGCATGTCAAATAATTCATCCTTAGTAGGTTCATCACTATCACTATCATTTTCATTTTCATGTTCATTATCATCAACATGTTCTTCATCACTTTCATCATCACAAGATTGTACCTTAGTGGCCTTAGCCATGAAGCATGATGAAGATTCGAAGAGAGAAGGCTTCTCATTTATAGCAATGCTTGCAAGAACCTTCTTCTTGGTGGTCTTGTTATCATCACTATCATCATCATCATCACTTGAGGAAGCATCACTATCCCAAGTGACTACATATGAACCACCCTTCTTCTTCTTGAATGCCATCTTGTCCTTCTTCTCTTTCTTTTCCTTCTTGTCCTTCTTCTTGTTCTTCTTGTTGTCATCATCATCGTTGCTATTGTATAGGCATTGAGCAACAAGATGATCTTTGCTTCCACACTTGAAGCACCTTCTTGACTTTTCTTTGTTCTTGGATGAAGACTTCTTCCTTCTAGCACGGTAGCCCTTCTTCACCATGAACTTGCCAAATCTCTTGACAAAGAGAGCCATCTTCTCATCATCATCATCATCCCAAGATTTATCTTCTTCACTTGATGTTTCTTGCTTAGCTTTGCCCTTGGATGATGTGGCCTTGAATGCCACACTCTTCTTCTTCTCATCCTTCTTCTCATCTTTCTTCTCCTTCTTTTCTTCCTTCTCATCTTCATCTCTATATGTATCATCGGTCATGATGTCTCCCAACACTTGGTTTGGTGTCATAGTGTCTAAACCACTCCTCACTAGAATTGTGACCAATGTGCCAAATCTTGAAGGTAAGCATCTCAAGAACTTGTGGGGGAAGTCCTTGTCCTTCACCTCTTCTCCAAGTGCTTTGAGATCATTGATAAGCACTTGAAGCCTATGAAACATCTCCGGCACACTCTCATCCTCCTTCATCTTGAAGCTTGCAAACTTCTCCTTGAGAATGTAAGCCTTTGCACCCTTCACGGCTTGAGTGCCCTCAAATGATTCTTCTAATTTCTTCCAAGCCTCATGAGCCATCTCAATATTCTTGATTTGCTCAAATGTTCTTTCATCAATTGCATCATGAATGGCACTTAGAGCAATATCATTGTTTTGGAGAAGCACTTCTTCGGCCACGGTGGGATTCTCTAGATCTTCAATCTCAATTTTGGTTTCTACCACCTTCCACACTCTTCTATTAATTGACTTGATATGTGTGGTCATCTTTGACTTCCAATATGGATAATTTGTGCCATCAAATTGGGGTAGCTTCTTGGTGTTGTTGATTTGAGCCATTTTAACACCAAAGGTTGTTAAGCCTCAAATAACAGTGACCTTGGCTCTGATACCACTTGAAAGGTCTCAATGGCTAGAGGGGGGTGAATAGCCTAATAAAATTTCTACAACAACACTTAACAAAATAGTTAGACAATTATGAGGCGAAGCAAGTGTTGCGCTAGCCTACTCAAAATGCAAGCCACCTACCACAATTCTAGTTTAGATAGTGTCGATTCACACAAGAGCTATGACACTACCCTATGTTAGTGTGCTCTCAAAGGCTAACTAAAGAGCCACACCAACTAAGCAAGCAAGCTCACACAACTAGCTACACTAAAGAGCTTGTCAACTAGTTTGCGGTAAAGTAAAGAGAGTGATCAAGAAGGTTATACCGTAGTGTAGATGAAAGAACCAATCAATCACAAGGATGAATAACAATGAAGACCAATCACCTCAGAATCAATGATGAACACAATGATTTTTTACTGAGGTTCACTTGCTTGCCGGCAAGCTAGTCCTCGTTATGGCGATTCACTCACTTGGAGGTTCACGCTCTAATTGGCTTCACACGCCAAACCCTCGATAGGGTGCCACACAACCAACACAAAATGAAGATCACACAAGCCACGAGCAATCCACTAGAGTACCTTTTGGCGCTCCACCGGGGAATGGTCAAGAACCCCTCACAATCACCACGATCAGAGCCGGAGACAATCACCACCCTCCGCTCAACGATCCTTGCTGCTCCAAGCCGTCTAGGTGGCAGCAACCACCAAGAATAACAAGCGAAATCCACAGCGAAACACGAACACTAAGTGCCTCTAGATGCAAACACTCAAGCAATACACTTGGATTCTCTCCCAATCTCACAAAGATGATGAATCAATGATAGAGATGAGTGGGAGGGCTTTGGCTAAGCTCACAAGGTTGTTATGTCAATGCAAATGGCCAAGAGTGTGAGCTTGAACCAGCCATGGGGCTTAAACAGAAGCCCCCATGAAATAGAGCCGTTGTACCCCTTTACTGGGCACTGATCGGGGTGACTGGACGCTCCGGTCCTACTGACCGGACGCTGCTCCTCAGCGTCCGGTCGCCCGATGGCGGCCACGTGTCTCTTGCGTTCAATAGGGAACGTTTGATCTCAACGGTCGACTTGTTGACCGGATGCTCCGACAGAGTTTACCGGACGCTGAACCCTCAGCGTCCGATCATTTACAGTAAGGGTCCAAAACGAGTTTTTGCCGACCGGACGTGTCCGGTCATGCTTGACTGGACATAGCCCAGCGTCCGGTGCTTAACCCTAATCACTGTGCCGACCGACAACATGACCGGACGTAGCCCTTCAGCGTCCGGTCGCTGAGTGACCCAGCATCCGGTCCTTTGACCGACGCCAGCATTATTGCGACCAACACCATTTCACCTCTAACTTCTTCACCCTTGCTCAAATGTGCCAACCACCAAGTGTATCACCTTGTGCACATGTGTTAGCATATTTTCACAAATATTTTCAAGGGTGTTAGTTCTCCACTAGATCCTAAATGCATATGCAATGAGTTAGAGCATCTAGTGGCACTTTGATAACTGCATTCCGATATGAGTTTCACCCCTCTTAATAGTACGGCTATCAAACCTAAATGTGATCACACTCTCTAAGTGTCTTGATCACTAAAACAAAATAGCTCCTATAGTTTATACCTTTGCCTTGAGCTTTTTGTTTTTCTCTTTCTTCTTTCCAAGTCCAAGCACTTGATCATCATCATGGCAACATCATCATGTTATGATCTTCATTTGCTTCACCACTTGGAGTGTGCTACCTATCTCATGATCACTTGATAAACTAGGTTAGCACTTAGGGTTTCATCAATTCACCAAAACCAAACTAGAGCTTTCACCCGCGGCGTCGTCGGCTGGGAGCACGGCGAGGGGCCACGAGAGCGGTGACCGGAGCGCGGAGCACGACGCGCCGCGTAGGAGGCGTACTCCCTGAGCGCGCAGCGTGCAGCGATCATGGAGATAGGCCGACGTCGAGGTCCGCCCACGGTCAGAAGGGAGCTAAGGCGGCTTTGGTCGGCATGTTGACGCTGCCGCTCATCCGATTTTGGTGTAGAGAGATGTTGAAGGAGACGTTGGCGTCTAAGGTATGTGCATGCATATATACAGCACACGTGCACGTAGAGCTGACGGGTCTCCTTGGTGCTCGATCTGTAATCGACTCGTTTCGTGTACTACTAGAGCTACCCTTTATTATGTATTTGTACGAACAACATTGTATATTTGGGACTCTAGTCATCGCGCTTCGCAGTTTTAGAACTCCAATTGTTGACTTCGTAAAAATAACACTCAAAACATTGGACTCTTGATTTTTATGACATCATGTGTATTTTCTTTCTTTTTTTATCTTTATATATGTATTTGCCAAGACCGCTCCTTCTGTTCCTGTCGTATGTACGTCCGTACTTGATGGCCGAGGCTGCTGCCTGGGCAGGCTTCCTGGCCACCGCCGTCCTTGCTGCCTGGGCTGCCTAGCTCACCCACTACTGCAGAAAACACTTTTTAGGGGTGGCTCATAACCCTTTGTAGAGGCAGTTTGGCCAGCCGCCCCTACCTAACCATTTCTACAAATCAAGTATTTGTAGGGGCGGTTCCTAGGCCGCCCCTACAAATAGATTTGTAGGGGCGACTCGTGTTACCAGCCGCCCCTACAAATCGAGTTATAGGGATAGCTGTAGTACCAGCCGCCTCTATAATACTAGTTTGTAGGGGCGGTTCAATCTAGTACCGCCCCTATAGTTCATTTTCTCGCAAAAAAAATCAAATTTACAATTCAAATTCGATCAGAACACTGTTTGTTTCCACGTATTCCATCCAGCGTTCGCGTTGCCGAACGCCCCGCGATCGGCGTTTCGAACCCCTTAGACTACAAGCAGAAGAGTATTATATAAACTACAATTACAAGTCCAATTCACAAGAATATATACAATCCATCATTAAATATACAAATTCCATAAACATTGTTATCAACATCCTAGAGCTAGCCTTTCAGTCTCACGAAGGCATTGGTACTGAGGATTTCTACCTAAGTCAAACTCTCAGTCATGGTAGGCGCCTTTGACGTGTACAATCTGGTCCAATATGAAGTTGCAAAGGTCGCCAACGATCTCTAAGAGTTGGTCATCCTTGTATGGGTCTCTTTTCATTCCTTTCTCTTCTTTCCACTACAAGAGAACAAGTTTTGGTTTAGTATTTCATACCATGTACGAAGTTTTTATACTATGGGTGAAGAGGTTCAAACTTACCATTAAGGGGTGTCTCTTGTAGGCACTGGTGTTACTCATCATAGAACATATATAGTATCCACAATGTACACTCCTAGGCTTCTGCTTGGGGCACTGTGTGTTTTACATATAAAAATGTTAAGTAATGCTTTTGATAGCCATGTAATGGAGTACTGAAGAAGTAAGTTACACTTACCGCACATAGTGTTTTTATAGCCAGCTTTTCCTTCCTTGCTGGATCATGCCTTCTGTGATGATTAGTGACATAGAACCTAAATGCCCTGTTCGAATTATTTTAGCAAATACAACTTGTTAGTATCCAAAAGCGAATGTTATAAGTATGTATACAAACATATAAGCTAATGAGGATTATCGATATGTATATATCTTGAGAATCGATATGAAGTCTTTGTATGTTACCGGGTCCCTATCTATTGAATCAAAGGCCCATGCCATGCTCCTCCCGACATCGATGGCTATACAAATCCAGTGGTTGCTGCATGATTTAATCATAGAACTAGATAAGCTCTTTTGCATCGAATAAAATATATCGAACAAAGCTTTAAGTGTAGAGTTGAACTTACTCGAAGTTGTATGGTAGCCATATAGTAGAGTGTTGTTGGAGAGTTTTGAAAGCCAGGGCAATGTATGCTGCAACCTTAAGGGACTCTTCCCTTAGTTTCATCGTACGGATGTGCTCTTTCTCCTGAAGAGTCTTTGCAACAGCTAGCTCTTTGGCATCCAGTTTCCACTGTTTAGGGTAATTAAAATTTGTTTGGGCTATAGCTTGAGGGTCTAGATACCTGGCTTTCACACTTGGCATTTGTTTGACAATATGCACTTGCATTCTACAAATCACGGCGTGGGTTAGTTACAACAAAATTCAAAGATTACATTCATATCATATTGAAAGGACAAGGACTTACAGGCACCACGTGCGAATTAGATTCATCTCCATTGCTCCTAGGTGAAAGCATGTCTGCGTGTCATTGAAGTCAAAGACAATTTTCCCGACTGGGCTTCCAAATGTGCCGGTGGGGAAGCATGCTTGTATGAGGTCTATGCTCATTGGGAGAACATGCAAGTATCAATCATGGAACCTTCTCATTCCAAGTGGTAGGCGCTAGATGTTCCGGTTTGGTAGGAAGGGCTTGCCTCTTTCATATGTTTTTGGGCAATCCTTTGACCATTTGATGGCATCAATATTTGGATACTGCTTTGCAATTTGGTGGAGTTTGCTAGTGACGGCCTCCTTAGAACCCCGAGATGGGACTTTTTTAACTTGGTTCTCAGGCTTGAACTGGTCATGGGAATACCACTTGGACACGGACGAGACGTCTTTCATCAGAACATAAACTGGCCTTATTGTGACTGGATGCTTCTTTCGAAGTTCCCATTCAGGCACGTCCTCATCTTCTTGTGCATCACCTTCTT
Source organism: Miscanthus floridulus (assembly GCF_019320115.1). Lineage (NCBI taxonomy): Eukaryota > Viridiplantae > Streptophyta > Magnoliopsida > Poales > Poaceae > Miscanthus > Miscanthus floridulus. The sequence goes on along the minus strand of NC_089587.1, from coordinate 24,981,835 downwards.
CAGGAGGCACTCATTGTTCATGTATCGGCTGTGCTTGTTGAGAAGACTGTGGCATCTCATCATGCACTTGCTCAATACGAGCTGGAGAAGGTTGTGGCATCTTATCAGGCACATGCTCGCTAGGAGGCGGGGACGAATGTGGCATCTCAAGAATGTGGTGGTCACTATAACACCTCTGGTGTTTTGACCTAATACTAAAATTTGACATGTCATCATGTGCATTGCAAAGCATTCATATAGTAGAAAATTTTAAATGCATTCACCATATAATCTTTATTTCATAATGTTGTTATTTCATGTGATGTGTTTCAAAAACCTTAAACAAAGATCATAACCACAAGGGTCAAATTTCATGTGATCATGTGAGACCATGTGTCATATGACTCAAATAACCCTAATGGGCCATGTTACTGGTCAAAAATCAAAATTTAAGTAAAAGGAAGACAAATCAAATTTGAATGCACATTCAAATCATAAAAGTCCTTTTTGCCCCTTTTAATTAATTCAAAATCCATGAGGAATTTGGGGTTGAGGCAAAAAGCAAAGTTGGAGATTATTTTATGAAGATCAACTTTGGTATTCAAAGTTTTTCAAGTTTACATATAAAATTTGGAGTAATTTTGAAATGATTCAAATCTTTAAATGTACCCCAAATTTGAATTTCAAAATGGGGGCAGAATTTGAAAAAGTTTCTTAAACCAAAGTTGTAGTACTTGAAAAGTTGAGCAACTTTCATTTTTGGAGATTTTCAACTTCTTTAGAAAATTTCTGAGTAATTTGAGATATGAATGCAGTGGCAGTTCTGTAATTATTTCAAAATTTCACCTCCACCTCACTGCTTGCCGCCGGCGCCACGCGGAGTTCACCGCCGATCGGTTTTCACCGCTTTCACGCGCAGTGACACGCCCAAACCTCCGTGGCGAGTTCGCCCGTGTGCTGTCATCACCGTACACCCTCAAGCTTGCTATAAATAGGAGTACATCGTCATCAATCGGAGTTTTCCCGTCGACTGTTCGCCGCCGGTGACCTTGCTGCGATCGCCCAATTCATCCTCGTCGGACCACCTCAAGCCAATTGCGTTGGCCGGCAGCTCCGCCTTGCCCTGCCGCTCATTCCTGACCTGCTCGCCTCGCTTCTAGCCGATCGGCACCACCGCGCGAAGGCATCTTCTTCGGAGCCGGCCGAAGCTCCGCCGCGACTGCCTCACTGTGGTCAGGCTACTCCAGACTATCTCCGACTGCACCAAGCCCATCATCGTAATCCCGGTGAGCTCCTGAGCGTGTTGCTCACTCTTCCTTTGACTCTACTGCACCGTAGCCCTAGTTACAACGATCACCGTCGGGTCCGAGCCGCCATGGCCGGCGTCGAGTTCCATCCGGTGTACCCTTTTCTGTTCTGAGGCTCGGGAAAGATGCGCGACTTTGTGTAGATCATGTAGGAGCAATCCGTATCGTCGGAGAGTCACCACCGACGCGTTTTGCTGGCCAGAACTGGCCGCGCCACCGTGCGGCTTCGTTGTGTCGCTGACAGCGGGCCCAGGCTGTCAGTGAAGCTGAGGAAGAAGAACAGTACTGATTTTGTTTTCTGATTTTGAATAGTGCAGCAATTTGGCAATTTTGTAGGAATTTATTTACACATCCAAAAATTCTAAAAATTTGTGGGTAGCTTCTGTGCATGTTCTAGTATGATTTAAAAATTTGAAACATAGAATTTGAATATAGTTTTAATGTTCAAATATTTGGTCCTTTAATTGAAAAATGCAATTTCCATGATTTTTGTAGGTCACTATATAACTCCAAAAATTATGAAATTTATTTTGGTACACTAACTTATCATGAGGAAGCTTACATAAAAATTTGAGCTTAATTGGACAAAGTTTATTTTATGACTAATGTAAACTTACTTATTTAATTAATTATTCATTTAATCAATGTTTAATCAATTAAGATTGTTTGACTTTAGAATTGTTTGTTGACCTTGGGTCATTAAATTATAATGATCCTTAGTATCTTAATTAGTATTTGAACTAATATCTAATCTATAATTAGTAAATCTTAATGACATTTCATGTGATAACAAAAGTCATTAATACGTTAACTCGTCGAAACCCTAAGTGTTGATTAGTGTTGGATCTTGTTTTGGTCATGTTTTGTGACTAGTAGGGTTCTAAGATCCATTATGTCAAGTCACATGTGTGATTCTTAATGATAGGGTTACAGGTTGGTTTTGTTGGCTTGCAACTGTACCGCGAAATAAAATCGTTTGCGGGTGTTGTTTTTACATTTCATGTGCCGTGAAAGCATCATGTTTACATTATCATCATGTTAAAGCATATGTTATCATTTCGTGTAGAACCCGAGAACAAAACGATTCTAGTTGAGCAAGTTCTGGAAGAATCCCCGGTTGTCACGGGATTCGATAATTGTGGTACTGAACCGGAATTTGAGATCGTCAACGAAGGCAAGCCCCGGTTTATGCATTAAGCCTTTACCTTGTTTACTTTGAAAAGTTATCACCTATGTTATTTATTGCATTAAGTTGTTTAATTCAAATGTTACCTACTTGATGCATTACCTACCTTGATAATTGTTTACCATCCTTGAAGATGTTTTCGTTTATAAAGGCGTAGTGTGCTTAGTATGCTTTATGGTAGGCGTTCAAAGTAAAAGTTTCGATACAATCAAAGATGGCATACTGGCCAAAGAAAGAAAGGATGTAGAATGAATTAGAGACTAGTCGGTGACTTATCTTGAATGTTGGGTAATGTTGCCAACTATGTCGCTTAAAGGCCACTCATTGTGGATCTTCTGAACGAGACACTTTGTAGTACTGGTCACATACTTCGGTAAGCCTACTTCGGCTAATCCGATACTAAGACGAATGCCCGCGCACTAGGAGTGGAGAGATGGCGGGAGTAGCGTGTACCCTCGTGGCTGGAATGTGGCTGGATTTGAGGTGTGCTGTGCTCTCGGGTGGCGTGGAGACGGCTTAGTATAGGAGGATCCGGTAGCGAGGTTGATATATGCAAGATTAAGTTCTACATATGTCGTGTGATAAGGAATCCTCAGCTGGGACTTGAATCAATTCGAATTGCCGGTGCTCCGCGGATATGGAGACTCGATTCATTACAGAAGCAATGTAGTACTGGTGAATTACTAAAATATGAGAATAAGAATGGAATGAGAAGGAATGGAATATGAGAAATGTACATTTAGTTTGAAATAATGAACAAAAGGTACTTAGTGGTAAAACTCGAAAATAGAATGAAGAATAGTAAGCTTTTGGCAAAGAACTTTTTGAATCTTGCTACATCCTTACCTTGTCCCAAACCCCTGCATTTCTAAAGTCTTACACCCCGTTACGTCGGGTTAGTCTTGTTGAGTACTTTTGTACTCAGGGTTTGTTAACCCTTGTTGCAGGTGAGTCGCATGCGCAGGCTTGTTTTGGTCCCTGCTGCATGTCTGTGTTTGAAGTCAATGACGATGAGGAGTGATGAATGGCCTTTGGACAAGGCACTAGTTTGTTTGATGAATAAAGTTAATGTAATATTATCCCGCTACTATGGTTGTATGACACTTATGGTATTGTAACTTTGAAAACAACTGGTTTGTAATAATGTTATCTTAAGACTTCCGCTATCTTTTACTCTGGTATATATTTGAATAAACTGTTGTAATCTGCAATGACTGTGATTGGGATCCTGTTTGAAAAGAGAAACGTGGATGATTCGGGTTTCCCGAGGACACCCGACAGACCTGTTGAGTTGTTGGGAACTCGTGTACGCTATCCGAGGTCTGTTAAGACAACGGTAGGTGCATGTGGGCCTGATTCCTTAGGAGGTTCTGCCACAGTCACGAGACGGTGAAAATATCTTCCCGACCTCAACAGCTCGCTCCAAATTTGGGAGAGAGGGAGGCGACGAAGAAGCAGTCAATATAATCTCTCGTTTGTGCCAGAGGATGAACTGCCCCATAATGTCTCCGAGTAACACCAACCCCTTGGGAGTTACATAGTCTATCCTCCACTGCATGAACTCGGGCTTCACGGTATACACCTCGACCCTAGTGTAGTCCGGCGATATCTTATTATTGTGGTGTAAGCCACCTGGAGGATGTGCCACACCCGTTACCACCTCCATCACAGTGTTCAACAAAACAAAGGAGAGGAGAGGAGAGGAGAGATTTGGCAAAAAAAAAAGCAATAGCTGCTTAACAAACATAGAGAGGAAAATGTGTAAAAAAAGCAGTTGCTGCTTCCCAAACATAGAGGATAGAAAAAATAGCAAAAAAACAGTTGACTGCTGCCACATGGTTGGAAGACCCCTGCAGATCAAAATATTGTAACTTAGATACAGTAGTAGTAGATAGAGTAGTAGAAGTGAGCCACTTAGTAGTATAGGGAAGTGAGTAGAGTAGCAGACAGCTAGTAGGAGTAGGAGTAGCTAGCAGTAGCAAGTAGAGTAGTAGTAGTTCAGTAAAGAGTAGTAGTTGTAGTTCAGTAGAGTAGTAGTAGTAGCAGGCTTGGCCGAGCTGCCTTGCTGCTGCTACGCACACACGAGAGAGAGAGAGAGAGAGGTACAGACGGAGATAGCTACTAAAAAATGAAACTGAAATTGACAAGCAAACGTAAACTAAAACTAAAATTGATAACATAGCTACCAGACTCTAAAAGCTGAAATAGCAATTAATAAATAAATAAAACTATTTGAAAAATACTGACTACAACTGGTACTATACTACTCTGTTCCTATCAACACACATGCATGCAAACTGCTACAACCAATATAGCTTAGGCAAGTGAAATCAACTAATAAATAAATAAAATGACTTGCAACCTAAAAAGATGACCAAAATTCGTGCAAATGACAAAGTTCAGAACCTAAGCTAACTGCATTTGCTTGCTGCCACCACCGAACAAAGGAGGAACAAGCTGAGTGGCTCAACTACTTACCACTTAACTACTAACTTTGATATATGTTATGCACACAACTACATCTTTCTCAGCAAACATACTACGATTTTCACAAATCCCAAAACAAATTAAGTTCATTAAACTGAGCACTGAAACATGTTCAAATTAGTAAATGACTTTATAATCAGTAAATAGATATCCAGTAAGATGAAAGATGATATGCAGGGAGAAGTAGATCAAAACAACATGACAATATGTTTTGCCAGACATTTTTAGTATGCTGGGAATGTCACTAAAACTGAAAACACAACTGCGGCAACCTAACAGACTGAGGATGAATGTTCAAAATTTCAGGTGCTACTTGCTAATGCTATTTATGAGCGCACGTACTCACAATACCTAAGGTTTAGGGTGTTTCTGGCTCGTGGTTCGGTTCGGTTTGTGCGATGGGAAAACACAGCAGTCCGTTAGATCAGAAGAGACAAACTTGGTAAATTGTTTCTTTCCAGGGATTTTGATATAGGGAATCAGTTTACTTTATTAAAGTTGGCAATTTGGTGTTCTTTTAAGTCACTCCTTTTCGGCTTGCACCACAGTTTGTGAACAAGCGTACACGATGGCCCAGAATCTGGATCCCAGCAGTGAAGGTAGAGGGGTTCTTCAGTTCAAGACAGGTTTGGCATCTGTAATTAAGGTATGCTTACTTTCACTGTAAACATGACTAGACATACTTGTTATTTTTGTTTCTGCTCAGTTTTCTTCTCAGTGAATTATTTCTAAGCTTCCCATGTTCTAATCATGGCATTCCACAGCAAAAACTTGCTAAAAAGGACGGGCTCCGATAGACCGACAGAATGACATTCAAGTCCTGTGGAACTTTTATCTTGAATACAAGAGTCGTCGTCGGGTTGATGATATGCAACATGAGTAGGAGAGACTGAGGGAGTCAGGAACCTTTAGTACAGAGTATGACCTCTCTTCTGTAAAAAAAAATTCATGATGTATTTTGTTTTTTGGGTTTCCCTAGTGGGTTGGTCTCAAAATTCTTTGTGACTCTGATCAGTTTTTGCCTGATAAAACTTCTAGTTCTAGGTTAGCATACTTCTACTGAAAGTGAGGAATACATCCATTTCTATTTTACTAGTCATCAGCAACCATTAATTTGATCTTTTGTAAATAGTATTTTTCAAGTTCACTTTGCTCCAGAAGGTTTTGCCTGCATACGTTCTGTTTACTGGATGTGCCCAGAAACGACATTTGTGTCATCAGTCTTTATATAATGTAATGAACTTGTGGTAATCCTAGAATTGATAGGGATAGATACATGACACTGTTTGTTGCTTGTTTATTCTCTGTGAATTCATTTTTCATGCGCACTCAGTAGTCAGTAGCTCATTTGCCTTCTTATTGTTGAACAACTAAGCTATGTGGTGCTACTATATTATGTACCACATCTTTTAGAACTTTGCTCTTTGAAGTTGATACTATGCTATAACATCCTTCTCTCTTTGGGTTTTCCATCAACAAGAAATGGGATCGAGTGATCTAAGTCTAATCTGTTCCACTGGAGTGGAATGTAATTTGTGGTGCTAAAACCAAGTCTAGTTGTTTAAACATGATATATGCTTACTGAGCATTTGTTGTATTCCCCAGTTGTTAAGAACTTATGCCATACAACATTGTTCCCCTTGATGCACCATCTTCAGTGGCAAATATTATTGGGTTTTTCCCTGAGGTATGAATATGTACTTTTGGTTTTGAAACACCAATATTGATTATAAATTTGTGCTGTACTATGCTTTTAATTTTTAAATGTAATATTGCCATGGACTTTAGAAGTCCTTTGAATCAATTACAAACTCTATAAGCTGTCATTTTCATATGGCATATTTACATAGAGACATCACTGGTCAAATTTACAATCTTTTACTTCAAGTTCACTTGGTCGCACTTATTTTTTTACTTGAGGTGTTAAAATAATCATACATCATGCCATTCCTATAGTTCAGTTTCCTTTTCTCATTGATGGAGCAATAAAATGTTTTTTGGGATTTATATGTTGTTAATGAAGAGCAGAAATTTAGGTGGTAAAAGGTCCAGAGTTGTCTATGCTGGTACTCAAAGACTCAAGAGCTCTTTCATTATTTTGTTATAGCTTAATAAATAAAAGAAATATCTTTGTGTTGATGAGAACTATTCCATGCAACTGTATTAGGTCAGGTCTGCAACAGCAGCAATTCAGAACTGTGAATACCTGCCATGATTCCCTTTTGATACACCCCAGCTAAGACAAAAAGACATTTTCGACCTTTTGCAATATGTTTTTGGCTTCCAGGTACATATACATACTTTTCAACAGTTTGATATTAGATCTTCTAAATGTTTTGTATGGTTTATATTTTATACTACATGTTGCCATATGGAGCAGTTAAAATTGTTGCTTGTTCTGAGTCATCTATTTTATCATGTATGTTTTTATAGATTTAGCTAATACTATTATGGAAGAATTTTGTGTCCAAATCTCGCATATTGCCAATAATACCTCTAATTTGCTTAGACTTTGGAACTGTCAAATGATTAGACCACTAATTGGCTTTGCAGTTGACATCTTCCATTTATCTGTTGAGAAGCCACCTTTGAGTCTTGGCTCTCTTAAGACACTGTGTTACTCTATTATCTTTGGTATGGAAATGGACAGTTTGATTTTGTGCAGATTGAGTAAGTGGTGGCTTGGACATTTTGAACATTTTTCATAAACAAGTTAATGACTAAAACTAGTGCCATGATTTTGCCATAGAATCTTTTTCAAAAGTTTGAATGCTTGGCATGTTGACTATTGTATTATATGGCTTAATGCTAATCAGGAAACTTTTATGGTAAGTGCAGAAAGTAATTAATGGAGCAACAGACATCGGAGCACATCTAAGTTAGGAAGATGCACATGTAGCTAGTGATCTCACAAGCAGAATTATAAGAAACTAGGCATAATTATTCCAGTAATAATTCTCATAAGTAGAATGAGAACAAAATAACAGAAAGGGCACCATTAAGTTGACATTGTAGAGGCATTCTATAGGACTCGAGAAAAGCAACAATCACAAGGGCATTTCCACTTGCACTGGAACCAAACACCACACCGAATTTGCTTTTAAGTAAATAAATAAACTATTACAGAGCCAACAAGGTTGATTAACACAAAAGCAAAATTAACTCAAGGTGGATCCGAATTACCTGTCAGGTGTAGGGGAAGCTGTGGAGGAGCGCGGACGTCGGTGGAGGTGCACGGACACCGGAGAGCACAGGAAGGAGTGCGGACACCGGTGGAGGTGTGCGGAGGCCGCCCGCCGTTGGAGGTGTGGACGTTAGGGAAGGAGTGCGGACACCGGGGAGCTCGGGCACCGTGGCCCCTCGCCGCGGGAGGGAGCACGGACGCCGATGCACCTAGGCCATGGGAGGGCGGGGAGCAGGCCTGCGTGAAAGGTCCTTGTGTGGTTTTGGTAATTGAGTGACAATCTAGGTGGACTAATTGTGTTTATGTGAGATACACAGGTGATTAGTCCATAGGTACATATATGTGAGCAACATATGCCATGTAGGTGAAAATGGCTTGGAGATGTTGCAAAGCTCACACATGTGATGATGAAGGAGCTCATTGCACATGAGACATGACATTGAGTCATGTGATCAAGGTGGAGAAGATCAAGACAAGACTTGGCTTGATGGACCGGTTGCAAGCGTGAAGGGCAAGTCAGAGGCTTTGGAGCGATGGACCGCGTGGTGGTGAAGCTTGAGCAAGACTTGACGCCGATGGACGAAGGCAACGGTGAAAAGCAAGTGAAGTCAAGATCGATGAACCAATATGATCACATGATGATATAAAGTGGATCATATCATTGTTGATCATGTTGGTGCATATGTTGCATCGACATTGGAGGAGATGGAATGGAATGCGCAAGGCAAAGGTATAACCTAGGGCATTTCATTTCACCGGTCATAGGTGTGTAGAGAAGTTGATGACCGGGTTTAGGATAGATGGCCGTACTATCAAGAGGGGCAAACTTATTTGCATATCGGTCATCTAGTGCCACTCGAGTTATCTAACTTTGCATCATCACTAGGATCGAGTGGCGTGGCAAGTTGAGTGGCTAATCCTTTGGGAAATGATTGTGAAAATGCTAACACACATACACATGATGGTGTACACTTGGTGGTGTTGGCACATTTATAAAGGAGATGAAGTTGGAGTTGATGTGGATCAACTCGGCGATGGAACAGAGGTGAGAAGGGTTTGAAACTCCACCGGCGGAGTGTCCGCCCGTAGAGTGTGAACAGTCCGACGGTGCCACTGGTGCACTAGACAGAAAAGATAGGGTCTCATAGAGTGCACTAGACGCTGGTCATATGGTGACTGGACGCTAGGTTCCAGCGTTCGGTCAGTGATGGCAGACAGCGTGCAGGCATCGGTCTTTGACCGGACGCTGGCGCTGGAAGTGACCGGACGCTGACAGGGTGCATCCGATTAGGGTGATGTGTGATGACGCAGGCAGAGTAGAGAAGCTGGAAGTGACCAGACGCTGGTGCTGCGTCCGATCGCGACCGACCGGACGTGTCCGGTCATGTTTGGTACCTTACTGGAAATAACCAGACGCTGGGGTTGCTGTGTTCGGTCAGTTTAAGCTAGAGCGTCCGGTCATCAGATGACCGTTGAGATTGGATGAACAGTTTTTAAAGAAGGGGACATGTGGCGTGCATTGCATGACCGGACGCTGAGGTCCAGCGTCCGGTCGATTGGACTAGAGCGTCCGGTCGTCCCGACTTTTGCCCAGTGAAGGGGTAACGGCTCTATTTGTTCATGGGGTTATAAATAGAAGCCATGGTCAGCCTTAGGCCAGAAGCTGAGCGCACTAGAGCCTTGGTGGCTTGTGTAGTAGTGCTTGGGAGCCCTCCATCTCACATATACTTGATAGTGATCATTCGATTGTGTGAGAGAGCGATTCTAGTGTGATTGCATCGTGAGGTTGCATCGAGTGGCACTAGGTGATCGAGTTGCAAGCTGGTGGTGCTTGTTACTCTTGGAGGTTACCACCTCCTAGACGGCTTGGTGGTGGTCTTCGTTGAAGCCCACAAGAAGCTTGTGCGGTGCTCCGGAGAAGAGCTTTGTGTGGGGCATTGTGCTCGCCCCGCGGGAGCCACGAAGAGCAACTCTAGTTGAGCGTGTCATTGAGCTATCCTCACTTTTGGGGTAGGTTCTTGCGGTGCCTGACGTGCGGGCTTGGCGGGTGATGCCAATTAGCCACCGAACCACCAAGTGAGCGGTCGACACAACGGGGACGTAGCGTGTTGGCAAGCACGTGAACCTCGGGAGAAAAATCATCGTGTCAACCTTGTTCTTCCCGTTGGTTTGCATCCTCGTTACATAAGCTTGTAATTACTTTCATATACATTGTGCCTGTGTAGTTGCTCTTGTAACTAGTTAGCTTGTGTAGCTTACTAGTTACCTTCTTGCTTGTGTAGCATAGAAGTAGCTCCCTTGCGTGGCTAATTAGGTTTATGTAACCTTGTTAGTCACTTTGCTTAGTTTGTATAGCTAAGTATTTGCGCTCTCTAATTTGGCATTGGTTGCCTTATTATTGAGCATTGCTAGTGAGCTTAGTTAACTTTGTGCTTTTGCTTACTAGCATGTGTAGGAGCTCCCTTGTTGCTTAAAGTACTAGTGGCATAGGTTTATGTGACCTTGCTCCTAGAATTAGTTAGGTGAGCTCTAGCTAGCCCGGCACCTTTGTTGCTTAATTAGTATCTTTGGAAGGTGCTAGAGAACATAGATAGAGGGGTGTAGTCTTGGCTAGACCGATAGTTCTAATTCCGCACTTGTTTCGGTTAGCCGATGCGATTAATTTTAGAAAGGACTATTCACCCCCCCCTCTAGTCCGCCATCTTGACCCTACACCGCGGCACCTCAAGGTCGGAAACCCTAGTGCCGCCGGCCGAGGGCTCTAAAACCTTAGCCACCATGAAGATGGGGCGCACGGGTGCAGAGAGGGGGCGTGGGTGTCGCGAGAGAGGTCCGGGGGTGCGAGCGTCGAGAGAGGTCCGGGAGGCGGCGGTGGGGGGGGGGAGAAGAGAGCGCCATGGAGATGGGAAGCCTGACGGCATCGGGAGGAAGAAGAGAGCGCCCAACATATTTTCACCCATGCGCCCTTGTATTTATACTCAGGACGATTTGTAAGGGCGGTTCCTGATCCAGCCGCCCCTACAAATATTTTCTATTTTACTAAATTATTAATTCTGTATTTTTTATATCACAAAAACATAAAGTAATATAAAAACAATTGTATATATACACAAATATAATATTTTGTATTATTCTATATATGTAGAAATATATATATAAACAATTGTAGTCAAAACAATATAGAAAACAAAAAAAACAAAAATTAAAAATTTGAATTTTAAAACTTCGACTATAATTTTATGACATTAAATGAAATAGAATGAAAATGTTGTAAACATAAAAGTTGTATAACTCATCAACATGTACAACTTTTATTTTGGTCATCTTGTCATGTGACTTTGTTTGAACGATTCAAAATTTGAAATAAAAACAATTTCAACTTGAAATAATATTTTGAAAGAGTAAATGATTTCAGATGAAAAACTCATGAATACCAAAGTTGTAGAACTCATCAATATGTACAACTTTTATTTTGACCATATTTTTATTTGACCAAATTTGTACACTTGAAATTTTGAATTTCAATAAATGACAACTTCAAACAAGATTTTGAAACCGTAAATGATTTCAACAATAAAAGTCGTGAACATAAAAGTTGTTGAACTCATCACTATCTACAACTTTTATTTTGGTCACTTCTTCATGTGACAAAGTATTAGTAAATATTGTTCATAAATTCACATATGACTCATAGTTTCATGAACTATACGAGAAACATGTTGATTTGTGAACAATATTTACTATCACTTTGTCAGATAAAGAAATGATCAAAATGAAAGTTGTAGATCTTGATGAGTTATACAACTTTGGTATTCATCACTTTTTCAGCTGAAATCATTTAATGGTTAAAAATCTCGTTCGAACTTGTCATTTTTTTAAATTTAAAATTTGAAGTGCTCAAACTTTGTCAAATGAAAAGAATGACCAAATCAACACACTAACTTGATAGGGCATGATTTTAGAAAAATTTAGGAAAAAAATTATCACATTTGGAGTTAGTATGAGGGAGAAAGACTAGTTATAAATTTTACCCAGAGATTAAAAAGAAAAATCACAACTGTTCATGATGATCAATGATGAACAAGTGTGATTTCTCTTTTTAATCTGTGACTGAAACTTGTAACTAGTTTTTCTCCCTCATACTAACTCCAAATGTAATGGTTTTTTCCTAAAAATTTCTAAAACTATGCTCTATCATTTTAGTCTAGTCATTTATCTTTGTCACTAATTTTGAACAATTTAAATTTTGAATTTCAGAAAATGACAGATTCAAACCTGATTTTCAACCACTAAATGATTTCAGCTGTAAAGGTGATGAATATAAAAGTTATATAACTCGTAAAGATCTTCTACTTTTATTTTGGTTATTTCTTCATTTCATAAAGTGTTAAGTGATTTCATAAAGTTTTAGTAGTAATAGAGTGGATGTTGAAATAGATTCATCTGGATGTTGCAAATGGTAGTCTTACACACATACAAAAATATGTAGTCTTACACACATACATAAATATATAGTCTCACACGTATGCATAAATGAAGTCTTACAAACACACACAAACACTCCACGTTTAACAACTAACTAGCCCGCTGTAACGACTTTCCCCTTGACACATTTTCGTTCCCATGGTAATATGTCTTTGGGTAGATTCTTTTCCACAACACTGATCTTTTTAGGAAATTCTATGAATAGCGGCATCTTATCGTATTTATTGTAAGCTTCAACATCGTCCACGCCATCAACTCCAATAATGTGTTGTTTCCCGGAGGCAACCATGTGCTTTGTCTTCTTCTTCGGGGGGGGGGGTTACTTTGTAGGTCAGACATATAGAAAACTTGTGCGACACGTGAAGCGAGCACCCAAGGGCCATCTTGGTAGTCTAGATTCTCGACGTCCAGGACTCTCAATCTGATCTCGTTCAGTTGGTGTTGTTTGATCCAGCGGCATTGAAACAGGGCCACAGTTATATCACTTCCATAGTCAAGTTCACATATCTCTTTAATGATGCCAAAGTATTAAATCTTTCGCCCTAATCCATCGAGAGCCTCTATTCGAACGCCGCTGTTTTGGTTCACATATTTACTATCCTTTGCGTGGATATAGTACGTATACCCAAGATGTCACTTGTCTCGATGGCCCCTCCGCCAACCTACTGATGGTAATAGAGTCTATGGTTTCTCCAGGCGATATGTTTTGGTCCTTCAACCATGTAGTTAGTCGTTGCTTGTGTTGTTTCATGACCCAATCATCTGAACGGCCATTTCTCTCTGCCATAATGATAGCCAAGTGTTCATCAATGTACGATTGCATCAGTTGTGTACTTTACAAGACACTGTAATGCGCCTGACTCATCTCTTTATAATCATGGTCGATGAACACTTTTATACCACTGGTGCCCTTCCCAGCCAGCCTACCCTTGTGACGAGAATTGGGTTTACCAATTCCTTTCTGTACTTTTAGGTACTCTTCACAGCACTCGATGACTTCTTCAGTACTGTAATCCTCTATCATGGAGCCCTCTGGATATACTCGATTATGCACGTATCGACTTAGAACCGACATGAACCGCTTGTAGGACCACATTTCATGCAAGTAGCAATGGCCCAGCGCCTGTATCTGATGAACCATGTGAATCATGAGATGTGGCATTATATAAAAAAACAGGAGGTAAACACATCTCTAGTTGGTTTTGTGTCTCCACCACAAATTCATGTAGGTCACTCAGCTCTTGCTTATCAATCATCTTCTGTGAGATCTTTGAAAAGAAGTAGCACATACGGGTGATGGTCATTTTCAAGAACTCTGGCTTTATAGCCCTGATTGCAATAGGTAGAAATACTGTCAGCATCACATGATAATCATGAGCCTTGAAATGTGTTATTGACAAGTCTTTCATCGACACTAGCTTCTTCACATTCGCTGAAAACCTAGTCGGGACTTTGACCCCCCTCAGGAAAGTGCATATAGCTCTCTTCTCGTCTAGTGTTAGATTGAAGCACGCCATGGACAGAGTGTATTTTCCATTAGCCTCAGGTACCAGGGGAAGCTGTGGCATCATGTTTAGCCGCACCATGTGTCAGTGTTTTGGAACCGGGGGTCCCTCAACCGACGAGTGAATTTGTGCTGCGTGCCCCTTATCCCGGATGGTGATGTAAAGAGACACAAGGTTTATACTGGTTCGGGCAATCGAGGCCCTACGTCCAGTCTGAGAGATCGATCTTGTATTCCTTGCACCGGAGTGCTCGTAGTAGGGGGTTACAAGCTAGGTGAGAGAGGGAGCTAGCCCCAGGTCTCAGTGGGGGTGGTGCGGGCTGCTTGAGGCGTTGTTCTCAAGCAGCGTAGAAGTGTGTAGTTCTATTGGTGTGTTCCTCTTTCCGCTCGTTGTTCTCTTCTCCCTAGAAATGGTACCGGCTACCTTCTTTTATAGCCACAAGGAGGAAGCCAGAAGTACATGAGAAGGCTACTATTTGCTGACGTATTCTGCTCCTTGGAGCAGCGTGGCGTCGTGGGAGTTCCCGTCGGTGTCTAGTCGGTATGGTCTCCAAGGCCGGCGACATGCTGCGCTCCTGTACATTTGTTGACTTGGTGAAGTGCCGAGGTCTGGTGGCTGCTGTAGTCGGTTGTGCCGAGACCTGCCGTGCTGAGGCCTGCTGTGCCGAGGCCTGCTGTGCCGAGGCCTTTGCAGGTGGCAATGCGGGGTCTTGGCGGCCATCGTCGTAGTTGATTTAGGCAGAACAGTGCGGAACGTGAGTCTACAGGACACGGTACCCTGTATTGTCAGTAATGGATGGTAAAAAGGCGATTTGACCATTGTCCCGTCGCTCCTGTCGCGGCACACTGCCGATCGTGGCTTACGTAGTGGGTGCAGCTGGGCGCATTAATTGGATGCGACAGCCTGCCAGAGCGACTTTTGAGGTGGAGGCGATGAGGTTGCGGGACGAGCCCAGCCTCGGGCGAGGCGGAGCATGGCCAGTTCACCCGAGGCTCTACCGGGAGTCTCGAGCGAGGCAGAACTCGGTCAGTTCATCCGAGGCCTATCGGGGGTCTCGAGCGAGGCGGAGCGGTCGGTCCGCTGGTCCCGAGGTCACAGGAACCCAGTTCTGACTCCCCACGTCGTGTTCGTCCTTGGTGCAGGAGTTTAGGCAGCACAATAGCCGGTAACCCCTGCACAGTCTCGTCGTGGATGGCAGGGCGCTGACGTGACTGACGTCTGGTCTGCCACTTCGCTGTACTGTGCCATCGTGTGGTTGTCGAAGTGGTTGAGCGCCTTGATTGGATGTGATGTCTAGCCAGAGTAGTCTAGTCAAAGCGGTGGTCGCGGGGCTGGTGGCGAGCCGGTCTCGCGCGAATCGGAGAATCGCAGACCTCGGCGAGGGGGCCTCGGGCGAATCGGAGAATCGGTACTTCTTCTGAGGCCTCGGCGAGGGGGCCTCGGGCGAAGGGGCCTCGGCGAGGGGGCCTCAGGCGAATCGGAGATTTTGGCTGAGACCTCGTTTGTCTTATTGGTTTTTGTTTTTAGGGTCTAAGCAGTTTTTTGGTTCTTGCTTAGGGTACCCCTTTTTATGGTATCCGACAGTAGCCCCCGAGCCTTGGGGGGAGTGCGAGCACTCTCCCTGAGGGTCTGACGAGAATTGGCTCTTGATAGTTCCTGTTGGGATGGTGTTTCGTACTCAAGGTTTCGGTGGGTACTTTTAGGTACTCTTCACAGCACTCGATGACTTCTTCAGTACTGTAATCCTCTATCATGGAGCCCTCTGGATATACTCGATTATGCACGTATCGACTTAGAACCGACATGAACCGCTTGTAGGACCACATTTCATGCAAGTAGCAATGGCCCAGCGCCTGTATCTGATGAACCATGTGAATCATGAGATGTGGCATTATATAAAAAAACAGGAGGTAAACACATCTCTAGTTGGTTTTGTGTCTCCACCACAAATTCATGTAGGTCACTCAGCTCTTGCTTATCAATCATCTTCTGTGAGATCTTTGAAAAGAAGTAGCACATACGGGTGATGGTCATTTTCAAGAACTCTGGCTTTATAGCCCTGATTGCAATAGGTAGAAATACTGTCAGCATCACATGATAATCATGAGCCTTGAAATGTGTTATTGACAAGTCTTTCATCGACACTAGCTTCTTCACATTCGCTGAAAACCTAGTCGGGACTTTGACCCCCCTCAGGAAAGTGCATATAGCTCTCTTCTCGTCTAGTGTTAGATTGAAGCACGCCATGGACAGAGTGTATTTTCCATTAGCCTCAGGTACCAGGGGAAGCTGTGGCATCATGTTTAGCCGCACCATGTGTCAGTGTTTTGGAACCGGGGGTCCCTCAACCGACGAGTGAATTTGTGCTGCGTGCCCCTTATCCCGGATGGTGATGTAAAGAGACACAAGGTTTATACTGGTTCGGGCAATCGAGGCCCTACGTCCAGTCTGAGAGATCGATCTTGTATTCCTTGCACCGGAGTGCTCGTAGTAGGGGGTTACAAGCTAGGTGAGAGAGGGAGCTAGCCCCAGGTCTCAGTGGGGGTGGTGCGGGCTGCTTGAGGCGTTGTTCTCAAGCAGCGTAGAAGTGTGTAGTTCTATTGGTGTGTTCCTCTTTCCGCTCGTTGTTCTCTTCTCCCTAGAAATGGTACCGGCTACCTTCTTTTATAGCCACAAGGAGGAAGCCAGAAGTACATGAGAAGGCTACTATTTGCTGACGTATTCTGCTCCTTGGAGCAGCGTGGCGTCGTGGGAGTTCCCGTCGGTGTCTAGTCGGTATGGTCTCCAAGGCCGG
Organism: Miscanthus floridulus; assembly: GCF_019320115.1. Taxonomy (NCBI): domain Eukaryota; kingdom Viridiplantae; phylum Streptophyta; class Magnoliopsida; order Poales; family Poaceae; genus Miscanthus; species Miscanthus floridulus. The sequence goes on along the minus strand of NC_089587.1, from coordinate 24,964,908 downwards.
CGACATGCTGCGCTCCTGTACATTTGTTGACTTGGTGAAGTGCCGAGGTCTGGTGGCTGCTGTAGTCGGTTGTGCCGAGACCTGCCGTGCTGAGGCCTGCTGTGCCGAGGCCTGCTGTGCCGAGGCCTTTGCAGGTGGCAATGCGGGGTCTTGGCGGCCATCGTCGTAGTTGATTTAGGCAGAACAGTGCGGAACGTGAGTCTACAGGACACGGTACCCTGTATTGTCAGTAATGGATGGTAAAAAGGCGATTTGACCATTGTCCCGTCGCTCCTGTCGCGGCACACTGCCGATCGTGGCTTACGTAGTGGGTGCAGCTGGGCGCATTAATTGGATGCGACAGCCTGCCAGAGCGACTTTTGAGGTGGAGGCGATGAGGTTGCGGGACGAGCCCAGCCTCGGGCGAGGCGGAGCATGGCCAGTTCACCCGAGGCTCTACCGGGAGTCTCGAGCGAGGCAGAACTCGGTCAGTTCATCCGAGGCCTATCGGGGGTCTCGAGCGAGGCGGAGCGGTCGGTCCGCTGGTCCCGAGGTCACAGGAACCCAGTTCTGACTCCCCACGTCGTGTTCGTCCTTGGTGCAGGAGTTTAGGCAGCACAATAGCCGGTAACCCCTGCACAGTCTCGTCGTGGATGGCAGGGCGCTGACGTGACTGACGTCTGGTCTGCCACTTCGCTGTACTGTGCCATCGTGTGGTTGTCGAAGTGGTTGAGCGCCTTGATTGGATGTGATGTCTAGCCAGAGTAGTCTAGTCAAAGCGGTGGTCGCGGGGCTGGTGGCGAGCCGGTCTCGCGCGAATCGGAGAATCGCAGACCTCGGCGAGGGGGCCTCGGGCGAATCGGAGAATCGGTACTTCTTCTGAGGCCTCGGCGAGGGGGCCTCGGGCGAAGGGGCCTCGGCGAGGGGGCCTCAGGCGAATCGGAGATTTTGGCTGAGACCTCGTTTGTCTTATTGGTTTTTGTTTTTAGGGTCTAAGCAGTTTTTTGGTTCTTGCTTAGGGTACCCCTTTTTATGGTATCCGACAGTAGCCCCCGAGCCTTGGGGGGAGTGCGAGCACTCTCCCTGAGGGTCTGACGAGAATTGGCTCTTGATAGTTCCTGTTGGGATGGTGTTTCGTACTCAAGGTTTCGGTGGGTGCGCACGAGCGCACCCGCCGGGTGTAGCCCCCGAGGCCCTGGAGGAGTGATTTCACTTCTTCAGGGGTTTTTCTCTCTTTTGAGTGAGGGGTTTTCATTGTGTTTGCCGAGCCCATGGGTGCGAGTTCAGATCGCTGGGCCTCGACGATGCTGCGGGAAGAGCCCCTTAGCCTCTGCCTAGAGCGAGAGGGCCGTTAGGGGTTCCCCCGGCTTTTTGCATGACCCTCGCGCTTCCTTTTCGCTCGGAAGGAGGGGTGGAAGATGCCATGCTACCCTCGGTGGGCGCGAGCGATGACATCTCCGGTGAGCTGTTATCGGGTAAGTCCGAGTGCAGGCCCGTACCCCGTTCGCTGGGGGTCGGCTAGCGGTCCGGAGACGCGCTCCAAGAGTACCGGAGGGTTTCTCTAGTGGGTGCCGAGGCCGTTCGTTGGGCCTTGGTGGCTCGGTGCCTCCCTACGGTGGGATCCCATTCGGAGACATCTCTGCCGGTCTCGGACACGACTCAGGGCGTCCCAAGCATTTCGCTTGCTTGGACCTTGGCCTCGTACAGGCTCGCCCGTAGTTGTCCCTGACTCTGTTGCCCTGGGGCGGCTATCGAAACCCCTAGGGGCCCAGCCTTCGAACCCCTGGACCGTAACGGGCTTGGGTCGCTTGTCTTTATCTTGGGTGCAGAAAGAACCCTCGAGCCTCCGCACGGAGCGAGAGGGCGGTCAGGGGTCCTCCTGACTTTTTTGTCGGTCCCTCGCATGTCCTTTTCGCTCGGACGGGGGGTTGTTTGCCGAGCCCACTCGTGTGCGAGCCTGAGCCGCTGGGTCTCGGCAAAGTTGTAGGAGGAGCCCCCGAGTCTCTCGCACAGAGCGAGAGAGCGGTCAGAGGTCCCCCTGGCTTTTGGTTTGCCCCTCGCACGTGAGGGTCTGTCTACCGAGCCCCCCTCGGGTGCGAGCCTAGGTCGCGGGGTCTCGGCGTCTTTGTAGAAGGAGCTCCCTAGCCTCTGCACGGAGCAAGAGGGCCGTCAGGAGTTCTTCTAGCTTTTTGAACGACCCTCACGCTTCCTTTTCGCTCGGAAGGAGGGTTTGTTTTGCTGAGCCCCCTCGTGTGCGAGCCTAAGTCGCTGGGCCTCGGCAACGTTTTGCAGGAAGAGTCCCTTAGCCTCTGCACGGGGCAAGAGGGCCGTTAGGGGTTCTCCTGACTTTTTGTTCGACCCTCGCGCTTCCTTTTCGCTCGGAAGGAGGGGTGGAATGTGCCACGCTACCCTCGATGGGCGCGAGCGATGGCATTTCCGGTGAGCTGTTATCGGGTAAGTCCGAGTGGAGGCCCGTACCCCGTTCGCTGGGGGTCGGCTAGCGGTCCGGAGACGCGCTCCAAGAGTACTGGAGGGTTTCTCTAGTGGGTGCCGAGGCCGTTCGCTGGGCCTCGGTGGCTCGGTGCCTCCCTACGGTGGGATCCCATTCGGAGACCTCCCTGCCGGTCTCGGACACGACACAGGGCGTCCCAAGCGTTTTGCTTGCTTGGGCCTCGGCCTCGTATAGGCTCACCCGTAGTCGCCCCTGACTCTGTTGCCCTGGGGCGGCTGTCGAAACCCCTAAGGGCCCAGCCTTCGAACCCCTGGACCGTAGTGGGCTCGGTGCCCGGTTCCTTTGCCTGGAAGGAAACAGTTGGGGGTCATTTCTCTCCCTACGGCTAACAACGGCCGGCGCGTCTTTTGAGGCGGCTTTTTCGGGGAGGCGAAACGGCGCCTGCTGCTGCTGTGGTTGGACGCGACGTGGCGTCAGCCGACGGGACGTAACTGCACGCGCGATTTAATGAGGAGGGAGTGGGCGCGTGGGCGGTAAGACCGGATCTGGGTAACCGCAGCGGATTTTTTGGGGGAAACTTCCCCGATTTCGTCGCCCGGTGGTTTCGTCTCATCCCTGCATAAATACGCAAAGAGCCTCGCCCTCCCCCTCCTTACCTTTTCCGCGTTTGCTTTCGCTGCCTCCGTGCCGTTGCTGAGAGCATAGAGCGGGGAGGAGAAGGTCGAGAGAGAGAGACTGAAAGAAAGAGAGAGAGAGATTACCGCCGTAGCAGCGTCCTCCACCGCGCGATGGCTGGTGGTCCCGTCATCCTCCCGGCGGATCCCTGGGAGCGGTCTGACGTCACCGAGGAGAAGCTGCAGTCGCTCATGGAGGCCGGTCTTCTTCGCCCGATCACCGACCCTGACGAGCCAGAGTGGATCGCTCTGGGGAACGAGTCGGAGCCAAGGCCGCGCGACGGCTACGTGGTGAGCTTCGTCGTCTTCCACGAGCGAGGCCTCGGGTCACCGGTGGATCAGTTCATGCGGGCGCTCCCGCACTACTATGGCGTGGAGCTTCACAACTTCAGCCCCAACTCCATCGCGCAGGCGGCCATCTTCGTCGCCGTCTGCGAGGGGTACTTGGGGATCGCTCCTCACTGGGAGCTGTGGCTCCACTTGTTCCGAGCGATGTTCACCACCAAGCCGGGGGGAATGAAGGGGGCTCGGAAGGTGCTGAGGGCCGGCGGCCGCACTCTTCACGTGCGCCAAGACCGGCAGTCCCTCTACGTCCCGGCCCAGCTGTCATCGTCCAACCGTCGTTGGTATGACGGCTGGTTCTACCTCCGCAACGACGATGGAGGACTTCCCCCTTATACCGGGCGGGTTGTAGAGAGTCAGCCAGAGAAATGGGGATACGGCGTCATCAAGGTCGATCAGCCTAGGCTGGAACCGCTCTTGAGGGCCTTGGGGAAGCTGCGTGACCGCGGCCTTTCGGCGGCCGTGGTCGTGGCGGCTTTTCACCGCCGGAGGGTGCTGCCGCTGATGGCTCGGTGGCGGCGGCTGTTCGAGATGACCCCGAGCGATCCGATCGCCGGTACCAGGATGTCCGCCTTCGCCCTTACTGACGACGAGACCCTGCGTCGGGTGAGAGAGGCGGTAGACGGGAAGCCGAAGATTGACGATTTGATGCCGTTCCCGATGCGCCCGTCGCGGGGGCACATTTCACTGGTAAGTTGGATGTTGCCGAGGCTTTCGCGGCCTTCTTGTTTTTCGCCTTTTTTGTCTGTTGTCTTACTTCGTCGTTCCCACAGGGGATAAGAGGCGTGCGAGACTCCCCGCCGCCCGTTCCCGAAGACGCCAGGCGGCGAGCCATGAACAGGGCGCGCGCCGAGGAGCAGAAGAAGAAGAAAGATGCCAAGGAGGCGAAGCGCACGAAGAAGCTCCTCGCGCGCGAAAAGCTGGACGCCCGTCGCCGGCGTCAGAAGCTCGACGGTCTCCCATTGGAGCCGTCTCCCTCGTCGTCGGTGTCGGATTCTTCGGGCGACGGCGGCGGGCGCGAGGTGGGGACGGCCTGCCTAGAACACCTCCCCGACATTAGGGAGATGGTGCCCGGGGCGCCGGCAAGGAGCCTGACGCTCCTAGGAGGAGGAGGTGTCCCGGGGCCGGTGGCGGCCCGTCCCGAGGCCGAGGCCGAACCGCCCGAGGCGCGGGTGTCGGAGGAGCGTTCCGTCAGCCCGATGGGCTCGATGGTGGAGGTGGAGCGAGCGACGGTGGGGGCGACCCCATTGTCTCCGCGAAGGGTCGAGGAGGTGCCGGGGTCCGGCGGAGGCCAGCTGGCACCAGTGGACACAGAGGCCGTGCTGCTGCAACCACCGCCGCCGTTGTAGAGGAGGCTGGCGGTGCCGAAGCGGCTGCATCCCCGTTCGCGGTAAGCGTCTTTTCTGGTGGAGTCCGTAGTACTTCTTGTTTGCCCCTTGGTCGCATGCTGACCTTGGGAGTGTCTTTGCTTCCAGCTAGAAGTGTAACACCTCGGGTGTTAGCCTTGCATAACTTGACTTGCATAACATGAGCATGAGCATCAAGCATTCATAAATCATCATTTACATATGAAACATTTGATCGAAACATATGAAACATTGCTTGTGATCTCGTGTGTCTGGTAACATATGCATGTGGTCATGTGCAAATGAATGCAAGTGGGTAGTGCTAGTCACTAAAACACCTTAGCTACACTTAGGTTAACAAAAGGAACCTTGTTCATGAAGTCCGCATTTCATGACCAAGCACTTGAGTGATATTTCATGTGATTACTTTCAAAAGCTATATGTGTGACTACTACATGAAATGCTTAAATAACCTTGCAAATTGTTTTAACATGCTTAGAGTATCATTAGGAACGACTTTGGTATTTGGGGCTAGGGCTAAATTGGTCATTTAGCCATAGTTTGAATGTGTATCTTGATTTCAAAGTGACATGTTTGACTAAAGTTGAACTAGGTGTTAGAGACCTTGCATGGAGGAGTTCACTAAAGCAAAGTTGTAGTGTTTGACATAAGGAACAACTTTTATTTTTACGTCATGGATTGATTTAGCTTCTAACATGTTCGAATTAGACTCACAAAAACCAGCAAAATCCAGTTTTCAACACTTAACAAATTTTCCTAAGTAGTTGATCGACTGACCGACTGACAGCCAAGGTTGGGCACGAGATTACTCCGTATCTATTGTGAATTAGAGCTCGATCATTGAACAACAATTGAAGCTGGTACATAGGGCTATAAATTTTGTTTAGACGTCTTATGCTTTGGAGCGACGGATTAGCGGGAAAATCAGCGGCAAATCTCGTCGTCAGGCTCGGCCATCACGTTCTGACGAAACTGAATCGCGGCGTCATGGCCGACCGGCTTCAGACACCGCGCGCCGCGTGGAGGTCTCCATGGCCACGCGTCGCCGTTGCTCTGTCCGCGGAGGCCACGCCGCATCTGGGCGCGCCTTCAAGTCGCCCGCACCCGCCCGCACTCCACCGCGCACCCCATTTGCTTCGCCTCGGCCCTCCTTCCTCGCAGCAGCAGCCCAGCTCTTCCGCGCCGAGAGCCGCCGTCGCCATAGCCAACGCCAGTCACCCTCGTCGGTTCTCCTCCACAGCAACTGCTCCACCAGCACCCCCACGTCTCACCGCCTCCACCTGCGCTCGTCAATCGCGCTTGGTAAGCCTCCGCAGCGCGCACATGCTCGCCGGAGCTCCGCCACCACCCTCCGTCGCCGTGGCCAGGCCTAACCAGACCACCCCAGGCCACGAGAGCGCGCGCACTAGCTTCCTTGTAGTCTGTAGATGCTCGGCGTAGCGTTTGTTTGAGCCGCCATAGCCTTCACCGGTGTCCCGCCGACGTCCCGCCTCGCCGAGCCGCCATGGCCGCCGCCGTCGTCCTTACCGTCGACGTTAGGGTCGGCCAAGGGGTTCAATAGAAGCGCTAGGTTGAGTAGGTCACGCCGTGAAGACGTTACCGCCGACGGACTCGCCGTCGACGAGCCGTGGCCGCGCGAGCTTGCTCAGCGCCGCCAGCTCTGTTTCGGTTTCACTGACAGGCGGGCCCTGCTGACCAGCGGGTCCCACCGGTCAGCGACAGCAGTGTTGTAGGCTAGTTCAAATATTCCAGTTTTTGATTTGTTTGGTTATTTTTGTATCTTTAGTTTGGTAGCTCCTAAAATTGTGAAATAAATATGATTGTGTTGCTTAGGAAGTGTAGTATTTAAGAAAAATATGTTCTTGGGTTCAACAGTAGAAATTTCTGGAGATTTAAATAGGGATTTCAAATGTGCTTTTGAATGCATTCAAATTTGTTTATTTTATATCTAGAGTTCCTGTGCTCCAAAAATTATGAAATTTTTGTGGTAGGCTATTCTTGGCATACTTGAGCTTGGATAAAAATTTGAGAACCAGTGCATGTGTAGATCTATAGTTATAGATTTTTCTTTTATAAATAGTTAATCCTTGCATGAATTTTTATAAATTAATTATAAGTCCAAAATTCATGAGATTTATTGGAGATGATACTAGTACCATATGGATGTTAGGAAAAATAAGAAATCTATTGCTTGACACTTTTCAATAGGATTTTCCATTTATGCTATTTCAAGCCTTGCTTCCTTATCATTTTTGTATAGGATGTTCTACTTAGTAAAATGACATGAAATTTTTATAGTAGTCCTTTGATAGCATTAGTAAGGCTCTGTAAATTTTTGAGAATTTATTAAGCACATCTGATATATATTTATTATTTAACCTAGATATCTAAATAAAATAATAAAGGCAATTTAATAAATAGTTTGGGCTTCACCATTATATTATCTTAACTGTATTTGGTATGCTTACACTGTTGGTAGGTTCTAGGTTGTCAAATTTTGAAGGATTACATAAAGTAGAAGTATTCTTACTTTATATTGCATGTTAAATCATTTCCAGACTGATTCTAGAATATGATGAGTTTCATGTTGAAACTAATGTAGACTGTAAAAATGGTTAATAACGAAGTCATAGAGAATTTGATAAGCTTTCCAGAAAGTCCAGGATCACTGCTTTTGGATTTGTAGAACTCCAGTTATGAGTGAAACAAGTAGCTGCTATTTTATGGTGTAGTCGATGCATTGTAGAAATAGTTAAGTAGTAATCGAGAAGAGATATGCACCTACTCAAACAACGTGATGCACTTGTTAACCTATATGCATTCGTAATACTTATACCATACTCATGCATCTAGGATCGGAGGAAGAGATCACGTTGCTGGAATTCGAAGAAGCAGAGGAAGGGAACCAGCAGGAGGATCCGCAAGCCGCAGCTCCCGAAGGCGTGGAGCAGAACCCTGAAGAGCTACCGGAGTGCCCTGACCATCACCCTACTTCCTTTCTGCGAGGCAAGCCCCGGAGCATTATAAGTCTCCCAGTAATTTACAAATGTTTACTTACGTATTTATGATTGATGCATTAGGTTATAAGAGTTGAATGAAACCACTTGATGCATGTACATTCCTTGTCCAGATATTACACCTTTAACCGGTATAGGTCCAGGATCGAATATATATATGCTTAGCCATGCTTAGACCGGTAGAAGTCGGGTGATGTCCTGTCACCTGCGAGATATAGGTGGATACCGGAGCACGGTTGGCTATATCTGCTATCGTGGAACAGAACCATGAGGTAAAAGTAAATTGAGACCGGACGGGAGGTCGATAGGGAAGCAACAAGGCATGGAGGTCTTGGGTGTGGACTTATCCCCGTCTGTGTCGATTAAGGACCGTACCATTGTTGGCGCTTCTGACAAGATTGAACGCATGCCTCTCACTTAGCTGGCCGGATAACTCGTTCCAACCGCGAAGCCGAGTAATTCAACTCAGGCCGGGAATTGTTCTGTTGTGCGCTCCTTCCGGGGAACGATCAGACTGAGCCCAAGGGCAGGTTTGGCCTGAGCATCCTGGCATCTGGTGTTCCAGATTGTGCGGTGCGGTACGAACCCGCGAAATGTGTACCTGAATTGTACCAAAGGTGACCTAAGACTATCGTGGCTGGTAGATCTGGGTTTGTGTTAGGAAGAAATTCCCAGCTGGTTGAAATCGATTCGAATCGCCGTCTCTCCCGGATAGTGAGAAACTTGGCTAGTCCCAACATCGTAGCAGCTATATTATGAAACATGGTGGTTCAGATGAATATGGAATTACAATACCTGCTATGGTTACTATTGTATGATTCTAAATAATATACCACATGTTTGGCACAGGATAGTTGCAAATCTAGAAATAGATAGTTATAAGTAACTTGATAAAGGAATCATAATTGTACAACGGGTAATTGCCTTTTTCGTAAAATGTTGTCAAGTTACGTCCACTTATACAGCCTTGCATGATCCTTGGAGTCATTTTATTTCTGGTTCATGACGGGTAAGTCTAGCTGAGTACCTTCTTGTACTCAGGGTTTATTTTCCCATTGTTGCAGATGGCACTGTGTATCATGGTTATTGCAAGAGTTGCTTCTATCCCGCTGTGGATGAGGAGTAAGCCTTGGGCAGGCTTCCTTAGTAATTCCTATCTTTGCTTTTGTGGATCGTGATCTGGTCTGGCACTGTATCAAACTATGTTGGAAACTTTATCTTCGAACTTATTTGCTTCCGCTTTAATTATCAAACTCGGTTTGTAATAACTTTCTATTCGTACTCTGATGATGAAAAGTATCTGTGAACTTTATGTAATGTGTGGCATGTATGTTGAATCCTGTACGATCTTGGTTGTTGTAAATCGTTTATCGAGACCCGTCGTGGTACTCGACGGACTACCGGGTTTATATGGGTTCAAGTATGACAGTGCGACCGCTTGCGGATTGCCATTATACTTGTATTCTTATAAATTGGTCGGTTCTGCGACAGCTGGCATCAGAGCAAGATTCAACGTTAATTGTCACAAGTGTATTTAAAACAAAAGTTTTTGTTTTCCAAAAAACCCTTCTCTAGCAACTAATTGTCATATAATAGGTATTTGAAATCTAAAGTGTGCCAGTGATCACTTTCCTTATGCCCAAATTAAGGACTATTAGGTGGCTATTTAAGTACTAACATGGGGGGTTTTTACTTCGTCGTCCATACGGCGTGCTATAGTATGGATGCCATTCACTTGAATGGTAATGTATGGATCAAATGCCTCTATGCCAAGGTAAGATGAGAGTTTGACCGCAAGATGTGAGTGTGCGGTCGGGAAGAGTTAGTTTTGGTACGGCTATGTATGCATGCTTGCATGTGTATATGGTACGTATTTAATTGTGGGTTTAAATTCTTGTCGGGTAGATTGATATGGAAGTATATGTATGGGTATACATATATGGAAGTATTTACAATTACATTCTGCATATTCATTATGGGTTTAGGGCTGAAATGAAATTTTATGCAGGTACACTAACAACGAAACGTGTAGCTCGACTAGTTACGCTATTTATGAGAGAACGTATGTATGCCACCGTGTCTACCGTTAGAAACAAATTTTTCCTAAGTTTGTAAGGACATACGGCACGAGCATGCATCATGTTAAATTACCATTCATATAACTACATTGTTTCTCCCCTTATAAGATTCTTACTCGGTTATGTAACTCTTATCCATTATGGCATTGTCTCACCAAGGGGTACATGTTAATGGTACAGATGGCACGCACCAAGCAGACTGCTCGCAAGTCCACCGGAGGAAGAGCTCCTAGCCGTTAGCTTGCTCCACGTACCCGTCAATGTCACACGTTCCTTGGAGAGTTTGGGATGCCTACACTCTTATGGAGAGTGCTCAGCTATGTAGGTTATCCTGATGGAATGGAACCCCGCTACTTCTAGGCGAATGAGCGGTTGGGAGAAGGTCTCTTAGTTACTGTGGAGGCCGTTGTTCATCCCCAAGGTGACGATTCAGAGTGGACAGGCTGGTGTTATGAGTCGACTGGCAGGACTGCTGAAGAAGCAGCTGGCAGGGCAGCCTTTGGAATCTTGAGGGATATCATGGATCGTTTTCCTCAGGAGCTGGCAGCCGCTTTGGTTGGAGTCTTTCCAAGAGGTAATCCCTCCACTGACTCATGGCAGCAGGCAAGAGGAAGACCCTTGGAAATTGGTGCAGCAGAAGGGCAGAATAGCAATAACCCTGCAATGAGCGCCATGTTCGCAGTGATGAGAGTGTTAGATGGAGTTGAAGGTAGCCTCAGACGTGTGTCTGGTGCTCTTGGTCATGCCCGCGAAGACCGACGTCAGCTTCAGAGGGAGCACGACATCGAGATTGAGAGGCTCACCGAAGAGATGACTCGGTTAACTCACCAATAGAATGCAGCTTGGTCCCGAGAAGATGTCCTGAGGGCTCGACAGTTTGAGCTGGAACAGCAGCTGGCAAATGCGGAAGAATACAATGATAATCTGCATGAAGAGGTTCATCTACTGCACAATCAGCTCCACCCTTATGTACCACCTGGAGCCGCAGAAATGGATCTAGAGGGGTACGAGGAAGAAGAAGAAGTGGCACCTGAAGAAGAAGTAGAACCTGGGGAAGGAGATGATTCTGCGTCTGACCTCGATAGTGATCATGATGAGGATTAGATCGCTTCGCATTTAGTGGAAAGACTAATGTATCACCTCTATTTATGTAATGGATCTATAGTTCCAAGTTGGCACTAGTAACCAGACTATCATGTAATGTTAATCGCACGTTTGGGTAAACGTCAATGCAATTCCTGTACTTTGTCGTGAATCACGCTTTAAATTGCATGCGTTATGAGCACGATAAGTGGTCAAATTGGTGATGTCATGTTGCGAGAATGAATTATTATGCCTCTGTTTTTATTGTGCTTTTGAGAATTTTCTCCAGTAATTTCAGTTTGGCATGAGTACCTAATTCATCTGCAATCTCTTGGCATCGACCAATAATCGCTTATTGTGCAACTTCGCAGATGACGCGCACCCGTGCTGGAGCTGGTGGCAGCCAGGATGGCAACCAGGATGACTTGCCACCCCCACCCCCACCGTCTGCTCAGGAGTTCTTTGCCCAGTTCCTAGGGAGCCAGAGGACAATGGAAGAAGCCTTGCGCCTCATCGCGCAAAACACTGCTCGTGGCCACCCACAGCAACCAGGGGCCGAGCCAAATCAGCACAGTTCATTCAAGGAGTTTCTGGACACGAAGCCGCCGATCTTCAAGGTGGCTGAGGAACCACTGCAGGCCGATGAGTGGCTGAATACCATCGAGCAGAAATTTCGTCTGCTAAGAGTCACAGAACACCTGAAAGCAGAATATGCTTCTCATCAATTGCAAGGACCAGCAGGAATCTGGTGGACGCACTTTCTGTCGTCTCTGCCTGCTAATGCGAGAGTGACCTAGGATCAATTCAAGCTGGCTTTTAGGGGACCAAGTCACTCACAGAATATATGCACGCATTCAACAACTTGTCAAGATATGCTCCAAGTTTCGTGGATACTGAAGAGAAAAAGATTGAGAGTTTCAAGCGAGGGTTGGGTACCAAATTAATGAAGACGATGGCAAATTCTCGATGTGCCACGTACAATGAGTTTATTAGCGATGCCTTGACCCAAGAAAACCACAACAACATGCATGCAGTTGCTAAAGGTCGCAAGAGGGCCTATGAGGCCGGTGCATCCGGATCTTTCCAGTCAAAAGCGCCTATCGTAGCTAGGCCACAATTCCGTCCACCTGCACCCAAGTTCAGGCCTCCACCACCGAAAGCTCAGAATAACAGGCCACAGAAACCATTCCGTAAGGCGTTCACTATTGCCTTACCAAAAGGAAATGGCAATCAGGATAGCTCCACAGGATTCAGAAGTAATCAACCATGTTTCAACTGCAACCAACTGGGTCATTGGTCCAAGGAGTGCCCCCACCCCAAGAGGAATGGCAACCCAACTCAGAACAATCAGAGGCAGGTGAATGCCAGGGCTCGTCAGGGACAAGTGCATTATACTGCTGTGGAGGAAGTGCCCGCCGGAGAAGTTGTCACGGCTGGTATGTTTCTTGTCAACAAGCATCCCGCTGTTGTTTTATTTGATTCGGGAGCTTCTCATTCATTTATGAGTCAAGCATTTGCATCTAGACATGATCAAGAAATAATAGAAGTAAGTAAAGGGGGTTATAACATAAGTTCAGCAGGGGGTACTGTTACTACCAAAAAGATAGTCAAAAATGTAATCATTTTGATACAAGGGAGGGAGTACACAACAGATTTGATAATATTGCCGGGATTGTCGATAAGTGTAATCTTAGGCATGAATTGGATGAAGGATCATGGTGTTCTTATCGACACTAGCACCCGTACCATCATGTTGAGAGAACCCATGGGAGGGAATGCTTTTCTAGTTCCACTCTCCCGCGATTTCGAACCCCAACATTTAGCCTGTGCTATCCAAGCCACCACCACATGTGATATTCCAGTGGTTTGTGAGTTTCCGAATGTATTTCTAGAGGAATTACCAGGTCTACCACCGGATAGGGACGTGGAATTTAAGATCGAATTAGTGCCAGGTACCGCACCCATATCCAGAAGGCCATATAGAATGCCACCCAATGAGTTAGCAGAACTTAAGGTTCAATTGCAAGATCTATTGGACAAGGGTCTTATCCAACCTAGCTCCTCTCCGTGGGGATGTCCAGCACTGTTTGTGAAAAAGAAGGATAAGTCACTGAGGATGTGTGTAGATTACAGACCACTCAATGCTGTGACCATCAAGAACAAATATCCGTTACCCTGCATCGACATCTTGTTCGATCAGCTAGCGAAGGCAAAGGTATTCTCCAAAATTGACTTGAGATCAGGTTACCATCAGATAAAGATCAGATCGGAGGATATACCCAAAACTGCTTTCTCTACTAGGTACGGCTTATACGAGTATTTGGTTATGTCTTTCGGACTAACAAATGCTCCAGCCTATTTCATGTACCTAATGAACTCGGTATTCATGCCCGAACTTGATAAGTTCGTGGTCGTGTTTATCGATGACATATTGATTTATTCAGAAAATGAGTCAGATCATGAAGAGCATCTGAGGATTGTCCTATCTAGACTAAGGGAGCATAAGCTATATGCCAAGTTTAGCAAATGTGAATTTTGGATGAGCAAAGTACCTTTCTTAGGTCACATATTATCAAGAGATGGAATCTCAGTAGACCCATCAAAAGTACAAGAGGTCATGGATTGGAAAGCCCCAACTTCGGTGCATGAAGTTCGGAGTTTTCTAGGGTTAGCAGGATACTATCGCCGGTTTATTCCAGATTTCTCAAAGATAGCTAAGCCTATGACCAGACTACTTCAGAAAGATGAGAAATACAAATGGACACCCGAATGTGAAACATCTTTTCACACCCTCAGAACTTTGTTGACTACAGCACCAGTGCTAGCCCAACCAGACATTGAAAAGCCTTTTGATGTATTTTGTGATGCATCAGGAATAGGTTTGGGATGTGTACTTATGCAAGAAAAGAGAGTAATTGCATATGCCTCTTGGCAACTGAGAAAACATGAAGTCAACTACCCTACACATGATTTGGAACTTGCAGCCGTTGTCCATGCATTGAAGATATGGAGACATTACTTGTTGGGCAATGTATGTCATATCTATATTGACCATAAAAGCCTCAAGTATATCTTTACCCAGCCAGAACTGAACATGAGACAACGTAGATGGTTGGAATTGATTAAGGACTATAATTTGGAAGTGCATTACCATCCGGGTAAAGCTAATGTAGTAGCTGATGCACTTAGTCGAAAGTCCCATTGCAACACAGTGGAAGCGCTATTGGAAGATGGATTCAACTTGCTACATCCTGCTGTACTACACAATATCACAATCAGTTGTTCGCTTGAGGGCAGAATCATAGAGCTACAGCAGACTGATGTAGGAATAAGTCACATCAAGAGAAAAATGCAAGAGCAAGAGACCAAACATTTTAGATTGGACGAAAGAGGTGTATTATGGTTTGAGGACCGACTAGTGGTGCCGAAAGACCATGAGCTAAGGAATCAAATTTTAGAAGAAGCTCACTCCTCCAAATTGTCTATCCACCCGGGTAGTAGTAAGATGTATCAAGATTTGAAAACCCGTTTTTGGTGGACTAAGATGAAGAAGGAGATCGCAGCCTATGTTGCAAGGTGTGATAACTGCAGTAGAGTGAAAGCCATCCATATGAAAACCGCTGGATTACTTCAGCCACTGCCTATTCTAGGATGGAAATGGGAAGAGATCAGTATGGACTTTATTACAGGCCTTCCAACAACACCACAAGGTCACGATTCAATCTGGGTCATTGTTGATCGTCTCACCAAGTCAGCACACTTCATACCCGTGAACACGCGGTATATAGTTGGGAAATACGCTGAAATATATGTTGCCCAGATCGTGAGATTGCATGGAGTACCCAGGACTATAATCTCAGATAGAGGACCACAGTTCATAGCTCGTTTCTGGGAGCACTTACACCAAGCTTTGGGAACCAAGCTAATCAGAAGTTCAGCTTATCATCCGCAAACTTCAGGACAGACAGAGCGAGTGAACCAAATCCTAGAAGATTTACTTAGGGCTTGTGTTATATCTTCAAAAGGTTCATGGGAGAAATGGTTACCTTTAGCTGAATTCTCCTATAACAACAGTTATCAAGCGAGTATCAAAATGGCTCCATTTGAAGCCTTGTATGGCAGAAAGTGCAGAACTCCATTGAATTGGATTGAGCCCGGTGAAAGGAGATATTTTGGTATTGATTTTGTCAATGAAGCCGAAGAACAAGTACGTATCATCCAACAACACATGAAGGCAGCTCAATCAAGATAGAAGAGTTATGCCGATAGAAGAAGAAGATCACTAACTTTTGAAGTAGATAACTATGTGTACTTAAGAGTATCACCCATGAAAGGTGTGAAGAGATTTGGGATGAAAAAGAAGCTTTCACCAAGATATGTAGGGCCATACAAAATATTGGAACGAAAAGGAAATGTTGCGTATAAGCTACAACTACCACCAGAGATGAGTGCAATCTTTGATGTGTTCCATGTTTCTCAGCTAAAGAAATGTCTTCGAGTACCGGAAGAAGCTATTGCACCCACCAACGTGCAACTTCAATCGGATTTGACCTATGAAGAAAAGCCAATTCGAGTATTAGAAGAGATGGAGAGAGTAACAAGGAGTAAGATTATTAAGTTCTATAAGGTGGTGTGGAACAATCACAGTGAACAAGATGCTACATGGGAAAGAGAAGATTATCTGCAAGAAGTTTATCCCGCCTTTTTCCAAGAATGGTAGGTCTTGCAAATCTCGGGACGAGATTTTTATAAGGGGGAGGGGCTGTAACACCTCGGGTGTTAGCCTTGCATAACTTGACTTGCATAACATGGGCATGAGCATCAAGCATTCATAAATCATCATTTACATATGAAACATTTGATCGAAACATATGAAACATTGCTTGTGATCTCGTGTGTCTGGTAACATATGCATGTGGTCATGTGCAAATGAATGCAAGTGGGTAGTGCTAGTCACTAAAACACCTTAGCTACACTTAGGTTAACAAAAGAAACCTTGTTCATGAAGTCCGCATTTCATGACCAAGCACTTGAGTGATATTTCATGTGATTACTTTCAAAAGCTATATGTGTGACTACTACATGAAATGCTTAAATAACCTTGCAAATTGTTTTAACATGCTTAGAGTATCATTAGGAACGACTTTGGTATTTGGGGCTAGGGCTAAATTGGTCATTTAGCCATAGTTTGAATGTGTATCTTGATTTCAAAGTGACATGTTTGACTAAAGTTGAACTAGGTGTTAGAGACCTTGCATGGAGGAGTTCACTAAAGCAAAGTTGTAGTGTTTGACATAAGGAACAACTTTTATTTTTACGTCATGGATTGATTTAGCTTCTAACATGTTCGAATTAGACTCACAAAAACCAGCAAAATCCAGTTTTCAACACTTAACAAATTTTCCTAAGTAGTTGATCGACTGACCGACTGACAGCCAAGGTTGGGCACGAGATTACTCCGTATCTATTGCGAATTAGAGCTCGATCATTGAACAACAATTGAAGCTGGTACATAGGGCTATAAATTTTGTTTAGACGTCTTATGCTTTGGAGCGACGGATTAGCGGGAAAATCAGCGGCAAATCTCGTCGTCAGGCTCGGCCATCACGTTCTGACGAAACTGAATCGCGGCGTCATGGCCGACCGGCTTCAGACACCGCGCGCCGCGTGGAGGTCTCCATGGCCGCGCGTCGCCGTTGCTCTGTCCGCGCAGGCCACGCCACGTCTGGGCGCGCCTTCAAGTCGCCCGCACCCGCCCGCACTCCACCGCGCACCCCATTTGCTTCGCCTCGGCCCTCCTTCCTCGCAGCAGCAGCCCAGCTCTTCCGCGCCGAGAGCCGCCGTCGCCATAGCCAACGCCAGTCACCCTCGTCGGTTCTCCTCCACAGCAACTGCTCCACCAGCACCCCCACGTCTCACCGCCTCCACCTGCGCTCGTCAATCGCGCTTGGTAAGCCTCCGCAGCGCGCACATGCTCGCCGGAGCTCCGCCACCACCCTCCGTCGCCGTGGCCAGGCCTAACCAGACCACCCCAGGCCACGAGAGCGCGCGCACTAGCTTCCTTGTAGTCTGTAGATGCTCGGCGTAGCGTTTGTTTGAGCCGCCGTAGCCTTCACCGGCGTCCCGCCGACGTCCCGCCTCGCCGAGCCGCCATGGCCGCCGCCGTCGTCCTTACCGTCGACGTTAGGGTCGGCCAAGGGGTTCAATAGAAGCGCTAGGTTGAGTAGGTCACGCCGTGAAGACGTTACCGCCGACGGACTCGCCGTCGACGAGCCGTGGCCGCGCGAGCTTGCTCAGCGCCGCCAGCTCTGTTTCGGTTTCACTGACAGGCGGGCCCTGCTGACCAGCGGGTCCCACCGGTCAGCGACAGCAGTGTTGTAGGCTAGTTCAAATATTCCAGTTTTTGATTTGTTTGGTTATTTTTGTATCTTTAGTTTGGTAGCTCCTAAAATTGTGAAATAAATATGATTGTGTTGCTTAGGAAGTGTAGTATTTAAGAAAAATATGTTCTTGGGTTCAACAGTAGAAATTTCTGGAGATTTAAATAGGGATTTCAAATGTGCTTTTGAATGCATTCAAATTTGTTTATTTTATATCTAGAGTTCCTGTGCTCCAAAAATTATAAAATTTTTGTGGTAGGCTATTCTTGGCATACTTGAGCTTGGATAAAAATTTGAGAACCAGTGCATGTGTAGATCTATAGTTATAGATTTTTCTTTTATAAATAGTTAATCCTTGCATGAATTTTTATAAATTAATTATAAGTCCAAAATTCATGAGATTTATTGGAGATGATACTAGTACCATATGGATGTTAGGAAAAATAAGAAATCTGTTGCTTGACACTTTTCAATAGGATTTTCCATTTATGCTATTTCAAGCCTTGCTTCCTTATCATTTTTGTATAGAATGTTCTACTTAGTAAAATGACATGAAATTTTTATAGTAGTCCTTTGATAGCATTAGTAAGGCTCTGTAAATTTTTGAGAATTTATTAAGCACATCTGATATATATTTATTATTTAACCTAGATATCTAAATAAAATAATAAAGGCAATTTAATAAATAGTTTGGGCTTCACCATTATATTATCTTAACTGTATTTGGTATGCTTACACTGTTGGTAGGTTCTAGGTTGTCAAATTTTGAAGGATTACATAAAGTAGAAGCATTCTTACTTTATATTGCATGTTAAATCATTTCCAGACTGATTCTAGAATATGATGAGTTTCATGTTGAAACTAATGTAGACTGTAAAAATGGTTAATAACGAAGTCATAGAGAATTTGATAAGCTTTCCAGAAAGTCCAGGATCACTGCTTTTGGATTTGTAGAACTCCAGTTATGAGTGAAACAAGTAGCTGCTATTTTATGGTGTAGTCGATGCATTGTAGAAATAGTTAAGTAGTAATCGAGAAGAGATATGCACCTACTCAAACAACGTGATGCACTTGTTAACCTATATGCATTCGTAATACTTATACCATACTCATGCATCTAGGATCGGAGGAAGAGATCACGTTGCTGGAATTCGAAGAAGCAGAGGAAGGGAACCAGCAGGAGGATCCGCAAGCCGCAGCTCCCGAAGGCGTGGAGCAGAACCCTAAAGAGCTGCCGGAGTGCCCTGACCATTGCCCTACTTCCTTTCTGCGAGGCAAGCCCCGGAGCATTATAAGTCTCCCAGTAATTTACAAATGTTTACTTACGTATTTATGATTGATGCATTAGGTTATAAGAGTTGAATGAAACCACTTGATGCATGTACATTCCTTGTCCAGATATTACACCTTTAACCGGTATAGGTCCAGGATCAAATATATATATGCTTAGCCATGCTTAGACCGGTAGAAGTCGGGTGATGTCCTGTCACCTGCGAGATATAGGTGGATACCGGAGCACGGTTGGCTATATCTGCTATCGTGGAACAGAACCATGAGGTAAAAGTAAATTGAGACCGGACGGGAGGTCGATAGGGAAGCAACAAGGCATGGAGGTCTTGGGTGTGGACTTATCCCCGTCTGTGTCGATTAAGGACTGTACCGTTGTTGGCGCTTCTGACAAGATTGAACGCATGCCTCTCACTTAGCTAGCCGGATAACTCGTTCCGACCGCGAAGCCGAGTAATTCAACTCAGGCCGGGAATCGTTCTGTTGTGCGCTCCTTCCGGGGAACGATCAGACTGAGCCCAAGGGCAGGTTTGGCCTGAGCATCCTAGCATCTGGTGTTCCAGATTGTGCGGCGCGGTACGAACCCGCGAAATGTGTACCTAAATTGTACCAAAGGTGACCTAAGACTATCGTGGCTGGTAGATCTGGGTTTGTGTTAGGAAGAAATTCCCAGCTGGTTGAAATCGATTCGAATCGCCGTCTCTCCCGGATAGTGAGAAACTTGGCTAGTCCTAACATCGTAGCAGCTATATTATGAAACATGGTGGTTCGGATGAATATGGAATTACAATACCTGCTATGGTTACTATTGTATGATTCTAAATAATATACCACATGTTTGGCACAGGATAGTTGCAAATCTAGAAATGGATAGTTATAAGTAACTTGATAAAGGAATCATAATTGTACAATGGGTAATTGCCTTTTTCGTAAAATGTTGTCAAGTTACGTCCACTTATACAGCCTTGCATGATCCTTGGAGTCATTTTATTTCTGGTTCATGACGGGTAAGTCTAGCTGAGTACCTTCTTGTACTCAGGGTTTATTTTCCCATTGTTGCAGATGGCACTGTGTATCATGGTTATTGCAAGAGTTGCTTCTATCCCGCTGTGGATGAGGAGTAAGCCTTGGGCAGGCTTCCTTAGTAATTCCTATCTTTGCTTTTGTGGATCGTGATCGGGTCTGGCACTGTATCAAACTATGTTGGAAACTTTATCTTCGAACTTATTTGCTTCCGCTTTAATTATCAAACTCGGTTTGTAATAACTTTCTATTCGTACTCTGATGATGAAAAGTATCTGTGAACTTTATGTAATGTGTGGCATGTATGTTGAATCCTGTACGATCTTGGTTGTTGTAAATCGTTTATCGAGACCCATCGTGGTACTCGACGGACTACCGGGTTTATATGGGTTCAAGTATGACAGTGCGACCGCTTGTGGATTGCCATTATACTTGTATTCTTATAAATTGGTCGGTTCTGCGACAAGAAGCATCTAGTGGAAGATCCTGCCTTGGCGCCCCGTAAGGCGCTCAAGGTGAACGTTAGCTCCTCCGCCCATCAGGCAGCGGAGGCGCGGGCTGGCGTGTAGCATGGCGCGGCGTCGGGCGGGGCCGTTTTGGAGGAGGCGGCTGCCTAGGAAAAGGGTGCCGAGGCGGCCGCGGAGCGAGTGGAGGAGGAGGAGCCCACGACCCGCGATGTCGTGGGTCTTGGGGCGAATGAGGCTGGGGCGTCCACCATTGCCGAGGCCATTGAGGGTGAGGCCGGAGCCCCCAAGACCTCCGAAGTCAGGGCGGTGGACGCCGGGGCCGCCGAGGTAGAGACGGCGGAGGCCAGAGCCCCCGGGTCCGTCGAGGCCAAGGCGATGGAGATGGAGACGGAGCAAGTTTTGGCGCCGCCCCTAGTTCAGACAATCTCGTCTGATGATTCCTCCCATGGGAAGGAGGCGGCGGACGTCGAGGCGGCCAGTACCGCAGAGCAGCCAGTCCCGGATCCCGCCGAGGGGAGTTCGGCCCTTGTCCGGCTATGGCCCGAGCCCCGTGGGTGGAACTTCCCACGTGTTTTCTGGTGGAACCAGGCTGACCCTGAGGGGGAGCCCGTGTTCGCCCTTGAAGATATCGCAGAGGGGGGGCGATGGGATACCCTCGAGCAGTACCGCCAACTGGCAGTGCAGTCGCTGCAGACAGCGATGACTATTATGGAAGGGGACTTGCCCGGTGTCACCCAGGTAAGTACTTTCCTCCCTCGTGCCGCGTTGTTTTCTCTCCGAGCCCCCTCGCAATGTTTGACGTGCGTTTTTTGCCTCTTTAGGAGCTCGAGACCCGGTCCCTTGGGAAATCGGTGTTCCTACGAAGGGAGAGGGATATCTAGGACTAGCTCCGGTGGCAGAAGGGCCTGCTTGCCGATGCCCAGGGGCTACTGTCGGCGCGGAGTGCAGAAGTGGAGGACTTCCGCCTTCGTTGTGCTGACCTTCAGGCCGAGTTGGCCACGGCTAAGGAGCAGTCTGCCCCTCTGGAGGCGAAGATCAAGGAACTGGAGGAGGAGCGAGACTCCTTCAGGTCTCGGGCCCAAGAAGCGATGGCCTCTACCAAGGCCACAGCCGGGCAGCTGGGTGCGGAGCAGAGCGAGCATCAGGTGACGAAAGTCGCCTTGGCAGAGGCTACCAAGGCGGCCGAGGCCTCTCGGGTCGAGGCCTTAGCCCTGAAGAGCAAGGCCAAGGGTAAGTTCCGCTGAACCGTGCTCCTTGTTCCATTTGTTCTGGTTCGCGTTTGACTCCTGACCCCTCGTCGCGACGTAGATCTGAAGAAAGAGGCCTCCTAGGCGGCTGAGGCCTCCGTCGCAGCGCAAGCGGCGCTGGATGTTGAGGTCTGGGAGCACGAGGTGCTGCGCAGCGCTATCCGTACCACATGCGAGGCCCTGGACATCGAGGGGGTCCAATCAGCTAGCTCCCTTGGGAGCCGCCTGATTGCGTTGAGCGGCCGCGTCCGCGAGAGGCTCCGGGGGGCGTTGCACACGGGTGTCAAGCGCGCCCTGGCCATCGTCTCCTCGCACTACGCCATCAACCTCGGCGGGTGTGGCCTTTAAAGTATTTGCGTATGTGCGTCTTTTAACCATTTTCTGTTCTACTTCCGAGCCTGTGCCCTCTGTCTCGATCTTGGGAACCCGCAAAGAAATTCCTCGGAACCTAAGCTGTCCTTTGCCGAAGGGTGGTGAGGGAGCTGCCGTAGCCTAGAGGCGTAGGCTGTTCTCATGACTCGACCGGCCCTTTGGCCTCGAGACAAGCTTTTGGTCTTTGGGTTTCTTGTGAAGGTCCCGTCGGAGCGCGAGAGAGTTTGGCGTAGAATTTTTTTGAAAGACCATTAACAAACGGTGTTCGGGACTTAGGGGGTTCCCCCTCTTTAGCCCCCGAGGGAGGCTCGGCTTTGCGGAGGCAGAGCCGAGTCTCCCTTATAGCGCTATTGTGACGTCGAGTCCCTATTGATAGACAAGCTCTCTGCACAGAACTTCCTCGGAGCCTAAGCTATCCTTTGGGTGAAAAGGTGGTGAGGGAGCTGCCGTAGCCCGGAGGCGTAGGCCGTTCTCACGGCTCGCCCGGCCTTTTTGCCTTTGAGACGATCATACGGTCCTTAGGTTCTATACAATCGACTTGTCTATAAGGGGGTTCCTCGAAAGATTATAACAACTAAGAACGCTTCTTTATTGTATTTCGAGAAACAATGTAAACAACGTTTGGAAATTTAAGAGTAGAAACGACGTAGCTGTTCTATGTTCCAAGCGTTGGTGAAGATTTCGCCCTTCTCGTTGGCTAACTTGTAGGTCCCGGGCTTCAGCACTTGAGCGACGATGTACGGCCCTTCCCAGGGTGGGGTCAGCTTGTGGCGGCCCTTGTTGCTCTGCCTTAGTCTCAGCACCAGGTCACCCACCTTCAGGTCTCGGCTTTGGATGCGCCGGGCTTGGTAGCGTCGTAGGGCTTGCTGGTACCTGGCTGAGTGTAGCAGCCACAAGCTGGCGCGCCGTGAGGCATGCCGAGGGTCCGCCAAAGATCATGAAGGCATTGCGTACCTCGGGGAACCCATCATCTTTATCGCCGTCCCTCTCGCCAGCGCCCCTTTTCCTGGCATCATCGTCGTCGGGGAGCCCAAGCCTGGCGTAGTAACACCGGAGCATGGTGCACTCCTCGAGGGCATGCTTCACCGGACCTTGATGGTAAGGACAGGGCTTCTTAAGCATGTCGTCAAATAGCCCGAGGCCCCAGGGGCCTCGGGGATTCCTGCGATCTGCTGTGGCGACACGGCCGGCCTCGAGGACCTCCTGCTTCCCTGGGCGACCCTTCTTCTTTCTCTTGGGGACGCGGGTGGGCGAGGCCTCGGGGGCCTCGTCCTTCTGCTTCCCCTTGACGTCGTTGTTGGGGAAGATGGCCCCAACTGCCTCTTCGCCCGAGGCGAAGTTGGTGGCGATGTCGAGGAGTGCGGCCACTGTGGTTGGTACGTTCCGGCCCAATTCTCGGACCAGGTCTCGGCAGGAGGTGCCAGAGAGGAATGCTTGGACGATTTCCGAGTCACCGACGCGGGGCAACTCGGTGCATTTCTTAGAGAAGCGCCGGATGAAATCTCGAAGAGATTCGTCCGGCTTCTGGCGGCAACCTTTGAGGTCCCAGGAGTTCCCGGGGCGCACGTAGGTGCCCTGGAAATTCCCGACGAAGACCCTCACCAAGTCGCGCCAGTCGTGGATCTGTGCGGGGGGAAGGTGTTCGAGCCAGGCTCGCGCTGAGTCTGACAAGAACAAAGGGAGGTTGCGGATGATGAGCAGGTCATCATCCGCACCACCTAGCTGACAAGCCAGGCGATAATCGACTAGCCATAGCTCGGGGTTCGTCTCGCCGCTATACTTTGTGAGGTTGGCAGGTTGCCGGAACCGGGTTGGGAAGTGAGCGTTGTGGATGGCTCGACTAAAGACCCGAGGGCCAGGTGGCTCGGGAGAAGGACTGCGGTCCTCTTCGCTGTCGTAGCGACTGCCTCGGTGTGGGTGGTAGCCCTGGGCGGCTCCGTCGTCGTGGCACCGTCGCCTGCCAACTACTTCGTGGTCGCCTTGTGCCTCGCGTTGGTCTCCAGGTCGATCGCACACCGAGGGGGCCCTGTTGACCGTCGACGCGCGAGCAGCCTCGGGATGGATCGAGGCATCCTGGCCCCGGTGAGGTTGCGCTGTGGGTTGCTCCAAAGTGCCTCCGCGCCGGTGGGAGGCGGAACTTTCGGCCTGCTGCACCGCAGCGGTCTCGAGGAGGTCGCGGAGCTCTCCGCGAACCCGTCGTCCCTCGGTGGTGGAGGGCTTGGGCATTGCTCGGACCAGCATCGCAGCCGCTGCGACATTCTGGCTAGCACGATTAAAGATTGGGGGTGGCTCACCCCCCTCGTTGTCGTTGATGCGGTGATGGACGTCGCGGGCCCTCTGTCGGGCTCCTCTGCCCTCACCGCGCCCTTGCTGCTCCTGCTCGAGAGTGTCCCGAAGCTGTTGCAGAAGGAGTCGGTCCTGTTCGACCTTGGCTTGAAGCTCGCGGAGCTGCTCCAGGTCTGGGCGTCGATGCTCCCCGTGGACGGGATTCTCGTTCCATGCTGCCGGGGCTTCGAGGCGCAGAGGTGTGGCATCGCCCGCCCCTGCCCGGGGCGGGGAATGGTTGCCTGTCCTCTCGTCCTCTTCGCCCGCCCTTGGCATCCCGAGCCCGACGTGGAAGCACTCACGAGACGGATCGTAAGTCCCTTCGTCGTCGGAGTCGGAGTAGCCGAAGCAGTAGTCGCTTGCAGTCATGAAGCGGCACATGGCTTCGGGGTCACAAAGACTAGAGAAGTCTGCTCTGGCCCATGCCTCGTCTTCTTCCGAGGAGTCGGCGTGGGCGTGCGCCGATGTTGCGGGGGAGAAGTCGAGGGCGAAACGTTGGAGTCCTGAGGGCTCTGCGTGCTTGGAAGCGTAGGCGGAAGCGAAGGCGGCGGCGGCGTTTATCAACCCGAAGGGGTATGGGGATGGTGCCATTGCCGTGCGCCGCTCCGCCGGGGCTGGCCCCTCAGGAGGTGGCGGGACAGAGCTTGATGACGAGGCGTCGCCGTGCGTCGCCGGAATCCTTTCCTTGCCCGAGCTCAGGTTAGATAAGTCCCCGACCAGGGACTCTATACCAACAGTTGGGCAAGGGATACCGGCGGAGCGTGGCGCGTTGCCCCGAGCTTGCGTGGTGTTGAGGCGGTCCCGCTCGCGACGCGCCTGGCGAGTGCTACGGGAGCCGCGGCCCGGACGCTGCCTGCGCCTGGGCTGCGGGTCTGTGGTGACGTCGTCGGGCCGTGGAGCTCGGGGTGTGAGGAGTACCATATCATATCCACATCCTAGAGACATGAACTCTAGGCTCCCGAACCATACCACCGTGCCGAGACGCAACGGTCGTACGGGGTCTGCCATCCGGAATTTGCTGGGACGATGAAGCTAACACGCAGCGCACCCCTACCTGGCGCGCCAACTGTCGGTGTTTTGGAACCGGGGGTCCCTCAACCGACGAGTGAATTTATGCTGCGTGCCCCTTATCCCGGATGGTGATGCAAAGAGACACAAGGTTTATACTGGTTCGGGCAATCGAGGCCCTACGTCCAGTCTGAGAGATCGATCTTGTATTCCTTGCACCGGAGTGCTCGTAGTAGGGGGTTACAAGCTAGGTGAGAGAGGGAGCTAGCCCCAGGTCTCGGCGGGGGTGGTGCGGGCTGCTTGAGGCGTTGTTCTCAAGCAGCGTAGAAGTGTGTAGTTCTGTTGGTGTGTTCCTCTTTCCGCTCGTTGTTCTCCTCTCCCTAGAAATGGTACCGGCTACCTCCTTTTATAGCCACAAGGAGGAAGCCAGAAGTACATGAGAAGGCTACTATTTGCTGACGTATTCTGCTCCCTGGAGCAGCGTGGCGTCGTGGGAGTTCCCGTCGGTGTCTAGTCAGTATGGTCTCCAAGGCCGGCGACATGCTGCGCTCCTGTACATTTGTTGACTTGGTGAAGTGCCGAGGTCTGGTGGCTGCTGTAGTCGGTTGTGCCGAGACCTGCCGTGCTGAGGCCTGCTGTGCCGAGGCCTGCTGTGCCGAGGCCTTTGCAGGTGGCAATGCGGGGTCTTGGCGGCCATCGTCGTAGTTGATTTAGGCGGAACAGTGCGGAACGTGCGTCTACAGGACATGGTACCCTGTATTGTCAGTAAGGGATGGTAAAAAGGCGATTTGACCGTTGTCCCGTCGCTCCTGTCACGGCGCACTGCCGATCGTGGCTTACGTAGTGGGTGCAGCTGGGCGCATTAATTGGATGCGACAGCCTGCCAGAGCGACTTTTGAGGCGGAGGCGACGAGGTTGCGGGACGAGCCCAGCCTCGGGCGAGGCGGAGCATGGCCAGTTCGCCCGAGGCCCTACCGGGAGTCTCGGGCGAGGCGGAACTTGGTCAGTTCATCCGAGGCCTATCGGGGGTCTCGAGCGAGGCGGAGCGGTCGGTCCGCTGGTCCCGAGGTCACAGGAACCCAGTTCTGACTCCCCACGTCATGTTCGTCCTTGGTGCAGGAGTTTAGGCAGCACAGTAGCCGGTAACCCCTGCACAGTCCCGTCGTGGATGGCAGGGCGCTGACGTGACTGACGTCTGGTCTGCCACTTCGCTGTACTGTGCCGTCGTGTGGTTGTCGGAGTGGTTGAGCGCCTTGATTGGATGTGATGTCCAGCCAGAGTAGTCTAGTCAAAGCGGTGGTCGCGAGGCTGGTGGCGAGCCGGTCTCACGCGAATCGGAGAATCGCAGACCTCGGCGAGGGGGCCTCGGGCGAATCGGAGAATCGGTACTTCTTCTGAGGCCTCGGCGAGGGGGCCTCGGGCGAAGGGGCCTCGGCGAGGGGGCCTCAGGCGAATCGGAGATTTTGGCTGAGACCTCGTTTGTCTTATTGGTTTTTGTTTTTAGGGTCTAAGCAGTTTTTTGGTTCTTGCTTAGGGTACCCCTTTTTATGGTATCCGACACCATGTCTTTCCGTGATTTCAGACCATCCTTTGACTTACCTGTGTCCATCAAGGTAGCAATGGGACTCTCAAAGACATTCTTCTGCACGTGCATAGCATCAATGGCATGGGGGACCTCTAAGTCTGGCTAATAAGGTAGATACTAAAAGAAGATCGATTGTTTCTTGAAAGGTACGCCTTCGACAGGGGGGTGCTTCTATCTCTGTCCGTCCCATCCGGATTCTTTTTTTCATAGACGACGCGTATGTTTTTCACCATTATGTACACGTGTTCTCTGTTATGACGTCTCTCCGGAGGGGTTCAATCTCTGGGGTGTTGTCATAAAATCTAAAGAACAATTTGTTGCGGTACTTGTGACTTGTCTTTAAGAAGCGTCGGTTCCTTAGGTAAACTATCTTCTTGGATATATCCAGGTATACCCATGTAGTACCATCCAAGCAAACCAAGTATCCCATCTTCCCTTTCATCTGTCTAGACAAAGCAAACAGCACGGGGTAATTATTGGTAGTAACAAATATTATTGCTCTACATATGAAGTCCTCCTTTCAGAATGCATCGTACATCGGCTCCCCATGCCTCCATAGCCTCTCCATTTCTTGCATCAAAGGCTCGAGGAACACGTCTATATCAATGCCGGTTGTTTAGGGCCAGAAATAAGAATAGTGAGGATAAGGTACTTTCTCTTCTGACACAACCACATTGGGATATTGTACATGGTCAAGATCACTGGCCAAGTGCTGTGGTCGCTCATCCTCTCATTGAAGGAATTCATTCTATCGGTGCTCAAGCCAAATCATACATTTCTTGGGTCATCGCTGAATTCTTTGTGTTTTTCATCAAACCTTTACCACTGACTACAATCAGTCAGGTATGCAAACTTATCATCATCCACCTTGCGCTTATCATCCCACCATGTCATGAGTGCGGCTTCTTTAGGGTTTAGGAAGATACGTCTCAAACGGTCGGTCACTGGCAGGTACCACATTACTAAGGCAGGATTCTTCTCTGCTTTGCATCATTGCCTAATGGAGTGTCCTCTGAGGGC
Source organism: Miscanthus floridulus (assembly GCF_019320115.1). Lineage (NCBI taxonomy): Eukaryota > Viridiplantae > Streptophyta > Magnoliopsida > Poales > Poaceae > Miscanthus > Miscanthus floridulus. The sequence goes on along the minus strand of NC_089587.1, from coordinate 24,937,202 downwards.
TGAGATTCTTGTACCACCTTTTTTGTATCCTTCCTATTCCTTTTTTCCCAGTGGAGGCTTCATCCCCACCGTAAGGGTCATTGTTCTCATACCGGCTGGCCCCTCACCGGGGATATTTATCCAGTGACTTGAATGTTTCACCACGAAAAAGTATACAGTGGTTGGGGCATGCATGGATTTTTTGAACCCCCATTGTTAATGGACTTATGACCTTCTTTGCTTGGTATGTGTTGGCGGGAACTGAGTTTGGTTGTGGTAGCACCCATGACAGGAGATGCAATAGATCATTAAAACTACAGTCTAACCAGCCGTACTTAGCCTTCAGAATGAGTAGCTGAAGCACAAAATGTAGCAATGTCTAATGTGTCGGACAACCCTTTTCAACACCATACACAGTTTCCTTCGATGCTTTTGTCATCATTTTCAAATTTTCTAGACCTTTTGGACTATTTAGTAAAATCTCTGGTCCAAGTGCTCGAATCATGTCCTCTAAATCATCTTCATCCCCAACACGTGCTCCACCATCATTATTGGCACCACCTTCGTTGTTACCATTCCAACCACCAGCATCACCACCTTGTTCATTGCCAAACTCGAAATCCATTCGTGCATCAAGCTCTGCTGAATATTGGGACAGGGATTCTATGGTTTCGTCGTTGTATTTCTCCTCATCCTCGTTGTTAACAATAACCGTTTCACCATGATAAATCCACACTGTGTAGTCCTCAACAAATTCTCGCATAATCAAATATGATTCGATGATAGTCACATCTGTCCATGCCATACGGTTCTTGCAATCTTTACAGGGATAAATAATTGTATCATTATTTTCTGTCAATGTCGTTGCATGCTTCTTTGCGACTTCAATAAATTTATCTACCTCTTCATGGAAACCTGTCTTGAACCTTAACGAACCATACATCCAAGAGTTTATGTACTACATCTTTTACAACAACAACAAAACAAACATTAAAGGACTACTTATTCAGATATATATAAAAATGAATCAAATTAATAATTACTTGAGAATAATTGTATATACTTCATATATATATATAAATATAAATCAAATATAATTACATGAAGCATACAAACACACCATGGTAGAGGAAAATTAATTAATGGCCCATTTATCCATAAATAATTAAAATACATATTTATTGATTACAATAAACAATTTCAAAGACAATAATTAGCAACAATTATATTTTACCCAATATCTTTCATATAAACCCTAGTCCAATTTCATCAAACATAAATTTACAAAAACAAAATTAATAAAAAAACCAAACCCTAGATCTAGATCTACATGCACATGAAATATCCATAAAACTAACTAATTCTTCACTAAAATCAAGAAACATGGACCAAATAAGGGTACGATCTTGTTCCCCTCCCTAATTTACCCTAGTATATTCAAAACTTGGGTCTAATTTGCTTCATAAGTAGCTCAGGCACCATAGAAGAGAGAGAAAAACAAAACTCTAATTACTCACTAACCAACCATTAAAACTTCAAAAAAAAGTGTGGAATATCATTTTCTCACCTTCTACAACCTCTCCACCAAGAGATTTGAGACCAAAACATTTCCCCTTATTAGAGTAATTTTTGGGAGGTGCCCAAGGCCTCCCCATCTTTCTTTCACGGGTTGGAGTAAGTGACCCGAGAAGGAAGAAGGTGCTGCAGCTTGCTTTATATGTGGGTCATTTATAGGGGCGGCTGATGATTGAGCTGCCCCTACAAATAGAAGGTATTTATACGCAGGAATTTGTAGGGGCGGCTCAATCACCAGCCGCCCCTACAAATAGCAACGCTAGGGGCGGCTCGTATCACTAGCCGCCTCTACTGTTCCATTTACAGGGGTGGCTGGTGTCTAGGCTCCCGAGCACGCCACTGTAGGGGCGGCTCCATCACCAGCCACCCCTACAAAAAATTCGTCCCGTTGCTACAAACCGCTTTTCACGTAGTGGCCGCCGCCGCCTAGATTTTTTGCTAAAATTTCTGGACATAGCAGTGCCCGGCGGTGGAGCTTCGCCATCCATGGAGCCCTCAGGCATAGCCACGTCGTCAACGGCCGCTGCTAGCCCTTGAGCGATCGGCGCGGGCAGGCCTCGGGTGTCTGTCGTGGCCAGGTCGTCTCGGGCGCGGGTGGCTAGCCGCTTTGCAGCCGCTGCCCGGCCTTCGGCGGCCACGGCCAGGGGAAGCGAAGGGCCGGCCATGGCATCGGGAGGCTGGTCCTCCACTCCTCCATGACCGTGGCGTCGGGAGCCTGACCCTCCATGGCCATTGCGTCGGCACACTGTCCCTTGGCGACGGGAGGCTGGGCCTCCATGGCTGCTGCCGCGGCGTCGGGATCACGGTTGGGAGAAACGTCGCGGCGTCGGGCGACGGCAATACGAACAGACGAAGGGTTAGGGCTTCACAACGTCGGGCGGCTACGAAATGTCGGGCGGCTCGGACTTCCCTTCCTAGGTACGTACGGTGACAAATACATGTATATGTGCAAGAAAAGAAAGAAAATACACATAATGTCATGAAAATCAAGAGTCCAACCTTTGGAGGGTTATTTTTACGAAGTCGACGATTAAAGTCCTAAAACTGTGAAGCGCGACGATTAGAGTCTCAAATATGCAATTTTCTCTTTCGTACGTATCTCTTCAGGACTTTCAGAACATGTACGATGCTAGGTTTTGTTATTTTATAATGGGTGGCACATGGGCAAAACCTTTTTATATGATCTATTTTCCTTGCCAAAGTTTGGATTCTGTAATTAAGAAAATTATTATAGCTAGATATCAACTGTATCATAGTGCATATATGAATGTTTTTCTCAAAGCTATGGCCTATATGTGGCAGCTGCCAACTACTCACCTGCCAACAGGCTGCAGTTCTCAAAACTCTGTAACTAACCATCTATCCAAGCTCGTTAACACTTAACAATGATGATCCACGATTAAAAATTGTTGTGTTCATTTTTATCAGATTGATTGGAGTATGCTTACGCCTACCAGATGCTAAATGTGTGCCTGGCAATAACTTCCAGCATTGTGTTCTCCAGGGAATTTTGGAAAATCCAGAAGATATAGGTGATTATTTGAATAAGAAGGGTGTCTCGGTGATATTTCTGCTTAGGAGGAAGACGTTACGCAGGCTTATATCTGTGTTGGCCAACGACTATGACAAAGATGTAAAGCAGTTGAATGGGACTCACAAGTCTTGTTGATGACTAAAATTGGCTCTAAGGTTTGACAATAATATTTATCGTGAAAGGAAGCTTTGGAATATATTTTGGATCACCATATTTGAACCCAAGAGAGAAAAGGGAGAAAAAGGAAATAAAAGATGGAACTCCTCCCGGTGAACCGGCCTGGACGGCCGAGAAACCAGCCAGGTCGGCTGCTTGCCCGTGCGCCAAGCCGCTAGGCTGCCCTGGCCACTGCCGAGCCGGCTCAGCCGTTTGAGGGGTCGGCTAGGCCATCTACCGCGCCTCCTACTGATCAGCCAGACCAACTGGCTGACCGGCCAGGCCGGCTGGCCTCCCTGCAGCACGCGCCTTGGTGCCCCTCACCTAGATGGCCATGACCAGGCTGGTTGGCTGACCGGCTGGGCCGGCTGGCCTCTCTGCTGTGCGTCCCCCATGCTGGCTGTTCTGCTGAACCGGCCTAGCCGGGTAGAGGGCCGGCTAGGCCGGCCTCCCTGCTCGCCTGCTGCCCAACCGGCGAGGCCAGCCTGTGACACGGCCAAGCTGGTTTCCCTGCTGCCTAGCCAGTTTGGCCTTGCCCAGGCCCGATGGAACCGGCCCAGCCAGTTTGGGGCTAGGCCGGTTTGACTCGTTTAGTCCGACTCAAACTCTTTTAGATCAAGATTTAGACATGATTTTTGATAGAAAACTTAAAAATTGTGATTTGAGATTGTTTTTATTAGGATAAAATCATCATCTCTATATACGAGAGGATCATAACCGATTGAAGGATCAATCACCATATAGGGATACTCCAGGTGGCGCCGGCGCCGCCACGACCGGCCAAAGGTCTCGGCACCGGCATGTTCAAGAGGTGCCGGTGGTGCCATTGTTTCTGCCCAATGAAGTGATCTTGGAAGAGATTCTGACGCGCATCCCGGCCGCTGCTACCGTTCCGCTGCCATTATAAGAGTCTATTTTTCATTAAAATTTTTGATTAAGGTACCATGCATCTAATAATATCCAAACAAGCTACTACATGCATCATGAATTTATCTCCATCCACAAATTCTAGATAGATAATAAAAAAAGAGCTTTTGTTACAGTGCTTGGAAGGAACCGTGGTTCCTCCCGCGGAATAAATTTTGGGCTAGAAAAAATAATTAAGGGTAATATGGACATTCTATTGGATAGTGAACGTGTCTTTCTCCTACCCTTTCCTTACGCACGGACGAAGGCCTCGCCGCCGTCTCAACTCGGCGTGGAGTCTACAGTGCTTTGGAGGAACTCGTGGTTCCTCCCGCGGAATAAATTTTGGGCTGGAAAAAATAACTAAAAATAATTAAGGGTAAATATGGTCATTCTATTGGATACTGAACGTGCCTTTCTCCTACCCTTTCCTTACGCACGGACGAAGGCCTCGTCGCCGTCTCAACTCGGCGTCGGTGTCGATGTGCAGTCCGGGCCGTCGCGATCCGAGGTGCCCGTGCTTCAGGTCGTCTACGCCAGCATGCGGGGCATCGTCCGGATGGACAACCCTAGCGTGGTCGTCGCCTTCGCGACATCGACGGCAAGGTCAAGGAGGTGCTCTGCATGGTCGCCGCCGTCAACCGCACCGCGCTCGTCCTCCTCCAAGGACCTCCGCCCAAGGGAAAAAAATAGCGGGCTATAGCGGTGCTATAGCGGCCAGAGAGACTCAACGCTAAGCTATTTCTATTTGTGCCGCTATGCCCACTTTAACCGCTATTGTGTGCTATAGCCCCGCTAATTCTATAGCTTTAGCGTTCAAATGGCGGCACTATTTTAGTTTTTTCCAACGCTAATCGATTTTGACAATTTAATTAGTCATTTCCTACTTATTATTTGCTTCTAATTTGATATTTTGGATAATCAAACATTGGATTTTCATGAACCATATTGTAATATCATATTGGTAATATTACCTAGACTTGTGGAACCTTAGAAACCTATTTGTGTTCATCGAATTTCATATTTATCATGTTTTTTCATCAATTATTGGTGTTTTCATGTTTTCATTATAATAACGCTATCTGTCATAGCGTCGCTATAGCTTCATAGTTTTCGAAAAAAAAAGTTGCCGTTATTTTTAATAGTTCCATATTAAAAACTATGCCTCCATCTCCAAGGTGCTCTGGATGGCCACCCTCAAGCCCGCCTCACTGCCAAGTAAGCACCTGTAGCGTTTAATTTGCATGCATGCCGCCACACCGTCGTCATGAATCCATGTTGTTCGTTTCGGCTGGATTGCTTATAAGCCATGGCTGAAAATACTGCTGGCTGGTTTGGTGTGAGAGAAAAATACTGTTCAAGCCGTGGATTATAAGCCAGATACGAGCGAATAAGCCGAAACGAACAGGCTGTTGATTTGCCGCAGACCGAAACCGGGTGCGCATCTAGGCGATCATCATGAAGAACCACGCCAAAGTCGCATAGGGGGATAAGGGGCGAAAGTACTATTCTACCCTTTAAATTTATTTTAGAATTAATTTCTGAAACATATATTTTTTTGTTCCGAATCCACGTATTTTAGGTTTCGACCCACGACTTAAGTTCCTCTACATTAGTTCTTCTTATTTTATAGCCATCAGATCTATCTAAATGAATGGCTCTAGTTTTTTCCGAGGACTGTAAAATCGCTCTTAGAAAAATACAGAATAGATGAATACTAGTCTCTTCACGCTAAAGGCTCTTATAAAAGATGTAATAAACGGGCAAGCCTGTCAACCCGCAGGGTTTAATTTTATGAGCTACTTAATTAAGCGGCTACCGAAATCTATCACGGGCTAGCCTACTCTCTTCCCTAGATGTTAGGGCGTATTGGGCCATTGTTGTCACGCTGATGAAGGCAGAACACCGGCCTTTCCATAAGAGTGACATCGTCTCTGCGCCGGTCCGTAGGTCCTCGTCCTCCTTGCCTGGCAACAGTCCGGTTGCCGGGCTTCATCTTCAGCTTGCCCACATGATCACTGGCCCAAGGGCGGCGGCAGACGGGGGTGACCCATTCCGGCCCCGTTTGTCTGGATGAAAAACATTGTTTTGGATGAAATGTTGTGAGAGAAAAATACTATTCTGGATGAAAAAAAGAAGCGGATCAAGCTGGGTTTAAGGGCAGGTGAACGAGCCCGGCGATGTTGAGGAGCAGCTCCGACTCGTGCGTCAGGGTGTCTATGAAGTAGGCCGTGGAGAACGGCCTGTTAACACGGTTGCTCTCAGGGTGGTAGGGGTACACCTCGTGGCGGCTCGTGGCGAGAAGGATCTCTCCTCCGGGCGAGGAGCCGAGCGGGAGCATGCGGAACCCAGCGTGCAAGGCGTCCCTCATCGGCTGGGGCAGGCTCGCCAAGCTGATGCGGCAGCGCAACGACAACGGCGACGTCGTCGAGCCGGCAGCCGTCAAAGTCCAGAGCTCGTACTGTCCCACGGTGAGGCGAGTGTCCACCACGGCGCACAGAAAGTCGTCGAGGTCGGCGAGATGGAAGGCGTAGCGCGCCCGTTCTTCCGGCGGGTGTATCCACCCGAACTGCTAGTGCTCGGTATCCACGGAGAGCGACAGGATGGTGGGCTCCGGCGTTCCGAACAAGTTGGCTTCGGGGTCATCAAAGTTCATCGCAGTGTTCATGTGCCAGTACATGTGCAAGTAGAAATACCCGTCCACAAACACCGGGGGCCGGCTACAGAGACCCTTGGGCGCGTGCGGCGGCACTTGTCCAGCGCAGGCGCGCCATCCGCCGGACCTCAGGCCGTACACCTCGCAGTGCGGCTGCTTGTTCCGGTCCTCGAAGAGCCTGACCACCTTGTGCTCGTTGGCCGCCGGGTCGAAGCCGAGCCCGGTGCTCGAGAGCACGTAGGGACCGTGGGGGATCACTCTCCTAGCCATTAGCGGAGCCAAGATGAGCACTCGGAGGGGGCTAATCAATAGAGATTTAGAACAAATGTCGAAGATTAACGGTGAAATCACGTTTTTTGCTACAGTAAATATAAAGGAAAATCACTCTCACAGGGGGGGCTACTGCCCCCTAGCCCCCCGTGGATCCGCCACTGCTCCTAGCCCATGGGCAGAGGGGCAGGGAGATGTGCTCTCCCGTGGAGAGGTTGCAGACGTGGTACGCGGACACGCTGGGCTGGAAGAGGAGGGTGAGCCCGCGGCAGGGCTTGGTGCCAGACATGACCAGGTCGTCGGCGCGCACAGACTGGGCGCGCATGTCGTCCACGTCCACGGTCACGAGCTCACGGGCTGACGGGCTGACGAGCCGTTCTGCTGTGCGGTTGACGTAAGCACTGAGGAGTAGAAAGACGTGGTGGTAGAGCCTGCGGCGGTGGGCGTGAAGAAAACGATCTCCCGGCGGCGGCTGGGCAGCAGCGGCTCTGACGGCTTGGTGCGCCCGGACGAAGTGATCGGAGGTGAGCGCGACGCACCACTCTCGGCAGACCGCCCGAGCCCGGAAGCGAACGATGGCAGCGGCCGGGACGCGCGCCAGAATGTGTTCGAAGATCACGTCGTTGGGTGGAAACGGCGGCACCACCACCGCCTCTTAGAACCTGCCGAGACCTTTTGGCCGGTCGTGGCGGCGCCGGCACCACTCCGGAATATTCCGGCATGGTGGTGGATCGTTCGTATTCGTTGTGTTGACTCGATTTTGTATGTCAATCAAATCAAAAACAAAAGAATTGCGCTCTGATTAGAACTTGGTTAGGGGTACTTGGTGACGACGTGCCACCCGTAACCGTAACGGTTTTGTGGCCAACACACGCATATGGGATTTTGTCTCTGTCTGGTGTCTTAGTAAATCGCATGTAGTCGATTTGGTTCCAGGGAAAGAGACAGCTTCCATCGTCATTAATTAATCACCATGTTCGCTTGTTGGTTTCAGCCAGGCTTATTCAACCAGCCAACAGTGTTTTCTTCTCACAACAAACCAGCACCAGCTAGCCCAGAAACCAACCAGCGAACACGCCGAATAAGAAACCAAATATGGATCGGTATATTTTTTATTTGAAAACTGCCAAACATACTCAGTGTTCCAACATGGGAAAAACTAACGGAGGCACCGAGGCACTGACACCCGGAGGTTCGACCCAACAGCGTGTCCGGATGCAGTCCCATAGCGCACCCGACACACGCAACTCCCTTCGCCCCGCACCAAACCCCGCTTCGGAGGCAGCGTCCGTCCAGACGAAGCTCCGCGCCTGCATCCGACGCCAGTCCGCATCGCATCCCGTGCCCCGCGCCAGCTCGCATCGCGCGCCCGCATCTGGAACTGCGACCCCGCGGGCTACACGTGAACCACGGCGGCGCCCCCGCAGCAGCAGCACCAGGCCTAACGCACCCATCCCACTATAGATGGCCAAACGGGCCAGGCATGATGGGCCGGCACGGGCCCGGCCCTAAAAAGTACGGCACTAGTACGACACGGGCACGAAGACCATAGTGCCAGTGCCGGCACGGGCACGGTCTAGGGCCGTGCCTGGGCCGCAGGTTCGGCCCGTAGTGCTAGCACGGGCACAGCACGACTAATGGGCTGGCACGATAACGGCCCGATTATTCTCGGTGGTTGGATGGCCATAGATAAACTGCAATCGTTGGATGCATATGAAGACATATATAAACAAAATTCAAAACCTAGCTCCCCGTTCCCCATCGGCCCATCCATCCCTCTCGGCCGCCACCCGCGTACCTCTTTCTCGTAGTCGCGACTCCGGACTCCCTCCCATTCCCGTTTGCTGTTCTTACTCCCTCTCATTCCTTTGTTGTCCCGTCCTTATGCGGTGGCGGCGGCGGAACGGCATGGCATAGCAGCGGCGACAGCGCGGGAGAGCGTGCAGCGGCAGGGCATAGCAGCGGTGGCAGCAAGGCAGCAGCAGCGTCGGCGCGTCGACAACTCGAGGTCTTGAGCATGGCCTCTGGCCTCGCGCGTGGGTGCCGGGCTGGCACGACCTTGCTGGGCCGTCGTGCCATTGGGCACGGCACGGCACGGCTTGGAGCGTTTAGTGTCGTGCCTGGGCCAAGGGGTGGGCACGGTGACTCGATACGGCACGGCACAGATAGATCGTCGTGCCTGCTCATGCCGTGTTGGCTCGTGCCCGTGTCGTGCCAGGGCCGGGCCGCCCGTTTGGTCAAGTATACATCCCACGCCCGCACGTGAACCACGACGGCGCCCCCGCAACAGCACCAAGCGGCTGTAGCAGGCCGCTGTCCGCCAGCCACCAACGCAAATTGCAACATGTGCAGCACCCGATCTGCTTTTAAAACATAAAGATAAAATATTTGCAACATACAACTAAACAGAGATGAAACATGCTCTTGAAACATGTGTGTAAAGCCATAGCAACATATGCAACATCCAGATCTATTTTTGCAACATAAGTCTAAAACATCTGAAAACACATGAAAACAAACACTTGAAACATGTGTGTGCAGCCATAGCAACATATGCAACATTCAGATGAAAAACACTTGAAACATACGTCTGAAACAACCAAAACACTTTGAACATAGGCTTGAAATATGCGTATATTATCGTTGTAACATATAAAACATTATAGATAATTTTGCAACATCCAGATGAAATACTTAAATATAAGTCTGAAACGCCTGAAACACTTGAAACACGACGTCGTCGTGGGCATGGCCTACCTTGGGGGGCACCGTAGCCAGCAAACTCGGGTTTAAGGGGACATCGAGAGCAACGACCGACGATCTCCTCCTGCTGGCGTCGGGGGGGGGGGGGGGGGGGGGTTGGCGCTTTGCATGCCATGGCCGTGACGAGGTGGATGGGTCGCGGCAGTGGACGCCCCATGCGGCGTGGGATGGGGGCGCGGCGCGGCGCAGCACGCGATTGTAGCCAGCGTGGCGTGGGATGGGGCGCGACAGCGAGGTAAAGTAGGTGGGCTGACGACGCATTGCGACCGCTACGGCACGGATGGCGCAGTTGCAGCCGCTGCGGGCGGACGCCACAGTGAAAGTGGTAGCAGTCACGAGTGGAGAAAATATTCGGGATTGGAAGAACAACGCGTTGGCTATTGGGCTCAATCGATCCACGGCCCAGAATCGGGGGCGTCCAGACGTACGTCCTCGTCGAACCATTATCGAAAAACTAAACATGCCCGAGCCCAATAAAATGGCCTGAAACTTTTCTTTACGTAAAATTACGCGGCATTGTCAAGCACTATCAAAGACAAGCAAGCAATGCAACCTGATGTTTTTTTTTTTTGGCGACTCAACCTGATGAATTGCTGACAAGCTCCGAAGGGTCTTCGGTGACTAATGGGCCTCGCGCGCTACGAGCCTACGACTCCGCCGATCCAACACACGCTGCTACGGCCCGGAATGTGTGGCCTATTCTGTACTCTGTAGTGCTGTGTATTCGGAAAGGGTAGGAGAGAAGAACTCTGCACAGAACGGCGATGCCAGGCAAGGTTTTGCCCTATCGCGCCTCCTAGCCGGCTCGCCGCTCGCCTCGTTGTGCGCCGCCACCGCCCCTTCCTCCGCTCCTCTGTGTGGCGTGCTGGCGTGCCCCCTCCCCTGCTCCGGCACCCGGTCGCCAGCCGTGCGCTGCTCCCCGCTTCTCGCTCTGCCCCGCCCACCGTTGAAAGCCGGCGGAGGCGCTGGGCGCAGGGCACCACCAGGTGGCCTGCCGGCGGACGTCGATTGAGTGCCTGCAGGCTTTGGCCGTCGTCCATCGACATCGGTAGATCAGCTTGCTCACCTCTGAAAAGTCAGAGTAGCGGACATCCTCTTTGGAGACTGTAGCGTCTCCTCGCTTCGTCTTATCAGCGGTGAGCACTGAGCATATTTGGCATTTTCTCAATTCCTTAACTAGGCAATAGACATTGCTATTTGCTATAATGCTACTATTTTTTTTCAATTTCTTAAATAGAGCAATATTGAGCATACTCGACCTAGAGAGTTAAATTCATTGCAATTGTCATGCGATTTTCTAATTCACTAAGTATTCAGCTAAATCTCATGTCAGCTTACCTACGCATTGCAATTATTGTCACATAGTTGAGGCATGAAGCACAGAAATGATTGGTTTATCTTAGAATTATTTACATTGCGTTCTGTGGTTTCCAAGTTATTTTGTTGAATGTAAGATACCAGGAGACCTTTTAAATGCGTATCATGCTTTTGACAATCTCCTGTTTGTATGCCGAATTTCTTACAAATATTATACATACCGAACTGTGAATTTAGATTATACTCAATTGCATACGGTAAATTTAGCTAGGACTACCCTGGGTCAAAATCCTGGTTTTGCCACTGTGGTGTGATATGGTTAATTATTTGCCAAATGCAGTGAATGAGTTTGCAAGTGCCTTTTGCCTAACAGTCAATAGATGCCCTGTTTCTTTTTTGTGATTATTTATATTAAAACAGATAGTTGGTTATTTTAGTTCAATACCTGTTGTTTAATACAAGGGAAAATTGGCTAGCGGACACTGAAAGTGGAGGTCGTTTGCTGCAGACACCCAAAGTGGAGCTATTTGCTGAAAGACACTCTCGTTGCTGACAATTATGCTACTGGACACCGTGCCCCTTATTTTATTCATTTCCAGTAGTTGAGGAGAGAGAAGAGCGGTGAAATGACATTCTTGCCCCTGCCACTTTCTTCTTCTTCTCTCCCTTTCTCTTTTTTTCTATTTCCTGTGGTGGCGCACAGAGGCGAAGCTAAGGCGGCGGCTGCCAGTGCAAGTTTGCCGGGCAGCTAGGCAGGTCGGGCGGCATGTGGAGCATCTTGAGCATCTGCTTCGTCTCCTCCACCTGCGTCACCGTGTTGAGCGACCACCGGTCTTCACCGCCGCCTTGCTCAGGACGGTCAGGTTGGGCGTGTGCGGGAACGGGACCGCTTTCTTCTTGGCGTAGTACTCGTGGTCGAGCTCGTGCAGGTCGCGCGGGGCCACGGGCACAAAGACGGCTAGCTTCCTGGCGCGGCCGCCACGATGACCCTTGCCATCTTGGCGAAGGGGCTCTCGAAGGTGGGCTTGTGGCGGTAGAAGGGCGTGCCGGCGGTGAAGATGGCGATGGAGACGGCGAGGCTGAGCGTGGGCAGCGCTTAGCCGACGTTGTCCTGAATGTAGATGAGCACGGTGTTGCCGAAGAGCGTGCCGAAGAAGATGCTGAACATCCACCAGTTGAAGGAGAGCTTGTGGCGCGCTCCCGCGGGTGGGTGTCGTCGAACTGGTCTGCGCCCATGGTGGAGATGTTGGGCTTGATGCCGCCTGTGCCCACGGCCAGGATGTACAGGGCCAGGAAGAAGACGCCCAGCTGCGCGCTCGTCGCCTGCTGCACGCAGTTGGGGTCCGCCGTGCCGGCTTCGCACTTGGGCGGCCGGGGCACCCATGTGAGCCACAAGCTCGCGTCCACCACGCAGCCACCAGACCCGTCGGCACGCCTCGCGAACATGGGCGGCGTCACGGCCACGACCATGGCCCCCTTCACGGTGACGCCGATGAGGCACACGTGGTACGCGGCCTCGCCGGTGGCGTCCCGCGGCGGCAAGATCAGCACGAGTGAACGAGTGGATGCGTGCACGAGCAGCAGCGCGGACGCGAGCGGGCGCAGGCAGGGCGGCGCGGCGGACGATCGGAGCGGTCGAGCGGACGCAGGCATGACGGAGCGGCGAAGGAGACACGCGTAAGCTCTGAGCAGACACGCGCGAGCTCTGAGCTCCGAGCGGCGGAGAGGACGCACGAGCGGACACGCTCTGAGCTCGCGGCCATGGAGGTCGGCGAGATCCGAGCTCTGAGCGCACAGGGGACAGAGGCGAGGTTAGCAGCAGCGGGGCTTCGACCGCCACAGCCGCCGCACTGGCAACCGCCGCCCGCCTCAGCTTCGCCTACGTGCGCCTACGTGACACAGGAAACGGAAAAAAGAGAAAGGGAGAGAGGAAGAAGAAAGCGGCAGGGGTAAGAATGTCATTTCACCGCTCTTCTCTCTTCTCAACTACTGGAAATGAATAAAATAATAGGCGCGGTGTCTAGTAGCATAATTATCAGCAACGAGAGTGTCTTTCAGCAAATGGCTCCACTTTGGGTGTCCGCCAGCAAACGACCTTCACTTTCAGTGTCCGCTAGCCAATTTTCCCTTAATATAAATAATGCCTAGTATTTATTCTTTGCTTGGTGTTGGGTGTCATTAAACTTGGTGTCATGAGGTGTAGGTAGCCTTTTGGTACTGTATACGATGGTAGAGTGGCATCTTATAATTGATTTTTTTGGGGTTAATTCCGAGCACTTGGTTAGTAGGATGGAAAAGAAAACAATGGCAGCTGACATGATTCTGGGCCTCATATTTGCACTAGATACAATTGCACGTTTTTGGCTGTACTCTTTTTTTGTTTCTGAACTGCATCTGCAAGGCGTTGATTTCTTAATATCTTGGCTACTCCTGTGGCCTTAAATTAGCTGCCTCTATGAGTTCATTCTTAAAATTATTGTGATGCTATCTGACCTTGTTCTAGAAGTGAGATCAACTACGTTTTTTATTATTTGGTATGGATAAAGTCCAAATTACTCCCCTTAAGTTTGTCATATGTCCAGATTACCCCCTAAACTTACATTTGGTTCAATTTACTCCCACTATTTCAGTTGGTCTAGTTTACCCCTTAACATGGTTTGTTATTTTTGTTTTTCCACGTATTAGTTGAGTCTTAATATCAACTTTTGTGATATGATAGAGAACATCATAAGTTATGTTAGAAAAATATATCTTAACTTTTTGCCACTATTTTGATAGCTTAGGAAGTTTAATAATAAATTAACACTGGAGGTACAATATCGTATAAAACATAATGATGAATAATTCATAGTGCATTTTTCTAATACAAAATACAATGTCCTCTATCATCTCACAAAATTTGAAACTAAAATATAATTTGTACATAGAGAAACAAAAAAAGAAAAAACTCTTTTAGGTCTTAGTTGGGCAAACTTAAATAGTTGGAGGGAGTAAATTGAACCAAATGTTAGTTTGGGGGGTTATTTGGACATAGGCCAAACTTGGAGGGAGTAATATGGACTTTTTCCATTTGGTATTTACTAGAAAACTCAGGGCGCGGCATTGCCGCGCCATCTTTAAGATCACCGGTGGTTATTTTAGTGTTGCGCATATTATGATGTTATCCAGCTAGTATTTTTTTTTTTGTAGTTTCAGGTTTAGCTTAGGAATAGGATATATATTAATAGATAATAGATGGCACCCGTGCATTTGTGCGGGAGAAATCAAGAGTCACAATTATCATATTCTGTGAAGCGAAAATATTTTCACAAGAGATTTGCAGATAACAAACTAATCAGAAGTAACACTAAAACGAAAGCTGTACTCTCATGATTCCATCATATTGATATGTTTATTACCATACCAATACAGCAACACACAGGCGAGTAGCAAGCAAAGCAAGCAGGTGGTTTGATGCGGACTTTGACCAATCATTTGATGCATTTAGCAGCTACTAGCCAACGAAGCTACCTGCAGCTTAGCACAAGTATAGCCTCACTGTAGAAATGTTGTTGATAGCATGAGAACCACATCCAGGGGGCAGGGACTCGCCTACATTACGAAAGCCTTTCTTTTTCCGTTAATACAAATAAAAAGAATTCTGGTCCAATTTTGAAAGACGTGAAAGCTTGTTTAGGGTAAGGTAGTGCTAGTGGGAAATCTTATATTGTAATGGCACAACACACATGTTCCTCTCACTTACGTTAATTCCAGGAAAGAAATATTGCATGCTCTAGCAGTTACAGATAATAAGTAAATATATTCTCTATGCAATCATCAAATACTTGCGACGTCTAGATAAAATCAGTTGATTCCCATTACAGTCAATTTGAATCAGATGCTATCTGGGGTCTACACAATCATAATAGTTGTGAATGAAACTAACTCTGTTTTCTACAAACTATCCGTGCCCACCGTTGAGTTGGCCAGTCTGGGATGACCCACATAGATTACTAGCCCAGTATACAATGACTGATCTCTAATTCTCTAAAATTAACCACATATTTTAAATGTTGATATACCTATTAGAAAGAAAAGACCAGGTTACGGTATAAGCTTCATAGGGTTCAAATTCATGTTAGAATTGCTCAAGGTGAGCTCTAGAACACACAGGGATACAAGTAGTGTAGTGCTTCTAGGATATTTTGCTGCTGGCCTTACCTTTACATATATATATGAGAATAAAGTTAGTACAAGATGAGCTTGCCATATGGGCTACGGTGAAGACCATGTACTCCAAATTCTACGCCTACTACAGGGCAAGGTACAACATTGCTGTACATGCCATCTACTCACCACAACAGTTACAAATAGAATAGGTATATGTCTATAACTAATAACTGTATGTAGGTTCTATACACATTCCTAAAAATAAATTGAATGTGGTGTAGTATATCACATATGCACACTCTATTACCTCTGATTTGACAGCACAGTCAACTCCATCAGTGAGGCATGTGAAAAGTGAAGATGCATCAGACGGGCCTATGCATCGTATAAAAGGTATAATATCAGACAGGCTGCAGATGCCATTTTTTCCCCTAAACTTAGTTTATTTAGCAGTTTTTTTAAAAGATTTTTCTTATGAACACATTTTTTATTAATTATATTATAGATAAAAGAGGATAAATACAATCAAAGCATGTCCTTACTCCTGGCAAGGATGCGTCCTGCATAACCTGGCAATTTACTTAACCAAATGTCAAAATATTTGTTTCTCTTAGCTCTTTAGCTTGCTTACTATGTTTAAGTGGCCGAAGCTAAGCTTCCTACTCTTCACATACTCGTGGAAGCTTTCTTCCCTTTGTAGTATGAATGTGTCCTTGCTGGCTGCTTAGGCACGCAGGAGGTCGAAAGTGGTGAATCGGTATCAGAAGCTAGGAGCTTGTGAGCCGGCGTTGCGTCTCCATCTCCAAGCAATGCGGCTCTTCACAAGGCTCGGTGGCCACGACATTCTGTTGAGCAAGGTGCTGCTCCGGTGCTCCCCAGGGCTCAGAACCAAAATTTTATGATATTTGATGAGAGATAAGCTTCAAACCTGATGAAGAACAACAAACTTTGGAACTCTGATGAACCTGCATAGGCCATCTCTTGCCGGGCGTATCACATCCGAGAGGCCTTGTGCTGCCCACATCGCCACTGTATCGGATCCGTGGCATGCTGCCTCGCCGCCCGCGCTGCATGGCTATCTCTCCTCTTGCCAGCATTCCATCGAACACATGGTGGCCATCATCCATCTTGAGCACAAAGTCAAAATCTGGTTCGATGTCGCTACCGGCGGCTGACGAGCGCCATAGGCAGGTCCTAGGGAGCCGCCGCCACGAGTCGATCCTGCCCCTAGATGCTGCGCGCGTGGAGCCTGCTGCCTCGCCAGCTCGCCGGTGGCCTGCCGCGCCAAGGGACTCGCGCCGGTGGGTTGAGCGGCGCCGGTCGCGCCGGTGGTTGAGCGCCGAGGGTCTGCCGCCAGATCCCCGCCACGCCAGCGCCTCACGCGGTGGCCGGGAGGCTGCCGCACCAAGGGCCAGTCGCCAGCGCCAGCTCGCCATCATGCCAGTGTGCCGCCGGCTCGCTGGTGTCCGCAATTCCAGCCCGCTTAGGTGGCGCGGCAAGCAGAGGGTGGAGTAGAGAGCGGAGGCGGCAGAGCATGCGAAGAAGCGGAGGGGACGAGCGTCGGCCCGTGAAGCTTTGTGAAGGCTCGGGTAGATGACCAAGCGGGTTGAGGACCCGCACCGATCCACATCGGACGGACCAGATCATGTGATGGTCCGATCCAACGGTTATCGAATTAACGGGCAACATGGTCCGATCCGCTGCCCGTCTTTTGGAAGCAGGATTCCTGTATAGAGATTAGTACACTAAATTGAGTACAATGGATCACTGGCTTTTCTGGATGAACACTCTCAAACAGTGAGATGTATGATTCCATTTTTATACTTTTTTGAAAGGTGCACGTCAACTACAACAAAGTTGATGGTGCTAGGCCGCTAGCTCTACGTTCCTTGTCCTCTTTTACTTCAATTGTGGTTTTGTTTTCTTCATGATACCAATAGTGCCCTGAGCTAATAAATTGTTTTTAAAATCTAGTATACATGGAATTGTGTTGCTTGGATTTTTACAGAAAAGAAGTTATCCTTGTTGGTTAGGCCTCAATTTTTACATAAATCAAATGGTTCTTGTTGCATTGTTATGAGATTATGCTTATTATGTGTACAAAAATCCATGTAGAGAGAAGGTTTACTGTTTAGAGAAAGAATAGGTTTACTTGTGGAAGGAGAGAGATGCCATGCTTGTTTGCATAGAGATAGCTATCTTTGGAGATAGGGTTTTAATCATCCAAACAACATTTGAAATTGTTTCTTACAAAACTATTCCATGTGCACCCAAACAAGAAAATTGAATTGAACTACTAGGTATTTCATTTTTTTTTAATATAATTCCTAGAATACGATTCTTGGAATGAGTTTCAATTCTAGTTATCCAAACAGGTTGAGGCATCAGACTCACGACTCACGAGGATGAATGGTGGCAAGAGGTTTGGCAGCGGCCGGGTGCCCACGGGGACTCCATCCCTCGCGTGGTCTTCTGTCGTCATCGTCGCCTCCCTCCTCGCTGGTGCCTCCATCGTCCACAACATCTACAAGCCTGACATGGTTCGTCTGTACTCTGTACAGCCCTTCCACCCCTGCCACCGTGCACACCACCTGTTCGACCCAATCCCTACACCAGACCCTCCTGCTTATTCTTCCATTTTCATTTCCCGCTCCTGCAGACCATTCCACCTGTGGAGAGTACCAGCGGAGGCAGCGACCAAGGGAGCTGAGTTGCGAATGGCTGGACACTACATGCAAGAGTGGGCATGAAGAAGTGAAGAACCGGCTATCAGCACTTATGATATTTTTCTTCTTCAACACAAACAATGTTTTGTTGTCTTTCTCTGATTTGCGATTTGTGACGAAAAGATGTTAAGCGACATAGTATTTGCTACGTTAACATGTACGTGTGTTCAGCCATTCAGTTTCGTTCCTCGGTTTGTTCAGTGCTACAATTGGAGATGGATTGAGGAGGCACGCAAAGAAACCTGCTTATATTATTGAGTTGTATGTACTGGGCTTCTGGCCAATTCATAAGATCTTGATGAAACTTAACTTGGAGGGAGAGAAAAGGCAATACCAATGCATACATCAAAGCCAAGAATGCACAACTGCACTACCATGCTTAATGCTATCTTATGTCTCACTAATGACTAATCACTACACAGTCTCTGCCTTGTGCCTTGCCATGGTTACCAAAGAATACCGCAAAGTGCAGCGCACGTGCCACAGGCATGTTCATGGTGCCGCTCAAGGCTGAAACACTGAGCACGCCCCTGTCGATCACTTAAGACCATGGCGCCGGCCGAGCACTGATGGTCTGAGTCGGAGTGTTAGGCAAAAAGAGCTGATTTCGTCCACGCCGGTGACGGCGAGCCCCGTCCCACGGCGCTTGCCTGGCGTACCGCGCGGAGAATGACCGCGACAGGTTCTCGGGCTCCCCCGCCGCGCCGCCCTCGTCGAAGTTCTGCGCGTACTCCTCGTGCCCGTACTGCTGCTCTTTCACCGACGACCCGCTCCGGCTCATGACGGCCGCCTTCCTCCTCCTGCCCCTCGCGATCCACGCCCACAGCCCGCGGACCACCGCCCCCACGCCGCCTGCTGCGGGCCGGGGCACGCGCCCGCGGAACTCGCCGTCGTCGTCGTCGTCACCGAGGTTTCTTGGCCATCCGTGGCCGCCTCCGGGGCCGCATGACGCGAAGGTGGCCACGAGAGCGGCCGGCATGGACATCTGCCTCCTGAGATCGTGTGCCGCGACGGGGATGTACGGGCTTGTGGCGGCACGGTACGATTCCGGGGTGGTGGCCGTCATCATCAGCAAGTCCAGCACGGCGGCGGCGAGGTGGCAGGGATGGTTGGTTAGTTCCAGGGGGTTCCAGGCTGCTCTGTGGATGTGAGTGTGACTGTGGTCGACCTGCGCTCGCGGTGATTCACGACGAGGGGGATATGCAACTGCTACGGGGTCGTCGTTTGATGTTTGGCGCGGGTCAAGCGCGTGGTGCGACCGGGCGGCGTTGCTGGCTGGCAGCCGTACTGTACACGTGTACAGGTGGAAGAACGGGGCAGTTGGCGGCTCGAACGTTGCTGAGTAAACCAGAGTTTCTTTTTTTTAACGAAAGAAGAATTATAGTAATTATAGCCGAGTATACATCGTCATGTTATAAACATTCTGGAATATATGATACTCGTCTATCGTATAGCTCCAAATCTCAATCTCAAACCTGTATGACGATTCAAATAGATGATCGCATAAACAAACACTCAGCAAATAGGTTGAGAACTGGTGCCTAAATTAAGAACGGTGGCCAATATTTCTGTTAGCGGAATTGAGCATAATCTTCTTCTTTCTTGTGTCTTATTTCTTTTTCCTTCTGCCATCGAAGAAAAAGGAAAATCGAGCCAAATCTTCTTAGTCTTTCATCATTGTCAGATCAAACCACAACAAAACAAAGAATAGACCGGAGATAATTATTCCACGGCGGCAACATCATCTCTACCTTGATGTCGCCGTCTGAAAACCTAATTCCCTATGTCGTCATGCCAAGGAAGTTGATAACACCGTAGTTGTCGCCCTAATCTTCATCAGAGTCACCATAGAGAAACCAAATTCACCTACCTCCTCACCGTCGCCGAAAAGGGAGAGGAGGAAACAAATCGGGAGAAGAGGAAACAAATCTCCAATACCAAGAAACACCAACCCTAACAGGACTTGATCTACTAGAAAATTATTAGAAAGATGGATCCCCACTCCTCCGGCCTCCGACGAGTTGCCAGAGGGGGAAGGGAGGGGACCAGCGACGGTGGGGGGGCCTGTGCTGTTGGTGAGAGAGGCCCAAAACACGTGATAGTCAGTGGCGGACCCAGTGGGTAGTCCAGGTAGACCCAGTACTACCCACAAATTTGACCCAAAATTCTATTACTACTCTTTAGAAACCGGCCCACGGTCGCTCTCATCTCAGCCCAGGCCGAAGACACCGAAATCCACGAGCTCTTCAAAAAAATAATGCGCCCGAGAGGGATCAAACCAGGGACCTCCTGTCTCAGGCTGCAGCACGCTTACCAGTCCAGCTACAAAAGTTTGTTGGATAGTTGATACCCTCAACCCTATTTAATTAGGGAAAACAGAGAAAAATACCCCTTAATTAATCACTCCTTGATATGATAAATCATATCCTAAACGACTTTCTCTACCAGTATGGAGGGAGTATTTATGTAAGTTTCGAACCTTTTAAATGTATTATCGTAATTTGGTTAATTTATAGCTATATTTGTCGAACTTTTTATTTGGATTTTATAGTATTACACATGAATTTTTTTTACTAGAACTACCCCGGTCTGAGATCCTGGTCCGCCACTGGTGATAGTTCTGAGTAAAAACATGAGGTAGGTTCTCGCCTCGAGATGGTCCGAGCAATTTAGACTACCCACGACGTTGCTTTTTATCGATGCTGAAAGAGGAGAGAGATTCGAACCATCGAGAAAAGCCGTTGTATGTACCAATGCTGAACAAAAGAATTACAGGACTCGAGTCATCTACTTTCCTCAGTGCTAAGTAAATAAAAAAAAATTCCTGCCGGCGTTGATCACTCTACCACACACAAAGCACACAACTTTTTCCTCTGAGCACCAACGCTGTCAGACGCACATGCATTCTTAGCATGATGCCAACGTTGCAGGGCTGTTTGGGACATCGACGTGAAGTGGGAGAGAATCTTTTCTTTGGCCGTCGACTACCCTACACGGTGGAACCCATGTTTGCTGCAACTGTAAGCTCATGAGGTGGCTGTGGCTCGATCCTTTTCTTTGATGGGCAAGATCTGCGAGAAGGAGAAATATCTCTCAACAAAAGCCGTGCCGTCTCACTCGATTTACGTGACGAACTTTGGCATTTTGATTTTTTTTTAGTGGATGGCATTTTGATTTTTGATGAACCACGACGTCTCGTCGGTCGACAAGTCAGCAACCAAGTCAAAAGGGGCTGCTCGGGCCTACCTGCGGCAAGCTCGGCCTGCGCAGGAACTGCCAGAGACAGCCCAGGCACATCAATCACGCCAGGTCAGACGATTGCTCCCGCTGGTTCTGCCCCATGGGCCCACGGGCGAGCCGGTCGGTCAAAGCCGGTGCCTGCACCACACGGGCACGGGCAAGCGCCAGCACGCCGCACGCCTCCGCTCACGCAGCAAGAACCACGCCAGCCAGCCGTCGCCGCTCTCGTCATTCGCGTCTAGAACTAGAAGCATTTTGAACCTTCCATTCCACGCGGTCCTCCTCCGTCTCCTTTGCCTCCCGCCCGTCCCCGACCTTCCTTCCATCCAGGTTCAAGCTCCCAAGACTCTTCTTTCCAGTCCCAGCCGCAGGAAAGCCAAACCCACCCACACTTTTGGCCTCACCCCCGACCGATCAAACGAGGCGGCTGGCTACCGACCCGTCGGCCGGACTTACTTGAGCAAGTCTTCCTTCCACAGCGGCCCCTTCCATGCACTTCACAAACGCACGCATATATATACACCGCACCATGCCACCATGGCAGCAAGCTCTCCCAGCTACACCACAATCATAGGAGTATTTCCTTCTCGGCCTCCGTTGCTGCTTGCGTCCGTTAGTTACGGTGCGCCACCAGGCTCGGTTTGATCCTTTACTCGGCGTCAGAACTCAAAAGCATGGCAGCAGCTGGCAAGTCGTCGGCCATGGAGGAGACGGTGGTGGCGGGCGCCGCCGCGCGGGGGAGGCGGGGGATTGACCGGCAGACCGTCGATAGGGGCGTCGCCTACCTGCTCATGGTGGCCGCCCTCGTCGCCACGTACGCGCTTCACTAGAGCTCTGCTCCGGCGGCAGAGCTCACAGGAAGGAAGGCTTTTGTGCGCTTTGCTTCCCGGCCTCAGCCCGAGAGTTCCCCTGTGCACCAAACTTCATTCATTTGTCTTCCACTCTTCCTCTTGCAAGGAGATGGAGATGCTTGTGTACTATAAAGTCTGTACCACAGCAAAATTTGTTTTCTATATATAGTCTTTCTGTGATTGATATGTACAAATTGTTCATTTGTTGCCAAAACAATCAATATTACCATGGTTTCAGCTTCTGTCTATCTTCTGTTGTGATTGTGTTTGACATTCAGGGTTTGCAGCGTGACGAATTTGTCATCACCGTGTATATATTAGCATTACATACCATAGCTCCATCCGTTCATTTTCAGCATCCTTTTGGAACAAAGGATTGCTGAAGAAATTTTGTTGGATTAAACCTAAAGGAATTTTTCCTATGTGGCCCTTTGGACAAAGGATTTGCCACCTTGGAATCCTACAAAATTCCCATGGAATAGCTCAATTCATAAGAATTTTGGAGGAAATCTAACCTGAAGTCCAACCTCTTGAAAACTTTTCTCTGTGTCTCTCTCTCTCTTCTCTTTCGTGTGTTTTTTTCTATGCTCCATCCAAGTGCTCCACTAGAGAATTTCCTTTGTTTTCAATTCCTGTAATATTGTAAATGACATGCAACTCTAATCCTATGTTTTTTTCTATTCCTGTGTTCTGAATATCCTATGCTCCAAACGGGTCCATATAAACTAGGATTTTCAAAGGTATACTGATGAGGGCATCACTCCGCCGAAGCTGACTTGTTTCGACGATTCCCGTTGACTCTAATGGAATTTGGACCTCAGACCAAAAATATTGGTTAGCTTATGAAATTATCTTTTCCATCCATATATGAATAGTGCTGAGGCAGACTCGAACTCCTGTTGGACCCGGCCTCCGGTATGTGTTGGACGTCCTTGCTTATCATCTTCGCCTCCACCTCTTCCTCCAAGTTCCTCATGACCCTCTCCAATGTTCCTGAGCAATATAACATCATTAGGTAGTAGTCTATTCTCAAAAGTATGAAAATGATCACTTAAGAATTAGCTCACCTCTAAATTGAGTTGTCGCATTCAAGCTCGGATAATTAGACCTTGCATATCGGTTGGAAGATCAGCGGGTGCATCCGAAGGAGTGATGCCCTCATCATATACTATTGCCATCAATTTCTCTTATACATCCTTCAATTAGAAAATATAAGGACATTAGGATATCCATATGGTCCTAGTCTCCTTGATGTGACATTTTAACTATTAACAAAATATTGTAAAATAAGTGAGTTATACACTATGAAAAAAAACATAACAGGTCTAATAATGAGCGAGCACAATTTTGGTCATCGTTCCCCAACCAGGCACATACAACAATCAAGCGGCCCTCGACTTCCAAGTCTCCAGACAACATGGCACCCAAAACCTACATCAAGCATATGCCAGAAAAGAGGAACATGAACTACATGACATAGTTGTCGAGCTAGTAGGTTGACTTAACAAATAGCTCGAACTCTACAAAAAGCTCACTTCCCAAATCAAGCCAAGCCAATGGAAATAATAAAACCAATGGACGTCCGAGCTAAGCTAGAATTCCAACAAAGCATTATTGCACATAGAAGATCATCCAAAGCAGTGTCCTCACTGAAGACATGATCAACATGAATCGCTTTTGCTACACGTTCAAAACTGGAGCAAGGTTTTTACTCAAAACTGGTATCGAGAAGTGGCAAATTACCAATTATGATGTATCAAGGAAGAAAACACGACCAATGATGATATCGTCGTCGATGCTAAGCAATAGTCTAGCAAGGCTTTCATTAACAATTTTATCTATCTAATGCCCCACAAATAGCCAATCCACTTGACCGACAACTATTGCCAGAACACCATATTGCTACAGCAACATTGTTCCACCATTAACCAAGTTCCTCGAAGCTTCCTGGCTTGATATGTAGAATATAAGGAGGCTAACTTAGGTAAAGAGCGTCGATGGGACGGGGTATAAAGGCGAAGGGGATGCGCGAACGTCAACAAAATTTGACCAACGAGGGAACTATCATGGCAACGAGACCATTACTTCACCCATGGGCTAGAGCTGCATCAAGCACCATCAGTACATATCATAATGCCTCCCAAGTCAACACAAAAAAGCCACATTATCACACGCTTGGAGCCTTGTGTCTTCAACCACCCATATATTGTGGTTGGATACCTGAGTTCCTGAGTTGACAGAGGCGTCGTCGATGGATCCAATATCGGTGGCCATGGACCTAACCACCATATGTGATAATAACCATAGCTGTGGCCATTAGATCTCTACCATCAAGTCATCAAGGCCAAGAAAAATGTTGTCTTCACCAATGGAGAGAAGATTGTGACACAGCGAGGCCTCACAGTTGTGCAAGCTTGTAGTAGACTTCTCCAACTAAGCGAGAAGGAAAAATGACATCGAGGATTTGCAGCGGTAGGAGTTAGGGTGCCGCATGAGTCATAAGTCATCCAAAAGGCCAGAAAGGCGGCGAGAGAGGGGCTTATTTCTTCAGCAGAAGAATGTATTAACGAAGTGGTGCATTATTGTCTTATTATTTTCTCTTTGTTCATTCTTGCAAACAATGTGAATGCCACACACCACGTTTCATCACTAATTAAGCACATGATATGACACGTTAAGGTCGTGCAATGGAGCTCTAGCGTTCATGTTCAATTTGAGCATCTATGTCATGCTCGTGTTGTGGGTTGTGGCTCCGTAGAGACATAGGAAAACTTGGAGAGGCAGTATTGTCTCCATCTAACCGAAGCCGCATGGAGTCACTGAGCTAGACATTGGGCGCAATAGACACCCAACACACCGCGACTGAATAGTTTGCAACTAAGAGCACAAGCGAAAGCAGTTTTCCCATGAAAAGTAGTTAAATTAAACCATGCCAAACATGCAACCTTGTGAGTGTTACCTTTGGGATATTTAGGAGCGCAAGGTGTTTCGTGCCTACATACATCGTAGTTGTTGGCTCAAGCCTAAGCTTGCATTGATGAAGCCTTTAGAGTCCTTATGCCATATGTGCCTTGTAACATGCATGGCATACTATATCTTTTCTAAAATATAAAATATTTAGTTTTGCCATAAGTTATTTTTTCTGACCTTAATCAAGTTTATAAAAAAATACATTAACTTTTATAAGAACAAATAAATACAGTACCAATATATTTTATTGGATTTAATCAAGATATTTTTTTTATAAAATTTGGTTATTTTTCATAACTTGGTACATTTTAGCTTTGGACAAAACTAAAACATCCTACGCCTAAAATGTAGGGTGTATGCCCATCTCCTTGTAAACTTGCATGCAATGGCCTATAGTGCACCAGAATCAAATTGATTTCTACCCATGAAACATCAACTCCTATGGATAAGATATATTCTCCCAGTAAAACGGTGATAAATTGCAACCGATAACATTCAGGGACAATTTATTTATACTATCCGTCCTAGAATATGAGATATGATTTAACTTATCACAGTCCTCAGGATAACACTTTTAATCACAATTTTTTCTTATTATATATATAGTAATTCATTATATTAAAATTCTAATCATTAGAAAGTATTTCTAAATACAAGTCTAATGTGACCACTACCGTATTATAAAATTTTTATGTAATTGAACTAATTACTAATCAAAGATGATAAAGTTTGAATTTAGAGACTAGCAATCTAATTTCAAAATTTTGAAACCATCCAACGTTAGTTGCTTTTGAACTTTAAAAGACACCCACCCAGCTTTGCTTAATCACTACGTCAGCAGGACAAGTCAACATCCCACGATCCAAAAAGGCCAACCAAAAAACTGTAACACCCTGTGTAACGTTTTGCTGAAACATTTCGTAAGTATCTGATTTATGTGCATTGGTGTATGATGGGCTTTATAATCCATGTTTGGCTTGGAAACATTTTTATGAAACGGAAAGAAAAAGGTTATGTTTCATGTCACATAACGCGTTTATTACCTGAATCAAAATTTTGTTAACACAAAATGTTATAAACGTTTGTGAATGGCGATAAAAAGTTGTGGTCGGTGACATGGAGGGCTAGCGAGTACGTCCCGGGGATAGGGTTTGGGGTTTCGACGCGAAATCTTTCAAATCGACGTCCTCCGCGTAAGTGTTTGAAGTGGTCGACGAAGCCACCTTTGGCATTAGTTGTAGAACAATTGGCTTAAGAAGTAGCGCAATGTCGCGACTGAGGGTGATGGCTCGGTGTACTCCTTTTCGCATCGAGCAATTGGAGTAGCGTTTGGAGCGCGGCGTACACATTTTCTAGCTGCTTTAAAAGTCGTGCACGTCACCTGGCTGGGTTCTGGGCGCGGTCACCACCCCGTTTGGCTTGCCAGCGCGCTCTGCCGCGCGGGCCAAAGCCACTGTCGCGCCCGGCTGCGCTCGCTGCACCGTGCACGCGCACGACCCGTGCATCCTGGCCTCCTGCTCGCTGCTGCCCGCCTACGCGCTCTGCCCCGCTGCTGCTCGCCTGCCGCCACGTTTTCCTTGCCGCCGAGACGCGACGCGCGCGTCTTGCTCTGCTCTGCTTTGGCCGGGAGCGCGCCGGTCCCGCGCTGCACGTCGCCTGTCGCCACGGCGGTTCTGCACCGTTGACATCGCCTTGGCTGTTTGTGCGTTGGACGACAGTCTGCTCGCCGTCACCTCGTGTCGCACTCGCACTGTGGATCTTGTCGGATGCTGCCCACTGCGTCGCCGTATCGTTGATTCGTCGGCTTGCTGCCACACCTTGCTGGCTGGCGCCTGGAGCCACGCCCTACTGGTTCCCCATGGCCAGGCACGGCGGTACCTTGCGTTGACGCCCGCAGTCGAGCCATGCCGACCCGTGTGTTCCTCTGTCTCCACTGTCTCCTTGCCGCCGAAGCAATTTTCCCCAATTCGCTTTAACCATAGCCGTAGGTCTCAGTTCGCCTTAGGCATGGCTCCGTTAGGCGTCTGGCTGCGCCCCGTCCCCACCTTGCTGTGGGTGTCCTTGCACATGATCAGAATTTCTTAATTCCGCGGCACCGGCTCCATAAGACCGAACCGACATCCTCCAACGGCGAGCCAGCCCCGCAGTGCATCTCGTATCGATTCAATGCACCCACGGTCTCGCCTTCTCCTCCTGAGCACCCCGCGCACCTCAGTCATAGCATCGCAGCAGGCCAGCCCCACCACCGTGGTAGTGCCCCCGTCGGTCTTCACCGCACCACCGCGAGCTCACGTGGCCAGCCTTGCTCAGACCGCCTCCAACCTAACCGTCAACGCAAGGGTGTCGGTGAGTACTCCCTGGTGCTCGCTAGCTCGTGCGCTGGCCTCGCCTTCGCTGTTGCTCACGGGAACGCGCTCGCTCTTGCAGGTCAGGAGCCACCGCCGGGGAGGGAGTTTGTGCCTGCATCTCTGCTCATCGTGTCGCCTCTAGTAGCTTCTATGTGCTATCTAGGTACCTATCGACCCCTTAGGTAGGCTGTAGGGGTTCAGGTGATGTCGGCGTGGTCGCCCGGTGCCGTGCCGTCGCGCCGGTGCACGCCCTGGGGGCCAGGGACCTCCTCGCGGTGAAGAAGAAGAAGTGGGAGGGTGCTGATGTAAAACGGTAGACTAGCGAAATAGTACCATAGAGCTCGTAGCAAATGCTGAGTTCGTCGGGGGTGTTCGTGCATTTTTGCCGACAAGCGCAGGCCTTCCCCTTCGTGGGCCGTTGGCCATCTGGCTGCGCCTCCGCGTGGGCCGCGCGCTGGACTGCTGTCGCGTGCGGGCGGGATAACGCGCTGGACTGGGCTACGCGTGGTGGGCCGACGAAAGAGGATTCGATTTTCATTAATTCCTAGAATTTGAAATGCTTATTATTTCCTGTTATGAATACAACTTCGATAAATTGTAGTAAATTGCATGGTTGTCCAAAAGTAGCGAAACTAAATTTGTTAGGTTCGCAAAAATGTCGTCTACCTGTTAGTACAGTTAGTTCACCATTAGCGGTTAGGATGGTAGGCTCATAAGCTTGAAGTAGAAAGCTTAGCGGTACATCGATATTAAATTGCAAGATTTGTTGTGGTAATCCGACGATAACTTTAGCTTTGAAATCGTTACCGTAGGTTCCTTAGACATTTATATACTTGCTGTAAAAATAGTAACCATGGAACGAGTCGTTTAATGACGCAGTTATTATCCTTGCTTTATCGTAAACTGGCATTAGGAGTATGAATATCCGTAGTCATCGTAAGAATGTAGGACACGGACATACATGTTAGTAGTACTGGTATATAGCTTAGACTTTAGTAGGAAGACCTCGCTTAGTAATGTAATAGAGGTACTTTTGCATTGAGAATTGCTGTTGCCTTAGTGTAAACATTGCATCGTCATTTCATGTAGATCACGAACAGGTAGACTTCGTAACCGTCGGTGATCCAGAGTACGACGAGGTGATCGAGGAGTACGAGGAGGAGCTTTTCACACAGGAGGGAGCCTAGGAGCCTGTTGGTACTGACTTTGCTGACTCGGCACCTGCCCAAGGCAAGCCCCGGTGCATAACCCCTATTTTTAAATGATCACTGAATATATTTATATGATATGCATTTATGTTACAGACATTTTATGGAAACTACATGCATAGATATATCCACCATGAGTCCTACTAGTGTAGGTCGAGTAGCTGCTATGCTCAGGATGATGGTAGCGTGAGTAACCTGCCGTTACTCGTAAATAGGCGATTACACTATGATATCATGATGAAATAATGGAAAGGAAAAATGGTGACCGGATAGGGATGTGGATTTGGTACTGGTGGGTGTGAGGGGTTGTGTCCTGCGGCCAACAGGGCATAGCTCGGTTACACTTTTTCCCTGTCTGTGTTGATTAAGGACCGGTCGTTGCATATGACTCTAGGCAAGTCACAGACTATTGTCCCAAGCACATACTTGGGTATGGGCGCAGGGAAGACTTGCTGCTCTCTTGTCGCAGATCCGGCTCTTTCCGGACCGACTGATGGGAAGAGGAGGTGGTGGAGGTCCTTGCGCCGCAGTGAGTCCGGGATTCAGATGCGGGGGCTTAGAGTCCAAGTTTGGATGGAGACCTGGACACCCAGAATAGGAGAGTGGTGGGTTAGTCCTGCTTGTGCCTGGGGTACAAGCGGGGCGTGTGTCTTTGGGGCACCCAGCTGGGCACATTGATTCGCGAATCGCCGGGTTACCCGATACGGCTTGTCTGCGGTTTAGCACCGTAGTAAGAACTGAAAGTGGAAAAGGAGAGGGAACAGTATCGATTGCTCAACTCTTGCTTGAAAGTAGAATAGGAGCTTATATAGATTGACTAGATAAAAACTTAATACGGCTGATGATAATAATATATCAATAAGGACTCACTATTAGTACTGCTTTTGGCTAAAAGAAAACCAGCAACCATAAAGCCTAGCATATTCCTTGGAGTCGGGAAAGTATTCCCACTATCGGATAAGTCTTGCGAGTATATTGTGTACTCAGGGTTTATTTACCCCTGTTGCAGGTGATGCTTGAGGAGTACCTTGTGTGGAGGATTCTTCTGGTGGGCTCAGACGAAATCCTCGTTATCTTATCGCTAGATGTTATCTTTTAATATTCCGTTGTTTATCATTCCGAACTCTGTATTTGGTATTGTAATAATGTACTTTTCAGAAACTCTAATGTATGAGATGGACTTGTGTTGTAACTCGTTTTCATTATTGGATCCTTGAGGAAAAATGTGGATCTTTTGGGCTCTCCCTCGGGGTGGGTCCGATGGATACCGCTCGCGGTAGTGGCTTTCGGGGTGCTTAGTGTCTAGTGGAAGACGAGCGCCTCCGTAAGTACGCTATTCCGGGTGGTTCTGCCACAGTTGGTACCAGAGCCAATAATGGTCACGAGTTCCTCACTCTTTTATAAAACTAAAAGTTTGACCAACAAAAGTTTTACGAAAAGTAGGATGCGATTAAGTTAAGTTATATAAGTATAAGCCCTAGCTATATGGTATATCTAGGATAGCGGCACTGGTTTTACCTAATCAGTTTTCTGCAGGTACACTGACTTACGTTGCGTAAGAAATCGCTTAGTATACGGAAAGTGAGTGTGCGATGTGCCGAAAATGTTACGAACGCCGCTATATTCCGGCTTGAGTGAACGTATAGGTTGAAGCATGCATCATATAATAGCATCTTTTGAACTAGGAATCCCCCTTCATGTATAATGAAAGTAGTAAATGGGTAGGACTAACTTAATGAATACTTTAATAAATGTGCTGCCATCTCTTTAATCCCTAGATTCTAATCGGGAAGGTGTCCTAATGGATGGTTCATCTCTCTTACAGATGAATCTAAGGTCCGGACGTGGGAGCACCAGTTCGGGAGCGACCAACGAGGGCCATGGTGACAGTGCTCGGGCCTTTGAGCGTGACAACGAGGGAGCTCGGGAGGTTCCACCTTTGGTTCCTCATCCTTTCCCACCGCCACCACCGCCTCCGCCGCTGTCCGCCGCGGAGGTCATGGTGGAGTTGTTGGCTGCTCATTGGGAGTTAGCCGCGGCTCGACAGGAGACTGCTCGTGCCTTGGAGATTATGGCACAGGCCATCGCGGGTCTCGCCCGTGGAGGCCCCGAAGGCAACGGTGGGAATGGGGGTGGTGCTCGCCGTCTTGAGGGACAGTCCTCTTATCAGGACTTCCTCAAGACCCACCCGCCCACGTTCACGCCGTCGGACGATCCGTTGGAGGCGGAGCACTGGCTTCGCACGCTGGAGCAGAAGTTTCGGCTGCTCGGAGTGGCCAACGAGCAGAAGGTGCACTTTGTGTCCCAGCAGCTTTTGGGTCCGCAGGTGCTTGGTGAGAGACTTTCCTGGCCGTAGAGCTGCCGAATCATCTGGCAATGTGGCAGGAGTTCTCCACCGCCTTCTGTGAGTTCTTCATACCTGCTGGCGTTATCCACCAGAAGGTGACCGAGTTCATGGAGTTGTGTCAGGGGGGCAGGACGGTAATGGAGTATGTGAATCAGTTCAACCACTTGGCTCAGTATGCTGGTAGTCAGGTGGACATGGATGACAAGAAGAAGGATCGCTTCTTTCGTGGTCTCACTCCTGTTCTTCAGGAGAAACTGTACCTGGGAAACTATCAGACCTTTGGGGCTTTGATGAACGCCGCCATTGCTCTTGAGGGTTTTCAACGGGCATCTCAGGCGGATTGGAAGCGGAGGAGGGTGGCAGCTGGATCCTCCAGCCACCCTCATACTTAGAAGGTGCAAATTGTGAGGCAGGGGTCCTATCAACCATCCGGCGGGCCTCCGTTCCGGTCACCCCAGCAAACCTCACAGACTTCCGCTACCCAGTACAAGGCACCTCAGCAGCAGGTGCAGCCCCAGCAGACTCAGGGACAGTAGGTCCCACCTCGTCAGGGATTCGGGAACAAGCCTGGTGCTTGTTTCAAGTGTGGCAAGGAGGGCCACTATGCCAGGGAGTGTCCTCAGCAGCAGACAGCTCAGCCGTCTCAGCCGTATGCAAATTCCAGGCTAGTTAAGAGGACTTTCATCAAGAGGAAGGTGCCCAGCAGATCCGGTCAGGTGCACTTCATGGATGCTCACCAGGTTATGCATCAGGAGACAGTTATGGCTGGTATGTTTACCATCGAATCCCATCCAGCTTTGGTGTTGTTTGATTCTGGTGCATCGCATTCCTTTATGAGCATGGGGTTTGTAGAACGGCACAACTTATCACTTGTGGCTATACCGTATGCCTATAAGATCCATACTGCGGGTTCTCAGATGTTCATCAACACCCACACGGATATAGTAAGTTTGGTATTAGCCACCCACACTTACCGTCTATAGTTCATGATAATGCCTAGGCAAGGCATTGATGTTATTCTTGGGATGAACTGGTTGCGGGTGTATGGGGTAGTATTGGATATGAAGAGAAGAAGTGTAGAGTTATGGCTTCCGTCTTCTGAGGATAGGATGTCTCTCATCATACCCTCAGAACCGGTCTTACCTGTTGCTGCCCATGCTGAAGCCGTTCCTGATCTTACCTCCATTCCAGTAGTATGTGAGTTCCTAGATGTTTTCCCTGAGGATCTTCCTGGATTGCCACCGGACCGTGAGGTAGAATTCTCCATTGAACTTAAGCCTGGTACTGCTCCTATCTCCAGACGTCCATACCGCATGGCCCTAAGAGAACTAGCAGAAATGAAGAAGCAACTGGAGGAGTTGATGGATAAGGGTTTCATCCGCCCAAGTTCTTCACCATGGGGTTGCCCAGCGATTTTCGTGAAGAAGAAGGATGGTACACTGCGGATGTGTGAGGATTACCGCCCCCTCAATGCGGTAACAGTTAAGAACAAGTATCCCTTGCCCCGCATTGATACTTTGTTTGATTAGTTAGCTGGTGCCATGGTGTTCTCGAAGATAGACCTCCGGTCAGGCTACCATCAGATCAAGATCAGGCCACATGATATACCAAGGACAGCTTTCTCTACTAGGTATGGGTTATATGAATACCTAGTGATGTCTTTTGGCCTCACCAATGCCCCAACCTTCTTCATGTACCTGATGAACTCAGTTTTTATGCCGGAGCTAGATAAGTTTGTGGTAGTTTTCATTGATGACATCTTAATCTATTCCAAGGATGAGGAAGAGCATGCCCGTCACCTCCGGATAATACTGACTCGGCTAAGGGAGCACCAGCTGTATGCTAAATTCAGCAAGTGCGAGTTTTGGCTTGATCGAGTGTAGTTTTTGGGACATGTGTTGACACCTGAGGGCGTTTCTGTGGATCCCAGCAAGGTGCAAGATGTATTAGATTGGAAGTCTCCAAGGTCTGTGCACCAGATCCGTCAGTTCCTTGGGCTAGCTGGATACTATCGACGTTTCATCCCTGATTTCTCCAAGATAGCCCAGCCCATGACTAAGCTGCTCCAAAAAGAAGCTAAGTTTGTTTGGAGTCCAGCTTGTGAAGAAGCTTTTCAGTCCCTGAAGACTTTTCTGACCACTGCTCCTATGTTGGCTTAACCTGATATTGAGAGGCCCTTTGATGTTTACTGTGATGCCTCGAAGACGGGATTGGGGTGTGTGCTTATGCAAGAAGGGCGTGTGATAGCTTATGCTTCGCGCCAACTAAAGAAGCACGAGGTGAACTACCCTACCCACGATTTAGAGCTAGCTGGTGTAGTTCACTCTCTGAAGATTTGGAGGCATTATTTGTTGGGCAATAAAGTGTATATCTTCATGGACCACAAGAGCCTTAAGTATATTTTCACTCAGTCTGAGTTGAACATGAGACAAAGGAGATGGTTAGAGTTGATCAAGGATTATGATTTGGAAGTCCACTATCATCCAGGAAAAGTCAATGTGGTGGCTGATGCTTTGAGTCGTAAGTCGCATCAGATTGAGGAAATACCCTTGTCACTCCACCACACTGAGGTGCTCACTCAGATTGCCTTGACCTCAGAATTGCTGCAGCAACTTATTCAGGAACAGAAGGGAGATCACGAAGAGATTCCTCACGTCAAGAAGTTGCTAGCAGAAGGGTGTGGATCTCATTTTAGCATTGATGAGCAGGGAGTCATAAGATACAAGGATAGACTGGTAGTTCCATCCAATGAAGAGCTGAAAAGAAAGATTTTGCAAGAAGCCCATCATTCCAAGCTGTCTATCTACCCTGGTAGCAACAAGATGTATCATGATCTGCGCAAGCTGTACTGGTGGTCATACATGAAGCAAGATATCACCCAGTTCGTTGCAGAATGTGACACTTGTGGCAGAGTCAAGGTAGATCATATGCGTACTCCGGGATATCTGCAGCCCTTGCCCATTCCTGTTTGGAAATGGGAGGATACTTCCCTAGATTTCATTGTGGGTTTACCCCGCACCTCCTCTGGTTTTGATTCTATTTGGGTCATCATGGACCGTCTCACCAAGTCTGCCCACTTCCTTCCGGTGGACACTAGATACAATGCCAAGAAGTATGCAGAGTTATACTTTGATCGGATTGTGACCCTACATGGAGTTCCTCTCACCATCATCTCTGATAGAGGGTCAGTTTTTGTCTCTCGTTTCTAAGAGAAGCTCCAGGAGTGTTTGGGTACTCGTCTTCTCAAGAGCTTGACATACCACCCACAGACAGATGGTCAAACTGAGAGGGTGAACCAGGTGCTCGAGGATATGCTGCGGGCTTGTACAATCTCTTTTCCGGAGAAGTGGGATCAGTGTTTGAAACTGGCCGAATTTTCTTATAATAACAGCTATCAAGAGAGTATTCGCATGGCGCCATTTGAAGCTTTATATGGACAGAAGTGTTGGACGCCATTAAACTGGGTTGAAGTAGGAGACTGTGGGTACTTCAGGCCTGATTTCATAAAGGAGGCTCGAGAGAAAGTAAATATAATTCGTGAACACTTGAAGTCAGCTCAGAGTCGACAGAAGGCTTACGCAGACAAGCGAAGAAGGCCTTTAGAATTTACAGCTGGAGATTATGTGTATCTCAAGGCATCTCCTATGAGAGGGGTACATCGGTTTGGTGTTCATGGCAAGTTAGCCCCTCGGTATGTGGTTCCATACAAGGTGTTGCAGCAGTGTGGTCCCGTTGCTTATCGTCTCCAACTCCCTGAAATTCTCTCGGTAGTTCACAATGTATTTCACGTCTCGCAACTGAAGAAATGCCTATGAGTTCCTGAAGAATCTATGGAAATAGAAGGACTTCCGCTCCAACCTGATCTGTCCTATGTGGAACATCCTATAAAAATCTTGGATAAAAAGGAGAGAGTGACCAGGAACAGAGTGATAAAGTTTTATAAGGTACAATGGCAAAACCATTGAGAGGACGAAGCCACCTGGGAGCAAGAGAACTACTTAATCAAAGCATTACCCCCATCTCCTCTCTGGGTCGGATAGGTTAGTTTTGCGCAAAATGTACTCCATACCCTTTCTCACACTAGGCACATGAAATCTCGGGTCGAGATTTTGTTTTAGAGGGGTTAGATTTGTAACACCCTAGGTGTTACATTGTAACTGTTTTGCTGAAACATTTCGTAAGCATCTGATTTATGTGCATTGGTGTATGATAGGGCTCTTATAATCCATGTTTGGCTTGGAAACATTTTTACGAAACATGGAAAGAAAAAGGTTACTGTTTCATGTCACATAACGCGTTTATTAGCCTTAATCGAAATTATTGTTAACAGCTAAATGTTATAAACAGTTTGTGAATGACGATAAAAAGGTTGTGGTCGGATGACATGGAGGGCTAGCGAGTACGTCCCGGGGATCGGGTTTGGGGTTCGATCGCGAAATCATTCAGATCGATGTCCTCCGTGTTAAGTGTTTGAAGTGGTCGACGAGGCCATCCTTCGGCATTAGTTGTAGAACAATTGGCTTAAGAAGTAGCGCAATGTCGCGACTGAGGGTGATGGCTCGGTGTACTCCTTTTCGCATCGAGCAATTGGAGTAGCGTTTGGAGCACGGCGTACACATTTTCTAGCTGCTTTAAAAGTCGTGCACGTCACCTGGCTAGGCTCTGGGCGCGGTCACCACCCCGTTTGGCTTGCCAGTGCGCTCTGCCGCACGGGCCAGAGCCACTGCCGCGCCCGGCTGCGCTCGCTGCACCGTGCACGCGCACGACCCGCGCATCCTAGCCTCCTGCTCATTGCTGCTCGCCTACGTGCTCTGCCCCGCTGCTACTCGCCTACCGCCATGTTTTCCTTACCGCCGAGACGCGACGCGCGCGTCTTGCTCTGCTCTGCTTTGGCCGGGAGCGCGCCGGTCCCGCGCTACATGTCGCCTGTCGTCACGGCGGTTCTGCGCCGTTGACATCGCCTTGGCTGTTTGTGCGTTGGACGACGGTCTGCCCGCCGTCACCTCGTGTCGCACTCGCACTATGGATCTTGTCGGATGCTGCCCGCTGCGTCGCCGTATCGTTGATTCGTCGGCTTGCTGCCACACCTTGCTGGCTGGCGCCTGGAGCCATGCCCTACTGGTTCCCTATGGCTAGGCACGGCGATACCTTGCGTTGATGCCCGCAGTCGAGCCATGCCGACCCGTGTGTTCCTCTGTCTCCACTGTCTCCTTGCCGCCGAAGCAATTTTCCCCAATTCGCTTTAACCATAGCCGTAGGTCTCAGTTCGCCTTAGGCACGGCTCCGTTAGGCGTCTGGCTGCGCCCCGTCCCCACCTTGCTGTGGGTGTCCTTGCACATGATCGGAATTTCTTAATTCCGCGGCACCGGCTCCATAAGACCGAACCGACGTCCTCCAACGGCGAGCCAGCCCCGCAGTGCATCTCGTATCGATTCAATGCACCCACAGTCTCGCCTTCTCCTCCTGAGCACCCCGCGCACCTCAGTCGTAGCATCGCAGCAGGCCAGCCCCACCGCCGCGGTAGTGCCCCCGTTGGTCTTCACCGCACCGCCGCGAGCTCACGTGGCCAGCCTTGCTCAAACCGCCTCCAACCTAACTGTCAATGCAAGGGTGTCGGTGAGTACTCCCTAGTGCTCGCTAGCTCGTGCGCTGGCCTCACCTTCGCTGTTGCTCACAGGGAACGCGCTCGCTCTTGCAGGTCAGGAGCCACCGCCGGGGAGGGAGTTTGTGCCTGCATCTCTGCTCGTCGTGTCGCCTCCAGTAGCTTCTACGTGCTATCCAGGTACCTATCGACCCCTTAGGTAGGCTGTAGGGGTTCAAGTGATGTCGGCGTGGTCGCCCGGTGCCGTGCCGTCGCGCTGGTGCGCGCCCTGGGGGCCAGGGACCTCCTCGCGGTGAAGAAGGAGAAGTGGGAGGGTGCTGATGTAAAACGGTAGACTAGCGAAACAGTACCATAGAGCTCATAGCAAATGCTGAGTTCGTCGGGGGTGTTCGTGCATTTTTGCCGACAAGCGCAGGCCTTCCCCTTCACGGGCCATTGGCCATCTGGGCCGCGCCTCCACGTGGGCCACGCGCTGGACTGCTGTCGCGCGCGGGCGGGATAATGCGCTGGACTGGGCTGCGCGTGGTGGGCCGGCGAAAGAGGATTCGATTTTCATTAATTCCTGGAATTTGAAATGCTTATTATTTCCTGTTATGAATACAACTTCGATAAATTGTAGTAAATTGCATGGTTGTCCAAAAATAGCGAAACTAAGTTTGTTAGGTTCGCAAAAATGTCGTCTACCTGTTAGTACAGTTAGTTCACCATTAGCGGTTAGGATGGTAGGCTCATAAGCTTGAAGTAGAAAGCTTAGCGGTACATCGATATTAAATTGCAAGATTTGTTGTGGTAATCCGACGATAACTTTAGCTTTGAAATCATTACCGTAGGTTTCTTAGGCATTTATATACTTGCTGTAAAAATGGTAACCATAGAACGAGTCGTTTAATGACGTAGTTATTATCCTTGCTTTATCGTAAACTGGCATTAGGAGTATGAATATCCGTAGTCATCGTAAGAATGTAGGACACGGATATACATGTTAGTAGTACTGGTATATAGCTTAGACTTTAGTAGGAAGACCTCGCTTAGTAATGTAATAGAGGTACTTTTGCATTGAGAATTGCTGTTGCCATAGTGTAATCATTGCATTGTCATTTCATGTAGATCACGAATAGGTAGACTTCGTAACCGTCGGTGATCCAGAGTACGACGAGGTGATCGAGGAGTACGAGGAGGAGCTTTTCACACAGGAGGGAGCCCAGGAGCCTGTTGGTACTGACTTTGCTGACTCGGCACCTGCCCAAGGCAAGCCCCGGTGCATAACCCCTATTTTTAAATCATCACTAAATATATTTATATGATATGCATTTACGTTACAGACATTTTATGAAAACTACATGCATAGATATATCCACCATGAGTCCTACTAGTGCAGGTCGAGTAGCTGCTATGCTCAGGATGACGGTAGCGTGAGTAACCTGCCGTTACTCGCAAATAGACGATTACACTATGATATCATGATGAAATAATGGAAAGAAAAAATAGTGATCGGACAGGGATGTGGATTTGGTACTGGTGGGTGTGAGGGGTTGTGTCCTACGGCCAACAGGGCATAGCTCGGTTACATTTTTTCCCTGTCCGTGTCGATTAAGGACCGATCGTTGCATATGACTCTAGGCAAGTCATAGACTATTGTCCCGAACACATACTTAGGTATGGGCGCAGGGAAGACTTGTTGCTCTCTTGTCGCGGATCCGGATCTTTTCGGACCGACTGATGGGAAGAGGAGGTGGTGGAGGTCCTTGCGCCGCACTAAGTCCGGAATTCAGATGCGGGGGCTTGGAGTCCAAGTTTGGACGGGGACCTGGACACCCGGGACAGGAGAGTGGTGGGTTAGTCCTGCTTGTGCCTGGGGTACAAGTGGGGCGTGTGTCTTCGGGGCACCCAGTTGGGCACATTGATTCGCAAATCGTCGGGTTACCCGGTACGGTTTGTCTGCGGTTTAGCACGGTAGTAAGAACTGAAAGTGGAAAAGGAGAGGGAACAGTATCGATTGCTCAACTCTTGCTTGAAAGTAGAACAGGAGCTTATATAGATTGACTAGATACAAACTTAATACGGCTGATGATGATAATGTATCAATAAGGACTCACTATTAGTACTGCTTTTGGCTAAAAGAAAACCAGCAACCATAAAGCCTAGCATATTCCTTGGAGTCGGGAAAGTATTCCCACTATCGGATAAGTCTTGCGAGTACATTGTGTACTCAGGGTTTATTTACCCCTGTTGCAGGTGATGCTTGAGGAGTACCTTGTGTGGAGGATTCTTCTGGTGGGCTCAGACGAAATCCTCGTTATCTTATTGCTAGATGTTATCTTTTAATATTCCGCTATTTATCATTCCGAACTCTGTATTTGATATTGTAATAATGTACTTTTCAGAAACTCTAATGTATGAGATAGACTTGTGTTGTAACTCGTTTTTATTATTGATCCTTGGAGAAAAATGTGGATCTTTCGGGCTCTCCCTCGGGGTGGGTCCGATGGATACCGCTCACGGTAATGGCTTTCGGGGTGCTTAGTGTCTAGTGGAAGACGAGCGCCTCCGTAAGTATGCTATTTCGGG